>NW_022631203.1:136341-496911 GCF_010015895.1 Lontra canadensis | reverse complement strand
GGGAAGGCTGTGAGCTTTTTCCCATTGAGGATGATATTTGCTGTGGAGTTTTCATAGATAGATTTTACGAAGTTGAGGAATGTTCCCTCTATCCCTACACTTTGAAGCGTTTTAATCAGGAACAGATGCTGGATTTTGTCAAATGCTTTTTCTGCATCAATTGAGAGGACCATGTGCTTCTTCTCTATTCTCCTATTAATTTGTTCTATCACATTGATTGATTTGCGAATGTTGAACCATCCTTGTATCCCAGGGATGAATCCCACCTGGTCATGGTGGATAATCTTTTTTAATGTGCTCTTGGATCCTGTTTGTTTGGATCTTGTTGAGAATCGTAGCATCCATATTCATCAGTGATATTGGACTGAAATTCTCCTTTTTGGTAGAGTCTTTTCCTGGTTTGGGGATCAAGGTAATGCTGGTTTCATAGAAAGAGTCTGGAAGTTTTCCTTCTGCTTCAATTTTTTGAAACAGCTTCAGGAGAATAGGTGTTTTTTCTTCTTTGGAAGTTTGCTAGAATTCCCCAGGGAATCTGTCATGTCTGGGGCTCTTGTTCTTTGGGAGGTTTTTGATCACTGCTTCAATCGCATTACTAGATATTGGTCTATTCAGGTTGTCAATTTCGTCCTGGTTCAATTTTGCGAGTTTATAGTTTTCCAGGAAAGCATCCATTTCATCTAGGTTGCTTAACTTACTGGCATATAACTGTTGATAATAACTTCTGATTATTGTTTCTATGTCCTTGGTGTTAGTTGTGATCTCTCGCTTTTCATTCATAATTTTATTAATTTGAGCTTTCAATCTTTTCTTTTGGATTAGTGTGGCCAATGGTTTATGTATCTTATTCTTTCAAAGACCCAGCTTCTAGTTTCATTGATACGTTCTACTGTATCTTTAGTTTCTATCTCATTGATCTCTGCTCTAATCTTGATTATTTCCCTTCTTATGTGTGGAGTTGGTTTGATTTGTTGTTGATTCTCTAGTTTTTTAAGGTGTAGAGACAGTTGGTATATTCTGGATTTTTCAATTTTCTTGAGGGAGGCTTGGATGGCTATGTATTGCCCTCTTAGGACCGCCTTTGCTGTATCCCATAGGTTTTCAGCTGAAGTGTCTTCATTCTCATTGGTTTCCATGAATTGTTTAAGTTCTTCTTTGATCTCCTGGTTGATCCAAGCATTCTTGAGCAAGGTGGTCTTTAGCCTCCAGGTGTTCGAGTTCCTTCTAAACTTTTCCTTGTGATTGAGCTCCAGTTTCATAGCATTGTGATCTTAGAATATACAGGGAATAATCTCAGTCTTTAGGTATCAGTTGAGCCCCGATTTGTGACCCAGTATGTGGTCTATTCTTGGGAAGGTTCCATGTGCACTTGAGAAGAATGAGCATGCTGTTGTTTTAGGGTGGAATATTCTGTATATATCTATGAGGTCCATCTGGTCCAATGTGTCATTCAATGCTTTTGTTTCTTTATTGATTTCCTGCTTGGATGATCTATTACTGAGAGAGGTGTGTTAAGATCTCCTACTATTAATGTATTCATATCAATATGACTCTTTATCTTGATTAACAGTTTTCTTATGTAATTGCCTGCTCCCATATTGGGGGCATAGATATTTACAATTGTTAGATCATCTTGGTGGATAGTCCTTTTAAGAATTATGTAGTGTCGTTATGTATCTCTGACTACAGTCTTTAGTTTAAAATCTAATTTATGTGATGTAAGAATCATTACCCCAGCCTTCTTTTGAGGCCCATTGGCATGAAAGATGATTCTCCATCGCTTCACTTTCACTCTGGTTGTATCTTTAAGTTCAAAATGGGTCTCCTGAAGGCAACATATGGATGGGTCCTGTTATTTTATCCAATCTGCAACCCTGTGTCATTTAATGGGCGCATTTAGGCCATTCACATTGAGAGTGATTATTGATAGATACATTTTTATTGACATTGTGTTACCTTTGAAGTCTTTCTTTCTGTAGATTGTCTCTATATTTCTGTTCAATGATATTCTTAGGATTTTTTCTCTTTTATAGAACCCCCCTTAATATTTCTGCAGTGACGGCTTGGTGGTTGCATACTCCTTTAAGCCTTGCCTGTCTTGGAAACTCTTTATCTCTCCATCCATTTTGAATGTCAGTCTTGCTGGGTAAAGTATTCTTGTCTGCATGTTCTTCTCATTTAGTGTCCTGAATATATCTTGCCAGGCCTTTCTGGCTTGCCAGGTTTCTGTGGACAGGTCTGACGTTATTCTGATGGGCTTTCATCTGTACATAAAGAGCTTCTTTGTCCTAGCTGCTTTCAAGAGATCCTGTCTACAATTATGATTCATCATTCTTACTACCAGGTGTCTTGAGGCCTTTCAAGATTCCATAATCGTGGGGGGAGACCGTTCTGCCTCTAGTACATGAGCACTGGTTCCACTCACAAGATTGAGAAAATTTTCATGGAGAATATGTTCCACTATATCTCCTAGATTTCTTTCTTTGTCCTCCCCCTCAGGGATTCCAATAATTCTGACATTGCAATGTTTCATGGTGTCATTTATTTCCCTAATTCTGTTTTCATGGCTTCTAAGCTGTTTGTTCCAAGCTTTCTCCTGATCCTTTCTCTCTATCTGTTTGTCCTCCTGATCACTAATTCTATCTTCAGTCTCAGTTACCCTAGGTTTTAGAGAATTTAGATTAGATTGGAACTCATTGAGAACATTGTGGAACATCATCCCTGGTGGTTTTCAGTTCTGCCCTAATCAATTCCATTTTGTCATCCTTGGCTTTCTCCAACTTAGTTCTGCCTGGATATTTGTTAGCCTGAGTTCCCTTTCTGGCATATTGTCTATGTCGATAGCCATTAGCTCTGTTGCAGAAAGCCCAGCCTCTGAATTTTTTTCCGTTGGGCATTCTTCCTCCTAGTCATTTTGGTGAGAGATGGCTGATTGGATGTAACTGAATGTATTTACCATGGTGTATGCAAGGTGCACCCTGGAATGCTTCTGAGCAATCAAGAGTCCCCACCAAAACGAAAGAAAAAAGAAAGAGAGAGAAAAGAAAAAAGAGAGATAGAGAGAGACAGGAAAAAAAAGAAAGATAAAATAAAGGAGAAGGTCCAGCCTAACTGGGCCCCAAGGTAAGATTTATGAAGTATACAAACAAGAACAGACAAACAAAAAGACAAACAAAAAGACTGATAAAAGTAGATGACAAGAGAAAAAAAATATATATATATAAAAGCAAAACAAAAAAAGAACCTTGTCAAAAAGAACCCCAAGTATAAGATTTATATACTACCAGGACAAACACAAATACACAGAAACACTGGCAGAAGAAAAAGATGGGAGAGTGGTTACAAATTCTCAGTGTGGGAAAGGAAGGTTTTTTTTGATTCTTCCTGGATATATCTTGATATCTTTGTTAAAGGACTCAACTTTCCTAAGATAAAGGGGGATTAAAAATTGGTTTACCTATAGGGGTAGCATTGATTGGGGAAAGGGGATTACCTTGAAGTTTAACTCTATATGAATATTAAAAATAAAAATAAAAAAATAATAAACTAAACTAAACTAAAATTTAAAAAAATTAAAAAATAGAAAAGCAAAAGTAAAACATGGGTATATGTATCCAAAAGTTCAGGTTAAAAGGTTATTATGGAATTTGATGTACTGGACATCTCACTGTGATGGTAAATAGGTTAAAAAATTATCTATAAAAATGAACAAGAATAGTGGAAATGAATTAAAAGTAAATGTTGTATCTATGAAGTAGTAGTGGTTGTTCTCTTGTCTTCCCCCACCCTTTGTTGGCTTTCTGGGGGAGGGGCCTGCCTCCTGGGTTTTCTGGCAATGTTTCCTGAGTTAAGTCCTCCTGCCCCCCTCAAGGGGGTGGGCTCTGAGGAAACCGGTTTTTCAGGCTTTTGTTCTCTGGAGGTGTTTTTTGTTTGTTTGTTCGTTTGTTTTTTCTCGCCTTGACAGCTTTTAATGGTTTTAGGAGGTTTAGAGGAAAGCAAACTGCACCCAGACCTCCCTCTCAGAGAGAACCCTTAGTCTGTTGCCCTCTGGGTGCTCCAGAGCATGTAAATTCCCACTTGGCCGCTGGCAGAGCACATTCCCAGTCGTGGTCCCTGGGGATGCAGGAACTCCTGCTTGTACCCAAAACCACAACAGCGGCAGCTGTCTGGGTAACTCCAGACTGCCAGAGAGGTCCCAAGCAGGGATAGCACACTGAGATTTTCCCGCTGGTCCCGGCTGGGAGTGCTCAGACTTTCTGGGTCCAAGAGCGCCGGGCTGGCGCCTGCAAGCATTTTTCTCAGGGGGAGGTATGGGGCGGGACTCAGACTCTGATAGCATGGTTTGGCGCATGCATGGAGAGTGCAAAAAGACTGTGGTTCTGCTGGCTGGCAAGGCTCCCAGCCCCTCGTGGGAGCCTCCCCCCAGGTGCTCTCAGGCTTGCTCGAGGCTCAGGGACCAAGACCTGGTTTCTCCGCCGCACTCTCTCTGGCTCAGCACCAGGGACTTAAGCCCCTGTCCCTAACCACCCCGATTCCCACAGTTTCCCCCCATGATCCTTTGCTCTTTTTGAGTGCTTTCAACCAGACTCCACGTTAATGCTGGTCCCCAGATGCAGGGCACTCTCTTTTTTTTTTTTTTAAATTTTTTATTTCTTTTCAGTGTAACAGTATTCACTGTTTTTGCACCACACCCCGTGCTTCATGCAATCTATGCCCTCTCTAATACCCACCACCTTGTTCTTTCTTATTGGGGTATTACTTTCCAATGGGTTGCTTCTGGTGGCTGCCTCCCCCTTTTGTTTATCTTCCGATATCAGTCCAATGTTCCCACTCCTCTTTACCTGCCCACTGGTGTCTTCTGCCCCTGTAGAGATCCAGACGTTTATAATTCTAATCTCAGGCTGATTTCATGGGTGATCGGTGTTCTTTGGTAGGTAATCAGCTCACTTTAGGGTACAGGTTGAAACGGCACCTCCTCCTAGTTCCCTACCACCTTGTCTCCCTCATATATACCTCTTCTTTATTCATTCATCTGTTGATGGACATATGGAGTTCTTCTATGATTTGGCTATTGTAAATAATTCTGCAGTAAACTCAAGGGCACATGTATTCCTTTGAATTAGTGTTTTTGGATTTCTTAGCTAAATACCCAGAAGTGCAATTACTGGATTTTAAAGCAATTTAACTGTACTGTTTTCCAGAATGGCTGTACCAATTTATATTCCCTTCAACAGTGCACAAGTGTTCTTTTTTCTCCACATCCTCACCAACACTTGTTGTTTCTTGTGTTTTTGATTTTAGCTCTGCTGACAAGTGTGAGGTGATAACTCATTTTAGTTTTGATTTGTATTTCCCCAATCATGAGTGATATAGTGATATTCAGCATCTTTTTATGTGCCCGTTGGTCATCTGTATGTCCTCTTTGGAGAAATGTCTGTTCACGTCCTCTGACCATTTTAAATTGGATTGTTTGTCTTTTGGATGTTGAGTTGTATCAGTTCTTTATATATTTTGGATATTAACCCTTTATCACATATGATATTTGCAAATATATTCTCCCATTCCATAGTTTTGCCTTTAGTTTTTATGATTGTTTCCTTCGATGTGCAGAAGCTTTTTATTTTGATGTACTCCCAACAGTTTATTTTTGCTTTTATGTCCCTTGCCTCAGGAGATACACGTAGAAAAATGTTGCTATGGCTGATGGCAGAGAAATTACTGCTTCTGCTCTCTTCCAGGATTTTTATGTTTTCAGCTTTAGGTACTTATCCATTTTGAATTGTGTGTGTGTGTGTGTGTGTGTGTGTGTGTGTGTGTGTGCTGTAAGAAAGTGGTCCAGTTTCATTCTTTTGCCTGTACCTGTCCAGTTTTCCCAACACCATTTGTTGAAGAGACTTTTCCCATTGGATATTCTTCTTCCTTTTTCAAAGATTAATTGACTATGATATTGTGGATTTATTTCTGTGTTTTCTACTCTCTTACATTAATATATGTGTCAATTTTTATGCCAGTACCATACTGCTTTGATTACTACAGCTTTGTAATATAACTTGAAGTCTGCAGGTGTGAATTTCATCTTTTTGAATTCGTTGAGATTTGTTTTATGGCCTAATATGTGGTCTATTCTGGAGAAAGTTCCACGTGTACTTGAAAGTAATGTGTGTTCTGATGTTTTTGGATGGAATATTCTGAATATATTTGTTAAATCCATCAGGTCCAGTCTGTCATTCAAAGCCACATTTCCTTGTTGATTTTCTGTTTAGATGATCTGCCCATAGATGTAAGTGGAGGGTCAAAGTCCACTACTATTATTGTATTAATATTGATTAGTTCCTTTATGTTTGCGTTTAACTTTTTATGTATTTGGCTGCTCCCATGTTGGGTGCATAAGTATTTATAATTGTTTCATCTTCTTTTAGATGTTCCCTGAATGATTACATAGTGTCCCTCTTTGTCTCATTAGCCTTTGTTTTACAGTCGATTTTGTCCAATATAAGTATTGCTACTATGACTTTCTCTTCACATCCATTTGCATGATAAATATTTCTCCATTACCTCACTTTCAATCTGAAGGTGTTTTTTGGTCTAAAATGAGTCTCTTATAGGCAACATACAGATGGGCATTTTTTTTTTAATCCGTTCTGTCACCCTGTCTTTTGAATAGAGTGTTTAGTCCATTTACATTCAAAACAATTATTCATAAGTACGTATTTATTACTATTTTCATACTTGTTTTCTGGCCATTTGTGTTTTTCCCTCTGATTTCTTTCTTCCATTGCTGTCTTTCATAGTTTGTTGGTTTTCTTTAGTAGTGTACTTGGATGCCTTTCTCTTGATTCTTTGCATATCTATTGCTGGCTTGTGATTTGTGGTTATCATTAGGCATGTTTATAACATCCTCTTCATATAGCTGTGTATATTAAGTTGATGGTCACTTAAGTTTGAACCTCTTGTTTACTCTTCTCTCCCGCCATCCCATGTTTTAGGTACATGGTCTCACATTTTACATCCTTTTATTTTGTGAATCCCTTGATTGCTTTTTACAAATGTATTTATTTTTACTGCTTTTTTTTCTTTCCATACTCTTATGGTCTTTCCTTTCCATTCAAAGAGCCCTTTTAAATATTTCTTGCAGGGTTGGTTTAGTGGTCATAAACTCCTTTAATTTTTATTTATCTGAGAAACTCTTTATCTTTTCTTCTATTCTGAATGATAGTCTTGCTGGATAGATTATGCTTGGCTACAGATTTTTTTTTCTTTTAGCACTTTGAATGTATCATGCCAATATCTTCTGGCCTGCAAAGTTCTGCTGAATAACCTGCTGATAGTCTTAGTGGGTTTCCTTTGTATATAATTGCCTTCTTTTACCACTTTAATTTTTTTTCTTTATCACTACTTTTTTCCATTTTAATTACTGTGTATCTTGGTGTGGACCTCATTGGGTTGATCTTTGTGCCTCCTGGATCTTGACATTTGTTTGCTTCACCATATTTTTTGAAGCTTTCAACTATTATTTCTTCAAATAAACTTTCTGCCCCCTTTTCTCTCTCATGTTCTTTTGGGACCTCTATAATATGAATGTTACTAAACTTGAGTTCTCTATGTGCATTCTTATTTTGCATAACTTTTTCTCTCATTTGTTCACCTTGATTATTTTCATTACTCTGTCTTCTAGATCATTAATTTATTTCTCTACTTACTCTGGCATGCTATTTTTTCCAAGGATATTTTTTATTTCATTTATTGTGTTCTTCTCTGATTGGTTCTTTTATTGTCATTTTGTTAAGCATCTTACTGATGTCTTTCACTCTTTTTTCATATCCAGTGAGTACCTTTGTGATCATTCAAATTCTCTATTAAATACCTGTTTCATTTAGGTCTCTTACTGTGGTTTTGTCCTGTTCCTTCATTTGTGTCATATTTCTTTGTCTTCTCATTTCATCTATCTGTTTCTGTTTTTTAGGAAAATCAGCTACATCTCCTCCTCCTGAAGGTGATGGCCTTATGATGAAGAGGTCCTGTAATGCAGTGTCTCCTATTCCCCAGGACCTGGTACTTCAGGGAGTGTCTCCTATGTGTATTACATATGCTCTGTCTTTTAGTTCTGACCACTTCTTCCTTCACTCTAGTTATCTGCAGAGGTTCTCTTTGTCTTGTGTGGGGCCACGTTTGGTCCCCACTGCATGAGGAACATTTTAACAATGTGTGGGCTGGTCTGCTTGTGAGATGACACCTGCTGCCACTGACAAAAAACAGGTCCTCCAAAATGCATGGGTCAGGGGATGAGATATTGGTATGGTTTGCACTGGTCTTCTGGGTGAGGGGGCTCACAACACTATGACTGAAATAAAAGTGACTGGGTATGACAGATCTATTGATAAGTGGAGAAGGGTCAGCAATTGGTTTAAAGAAGTTACATAGTGAGTGTGAGTACCACACTGGTCCCCACAGGTGGCTGTGTGTTTATGCTGGGGGTCAGGGAAAGGAATTGGTGCCTGACAGCTCCCTTTTTTCCTGGAGAGATCTTGCCACAATCCCTGCATCTCTGGGTCATGCTCTGAGATGAGTAAACAACATTCTCCCATCTGCCTCTGTTTTTTTCCAAACTACTGCTTCCAATCTGTACGTCCACTGGCCTTCTGTCTTGTCTCTTAAAGGGTTGGAATGCCACTTCTTAATGCTCTCTGGTCTTTCCCAGAGCTGAGCTTGCTGAACTGTAACATTCCAGGCTTTAAGTACCTCTGGTTGTAAGAACTCATGAAATTTGGCTTCTCTCTTTTTCAAAGCCAAACTTTATGGGGATTCATCTTCCCCATGGGGGATCCCTGATGTGATAGTCTGTTTTTTGTCCTCCTTGCCACTGGTCCCCCCCAACTATGGATGGGATCCATCTGTTTTTCTCCCAAACCATGTCTTCACCCTACCTACCTTCTTTAACATGGCCTTTTCTCTGTTTTTAGCTGTGGAGTTTGTTCTGCCAGTCATCAGGTTGTTTTCTGGGTTATTTATCCAAATGTGAATGTCATCTAGTTGTCTTCAAGGAAAGTTTAAAAAAGGAACTATTTAGAAAGGTGTGGATAGCATAAGGGAGTCACAAGGATAACATAACACCCCAGAACTAGTAACATCAAAGTTTTTACCACCTTTAGGCTCGAAGGAGTGAGGAGAGGGAATGGTAACTGGAACCTGGAAGAAAAGAGTTATATGGAGAAGACCAGCTTGATTAAGGTATGCAATCATCTCAAGGCAACCCTGTAGGGAGGGCACTGGAGGAATAACTACTTCACTCTCACTCTCTTACCTCCCTCTTAACTTCTAATGAGCATTCCTATTAACCAAACATTATAGGCCAAGGGAGCCCATTGATATGATGTGGGTCAGTATTCTGGGGCACAGAACAGGAAGGAGAAAGATGAGTAGTAGATCTAAAGGAACAAACAGAAGATGTCCACCATAAATATAACAAGAAAGCTAATTTTCCTTCATATGTAAAAACTCTCCATAATCATAAAGGATCAATTAAAATGGGAAAATAAGGTGAACTGACAGTTCACTTAAAAAGGAAATTTGAATAGCTCTCAAACATGAAAAGATGTTCACACTCCTTTGTTATTATGTGAGAAATGTGACCAAAATTACACTGAAATACATTTCTGTTTGCTTATCATATTTAGTAAGGATCCAAAATTTTGACAATACATCCTATTATATATATATATGAAATCACTTGACCCAGCAATGTCACATCTTGGAGTATATTCTACAGATATATTCCCACTGGTAAAAACTAATATATTTACAAGATTTTTATCACAGTCATAAATCACAATAGGAAAGGATTGGAAGCAACACAAATGCCCGTCCAGTGAGACTGATTAAATAACCTATTGTATCTTTATCCAATGGAATGTTATGGAACTTTACAAAAGAAGAAAGTTATCTGTGTCCTGGTATGTCTCCAAGACATAATCACTTGGGGGGGGGTGCAATACAGTGTGTATAGTACACTGCCATTTGTGTATAAAATGGAAAGTGAGAATATATCTTCCTATTTGCTTATATTTATATAAAGAAACTCTGGGTGAATACACAAGCAAATATAAAAGTTATTATGCTTAGAATACTGGGGGTGAGAAATGAGTGGTTTAGGGAACAGAACTGAGAAAAAGAACTTCATTTTTTAAAATTTTACTCATTCAAAAATTTTCAGAATATTGTGCTTTTAATAATGCTATAAAAAAACCATGTTTTATTTATTTATTTATTTATTATTTTATTTATTTACTTTTTAATTTCTTTTCAGTGTTCCAGAATTCATTGTTTATGCACCACACCCAGTGCTCCATGCAATATGTGCCCTCATAATACCCACCACGAGGCTCACCCAACCCCCCCCAAAACCCTCAGTTTGTTGCTCAGAGTCCACAGTTTTTCATGGTTCATCTCCCCCTCCAATTTCCTCCAACTCACTTCTCCTGTTCATTTCCCCATGTCTTCCATGTTATTCCTTATGATGTTTTACAGCAGAAATATGTCAGAAACCACCTTAACCATGTGATCAAAGTTAATGTTGCTAATAATAAGTCATATTGACATTATGTACGTTCTGATATGATGCACTAAGAAGGGCACATCTTGACAAAAATGAAAAATTTCAATATGGGGTGCCTGGGTGGCTCAGTCACTAAGCATGTGCCTTTGGCTCAGGTCTTGATCCCAGGGTCCTGGGATCAAGCCCTGCACTGGGCTTCCTGCTAGGGAGGAAGTCTTCTTCTCCCTCTTCCACTTCCCCTGCTTCCTATTCACTGTCTCTCTGTGTCAAATAAATAAATAAATAAATAAAATCTTAAAAAAGAGAAAACATTCAATATAATAATGAGAAAACACTAGACAAACTCATTTAAGTGGACATTCTACAAAATAACCAACCAGTATTCTTCAAAAGTATTAAAGTCATGGAAAACAAAGAAAGACAGAAGGCCTGTCACTACCTGAAGAGACTAAGGAGAGATGGCATGTAAAAGAAATGTGGGATTCTGGATTGGATTCTAGACCAGGAAAATGTCATTAGTGGGAAAACTGCTGAAATTAGCCTAAGGAGGCACCTGGGTGGCTCAGTTGGTCAAGCATTTTTTTTTCCCCCTCAGGTCATGATCCCAGAATGCTGGGGTTAAACCTTGCATTGGGCTTTCTGCTCAGCAGAGAGACTGATTCACCCACTGCCCCTCCCCCACTCATGGTCAATCTCTCTCAAATAAATAAACAAAATCGTCACAAAAATTAAAAAAGAAATTCACCTAAGGTCTTTAGTTTAGTTCATAATATTATACCACTGTTATTTTCCTAATTTTGATGATGTACTATGTTTGTGTAAGATGTTAATATTAGAGGAAGATGAGTCAAGGATATGTGGAAACTCACTGTACAATTTTTGTAGCTTGTCTTCAAGTCCAAATTATTTAAAAATAAAAAGGTATTTTAAAATAAGCATTGTTCAGAAACCTCTTTGGTCCACAGGCTTGCTGGGACATGTGGAAGATATATTAACATCATTATCCCTGATTTGAGGAATATGATAAAGATCCTAGCTCAGGTTCCTTTGCTATACACTCTTGTAGGAAGATGTTTCTTCCTTCATAACACACTTAACTTCGCATCTGTATACTCATTTGGGTGGCTATTTTTGTAATGTCTGCTTCCCCACCAGGAGCAGGGAAATGTATGGACATAATGTCCATGATAGGTGTCTTAAAGCATGTGTAAGACATACAAGTGGAAAGATTATGTTTATTTTGCATAGTTCCAAAAGGCAGAACCAAAACCAAAAGTGGAGATTACAGGATGCAAATTTCAGCTCAGTACATTTATCTTCTAACTGTTGGAGCAATCAAATAACTATATATATATAGTTCCACTGTGAGGATGCACCTCTCAGACTTGGAGGTATTCCAGAAGAGGCTAGGATGAGACAGGAGTGACATCTTCAGGAAAGCACAGACTGGATAACAGCTAAGATTCTATGAGAGTCAACTCTAAGATTTTTGTATACTTTTTGGCATATTTTACCTTAAATTTGCTTCAACTTCCTTCATATTTGAAGAGTCAAAGGATCTCTTGCTTTTCCTGCCCTTCAACTCTTGTGTTTTCAGTATGTTAAATGCCAAGTTTATTCTTTAAAGCCCATTTTCTAATAAATAACATTTAGCTCATTGAAGCTTCTCTGCTAAGTTCTACCCACTCACCCAGCCTTGGGAGAACTTCATGTAGATTGTCTTTATCAGGTTGGTAGTTCATTTTCAGGCCAGCATCAAATTTTAGTTTGGAAGAAATTATCTGTACTCTAGTCCCATATTACCTAAATTTTAAAAGGTCTTTGGTGTGGAAACTTGTCAAAGTTTGTTTAAAGTCTGCATAAGTTGCAACCATTCTAACCCCTTCATTCAAAATGCTCAAAAAATCTTAGCTTATTTTTTATGTGCCATTCTTGTCTGTCTCATAAAGCTGTTGTGAATATTCAGTGAGATAATAAAGGTAAAGTGCTTCAAATGACCAGAATTGTTACACAAAATACAATATTATTACAGAGAAAGGAATGAAAAATTTTTTAAGTATTAAGCACTAAAGTAATGTGCACATTTTTTCCTGAATTTTGTGCACATTAAAAACATATACTACTCAAGGGGTGCCTGGGTGGCACAGTCAGTTGAGTGTCTGACTCTTGGTTCTGTCTCAGGTCATGATCTCAGGGTCATGATATTGAGCCCTGCATCAGGCTCTGTACTTAGTGTGAAGTCTCCTTTAGATTCCCTCTCCCTCTCCTTTGGCCCCTCACCCCTGCTCTTTTTCTTTCTTTCTGCATCAAATAAATAAATAAATAAATATTTTAAAAAGTATACCACTCTGGGGCACCTGGGTGGCTCAGTGGGTTAAAGCCCTTGCCTTCGGCTCAGGTCATGATCCCAGGGTCCTGGAATCAAGCCCCACATCGGGCTCTCTGCCCAACAGGGAGTCTTTTTCCCTGTCTCTCTCTACCTGCCTCTCTGCCTAGTTGTGATCTCTGTCTGTCAAATAAATAAACAAAATCTTAAAAAAAAAACGTATACCACTCAAAATAAAGCATATCATTTTTTTTTAAGTTCTAAACCTTTAATTTTTTCCAAGTATTTATTTAAATTATAGTTAGTTAACATGCAGTGTAATATTAGTTTCAGGTGTAGATTTTAGTAATTCGTCAATTACATACAACACACAGAGCTCATCAAAATCATGCCCTTCTTAATCTTCATCATCTATTTAAATGACCCTCTTTGCCCACCTCCCTTCTGGTAACCACTACAGTTAAGAGTTTGTATCCTGCTTTGCTTCTCCTCCCCCCACCCCATGTTCAACTGTTTTGTTTGTTTCTTTTTTTAAAAGATTGCATTTGTTTATTTAACAGACAGAAATTACAAATAGGCAGAGAGGCAGGCAGAGGGAGAGAGAGGGAAGCAAGCTCCCTGCCGATCAGAGAGCCCAATATGAGGCTTGATCCCAGAACCCTGGGATCATGACCTGAGCCAAAGGTAAAGGCTTTAACCCACTGAGCCACCCAGGTCACCCTTGTTTCTTAAATTCCACATATGAGTGAAATAAAATGGTATTTATTTTTCTCTGACTAATATATTTCACTTAGCATAATACTCTCTAACTCCATCCATGTTGTTGGAAATGACAAGATAATCTTTTTGATGGCTTAGTGATATTCCATTATATCTGTATCTATCTATCTATCTATCTATCTATATTACGTCTTCTATATCCATTCATCGGTCAATGCACATTTGTATTCTTCCCATAATTTGGCTATGGTTGACAATGCTGCTATAAGCATTGGGGTGCATGTCTCCCTTCAAATTATTATTTTTGTGTCCCTTGGGTAAATATCTACTAGTGCAATTGCTGGACCATAGGATAGTTCTATTTTTAACTTTTTGAGGAATTTCCATACTGGTTTACAGAGTGACTGCACTAGTTTCATCCCCACCAAGAGTCTAAGAGGGTACCCCTTTCTTTGCTTCCTCGCCAACACCTATAGTTCCTTGTGTTGCTAGTTTTAACCATTATGACATATGAGGTGTTATCTCATTGAGGTTTTATTTGTATTTTGATGATGATGAGTGATGTTGAGCATCTTTTCATGTATCTGTGTGCCATCTGAGTGTCTTCTTTTGAAAAATGTCTATTTGTGCCTTCTGTCCATTAATTTGTTTATTGTGTTATCTTATTCACCATAAAATACATCATTATTTTTTGATGTAGTGTTCCAAGATTCATTGTTTATGTGCAACACCCAGTGCTCCCATTTCCTAACTGGATTATTTAGTTTTGGAGTGTTCAGTTTGATAAGTTCCTTATATATTTTGGGTACTAACCTTTTATTGGATATGTCATTTGCAAATATCTTATCCCATTCCATTGGTTAATTTTTTTTTGTTTGTTGACCGTTTCCTTTGCTGTGCAGAAGCTTTTAATTTTTATGAACTCCCAGTAGTTCATTTTCCTTCTCATTCCCTTGCTCAGGAGACATATCTGGCAAGAAGCTGCTGTAGCCAATGTCAAAGAGGTTACTGCCTGTGTTTCCTAGGATTTTGATGGTTTCCTATCTCACATTCAGGTCTGTCATCCATTTTGAATTTATTTTCGTGTATGTTGTAAGAATATGGTCCAATTTCATTCTTTTGCATGTTGTTCTTCAGTTTTTCCAATGCACTTTGTTAAAGAGGTGCTCTATTCCATTGGATATTTTTTCTTGCTTTGTTGAAGGTTAGTTGACCATATAATTGTGGGTTCATTTGTGGGTTTTCTATTCTGTTCCATTGATCTATGTGTCTGTTCTTGTGCCAATACCATACTGTCTGAATCACTACAACTTTGTAATATCAGTTGAAGTCCAAAATTGTGATGCCTCCAGGTTTGCCTTTTTTTTTAAGGTTGCATTAGCTATTCAGGTTCTTTTGGGTTCAGTAAACATTTTAGGATTGTTCTAGCTCTGTGAAAGATGCTGGTGGTGGAAGGGCAAAGACGGCAGAAGAGTAGGGACCCTATTCCAACCAGTCCCCTGAATTGAGCTGGATATCTACTAGACCATTCTGAACACCCACAAAATCAGTCTGTGATGTAAGAAGATATACCTGGATCTCTACAAAGAAAGTATCTCAGGCGGTTGGTTTCAAGGTATGAAGCAGGGAACTGTGATTCTGCAGGCAAATATTGGAAGATAAACAGAATCCTGTGCCTCCTGAGCTGGGGCTGGGCACAGACTTGCAGACCAGTAGCAGCAGGGAAAATAATTTAGGTCAGCCCTCTAGACTGAAACCTGGAGCTGTAGGGCCATGCATGCAAACTGGGGAGGCTGATGCTTTTAGGAGAAAAGGTAGAAATGTGCCTTGACCTGGAAGTGAGGGCTGAGTGCTGCTGTAGGGGGCACAATGCAGGAAACTGCAGTTTTTGCCAGCACAGACAGAATTGGAGACAGTGTGGCCTGGAGACCTCATTGAGGGGCAAACTGTGATCTCTGTTCTGAAAAAGAGGTTTGGATACAGTCACTTCTGCTCTGAATCTTGGGGAGAGGCATGGAAAGCTGCCAGAGGATAAAAGCCCCCCAAACCAGTTTTCATTGAGTCCATCCCCTTCCATAGAGGGAAGGGGACTCTGCCCAAATAGGGTTGTCTGAGTAACAGTGCAGCAAGCCCCTCCACCAGAAAACAGGCTGGAAGAACAAGAGGCATTAAACCTTGAGGTCCCTATAAAACTGGTACATATTGCATGGGTTGTGGTCAGTAATTTGCACTCTCTACATTTCCTCAACTATCCTTCCACAGAATGACTAAGAGGAGGAAACCCTAACATAGGAAAACTACAGAGACTGTCTCCTCTGCCACAGAACTAATGGATATATATATATAAACAAGATGTCAGAAATGGATTTCAGGGTAACAGTTATGTAGACAATAGCTAGGATGTAGAAAACTATTAATGACAATGTAGATTCTCTAAGGGAAGAAGTGATCCAATCTGGCAGAACTTAAAAATCAATGAGATCCAGTCTAATCTAGGTACTCTAACAGCTAGGGTAAACAAGGTAGAAGAACAAATTAGTGATCTAGAAGACAAACTGATTGAAAAGAAGGAACAGGAGGAGGCTGGAACAAACAGCTTAGAATCCATGAAAACAGAATTAGAGAAATAAATGATGACATGAAATGTTCCAATGTCGGAATTATTGGGATCCCTGAGGGGGTGGCAAGAGAGTGAGGACTAGAAGATATATTTAAGCAAATCGTAGCAGAGAAATTCCCTAATCTGGGAAATGAAACAAGCATTCATGTCCTCGAGGCAGAGAGGCATGTCCTAGAGGCTGTTGTCCCAGCATTTCTTCCCCCATCCTGCATGGTTCATGCCAGAGAACCTTCAGGTCCCACCAGCAACCGTAGCAGCAGCTTCCACCCCAGGACTCCCAGAAGCTAGTAAAGAGACCAGGAGCCACCTTAACCAGCAGAACATCCTCGCTGCCCCTCTTACAGACTCCCCTTGCCCTTCCTGAATGCACAGTCTTCCCACCCCTGCCCTTCAGCCCCCTGCTTGGCTGTATGCATTGTTCGTATTGCACTGAGAAAGGAAGGGACAGCAGGAGTGAGGCAGAGAGGATGGAGAAATGGCAAAGCTCAGCACAGACCCTCCTGGCCCCAACTCCACCCGCCTGAGCTTGCTTCCACCCAAGATGGGCAAAGGGGTGGTGTCTGCATGGGAGATGTTTTTGACTGCCCCCAGCCTGTTGTCCCTGGTGGAGCGGGTGCTTCCAGGCAGGCCAGCCTCTAAATTGCACACCTGAAAATTGCGGAATTGAGTTTAGATAGATTGATTCGCAATATCAAATGAACTTACCAATGCCCCAGCATGTAATAGTAAAACTCTCAAATCTTAGGACCAAGGAAATCATCTTAAGGGAAGTTGGGGGAAGAGATTCCTTGCATACAGAGGGAGGAACATCAGAATAAAGTCAGACCTGTCCACAGAAACCTGGCAAGCCAGAAAGGGTTGGCAAGACATATTCAGGGTACTAAATGAGAAGAACATGCAGCCAAGAAATTTTTATCCTGCAAGGCTGTCATTTAGAATAGATAAGAAGATTTCAGGACTGGCAGAAACTGAAAGAATATGTGACCACTAAGCCAGCCCTGCAAGAAATATTAAGGGGGGGGGTCTAAAAAAGGAAATAGACCCCCAAGAGTAATATAGAATAGAAATATACAGAGACAATCTATAGAAACAAGGAATTCACAGGCAACTTGATGAGAACAAAATCATATCTTTCAAAAATCACTTTCAATGTGAATGGCCTAAATTGCTCCCATAAAATAGCACAGGGTTGAAGATTGGATAAAAAGACAGGACCCATCCATATGCTGTCTACAAGGGACTCATTTTGAAGCTAAAGATACATCTGGACTGAAAGTGATGGGATGGAGAACCATCTTTCATGCCACTGGACTTCAAAAGAAAGCTGGGATAGCAATTCTCATATCAGATAAAATAGACTTTAAGTTAAAGACTGTAGTCAGGGATACAGAAGGACACTATATCATTCTTAAAGTGTCTATACAGCAAGAAGGTTTAACAATTGTAAATATCTATGCTTCCAACATGGGAGTAGCCAACTACATATGCCAACTGTTAACCAAAATAAAGAGACATGTTGATAATATTGCATTAATAGTAGGAGACCTTACCACTCCATTCTCAGCAATAGACAACAATATAAGCAGAAAATCATAAAGAAACAAGAGCTTTGAGAGACACATTGGACCAGATGGACCTCATAGATATATACAGAACATGCCACCCCAAAACAACAGAATATTCATTCTTCTCAAAGGCACATGGAACTTTCTCCAGAATAGACCACATACTGGGTCACAAATCAGTTCTCAACTGATAGGAAAATATTGAGATTATTCCCAGCATATTTTCAGACTACAGTGTTTTAAAACTGGAATTCGATCACAAAAAAAAGTTTGTAAGAAATTCAAATGCTTGGAAGCTAAAGACCATCCTACTCAAGAATGTTTGGGTCAACCAGGAAATCAAAGAAGAACTTAAACAATCCACGGAAGCCAATGAGGATGAAAGCACATCAGTCCAAATCCTATGGGATACAGCAAAGGCAATCCTAAGGGGGAAGTACAGAGCCATTGAAGCTTCACACACACACACACACACACACACACACACACACACACACAAAGAAAAGAAAAGAAAAGAAAAATATGGAATACACAAGCTCTTTTTAAACTTTAAAGAACTGGAGACTCAACAACAAATGAAGCCTAACCAAGGCACAAGAATGGAAATAATTAAGATTAGAACAGAGAACAATGAATTAGAAACCAAAGGTACAGTAGAACACATCAATGAAACTAGAGCTGGTTCTTTGAAAGAATTAATAAAATTGGAAAACCACTGGCCAGACTTATTAAAATTAAAAGAGAAAGGACCTAAATTAATAAAATTATGAATGAAAGAGGAGAGATCACGAATAACACCAAGGAAATAGAAACAATCTTCAGAAATAATTATCAACAGCTATATGCCAATAAGTTAAGCAACCTAGAAGAAATGGATGCATTCCTGGAAACCTATAAACTTCCAAGACTGAAACAGGAAGAAATTGACAACCTGAATAGACCAGTAACCAGTAATGAGATTGAAGCAGTAATTGAAAACCTCCCAAAAAATGAGTCCAGGACCTGATGGATTCTCTGGGGAAATCTACCAAACACTCAAAGAAGAAATAATACCTATTCTCCTAATCTGTTTCAAAAAATAGAAAGAGAAGAAAAACTTCCAGTCTCATTCTTTGAGGCCAGCATTACCTTGGTCGCAAAACCAGGCAAAGCCTCCATTAAAAAGGAGAATTTCAGGCCAATATCCTTGATAAACATGGATTTCAAGATTCTCAACAAGATCCTACCTAATAAGATCCAACAGTACATTAGAAAATTTATCCATCACGACCAGGTGGGATTTATCCCTGGGATGAAAGGGTGGTTCAACATTCACAAATCAATCAATGTGACAGAACACATAAATAAGAGAAGGGACAAGAACCACATGGTCATCTCAGTTGATTCAGAAAAGGCATTTGACAAAATACAAAATCTTTTCCTGATTAAAACTCTTCAGAGTATAGGGATAGAGATTAACATCCCTCAGTTTCATAAAATCCATCTATGAAAAACCCATAGCGAATATCATTCTCAATGGAAAAGCTAAGAACCTTTCCCTTAAGATCAGGAACATGACAAGGATGTGCACTCTTACTACTATTGTTCAACATGGTACTAGAAGTCCCAGCAACAGCAATCAGACAACAAAAAGAAATAAAAGTTATTCAAATTGCCAAAGAAGAAGTCAAACTCTCACTATCTTTGCAGATGACATAATACTTTATGTGGGAATCTGAAAAGATTCCACCGCCAAATTACTAGAACTCATACAGCAATTCTGTAATATGGCAGGATACAAAATCAATACACAGAAATCAGTTGCTTTCTTATACACTAACAATGAAGTAGCAGAGGGGAAATTAAAGAATTGATTCCATTTATGATAGCACCAAAACCCATAAAATACCTTGTAATAAACCTAACCAAAGAGGTAAAGGATTTACATTTGAGGAACTAGGGAACATTCATGAAAGAAATTGAAGAAAATTCAAAAAGATGGAAAAACATTCCATGCTCAAGGATCAGAAGAATAAACATTGTTAAAATGTCCACGCTGCCCAGAGCAATGTACACTTTCAATGCTATCTGGATCAAAATACCATCAGCATTTTTCAAAATGCTGGAACAAACAATCCTAAAATTTGTATGGAACCAGAAAAGACCCTGAATTGCCAAGGAACTGTTGAAAAAGAAAAACTAAGCTGAGGTCATCATGTTGACTGATTTCAAGCTATATTACAAAGCTGTGGTCACCAAGACTGCATGGCACTGGCACAAAGGCGGACACATAGACCAATGGAAGAGAGTAGAGAGCCCAGACATGGACCCTCAACTCCATGGTCAACTAATATTCAACACAGCAAGAAAAAATGTCTAGTGGAAAAAAGACGGTCTCTTCAATAAATGGTGCTGGGAAAATTGGACAGCTATATACAGAAGAATGAAACTAGACCATTCTCTTACACCATAAATAAAGATAACCTAAAAATGAATGAAAGATCTCAGTGTGAGATGGGAATCCATCAAAATCCTAGAGGAGAACCTCTTCAACGTTGGCCACAGCAACTCCTTTAGAGACACATCTCCAAAGGCAGGGGAAAGAAAAGCGAAAATGAACTTTTGGGACTTCATCTAGATAAAAAGCTGCTGCACAACAATGGAAATAGTCAACAAAACAATGAGGTAACCCACGCAATGGGAAAAGATATTTGCAAACGACACTACAGACAAAAGGCTGGTATCCAAGATCTATAAAGAACTTCTCAAACTCAACACTCGAAAGATAAATAATCAAGTCAAATAATGGGCAGAAGACATGAACAGACACTTCTCCAATGAAGAAATACAAATGACTAACAGACACGTGAAAAAAAAATGTTCATCATTAGCCATCAGGGAAATTCAAATCAAAACCACATTGAGATACCACCTTACACCGGTTGGTGTAAGAATGGCCAAAATTGACAAGACAATAAATGGGAAATGTTGGAGAGGTTGTGGGGAAAGGAGAACCCTCTTACACTGTTAGTGGGAATGCAAGTTGGTGCAGCCACTTTGGAAAACAGCATGGAGGTTCCTCAAAATATTAAAAATAAAGCTACCTTATGACCCAGAAATTGCACTATTGGGTATTTACACCAAAGATACAGATGTAGTGAAAAGAAGGGCCTTAAGTACCCCAATGTTCATAGCAGCAATGTCCACAATAGCCAAACTGTGGAAAGAGCCGAGAGGCCCTTCAACAGATGAGTGGATAAAGATGTTGTCCATGCACACAATGGAATATTACTCAGCCATCACAAAAGATGAATACCCAACTTTTGCATCAACATAGATGAGACTGGTGAAGATTCATGGGTGAAACTTATTTCACTGGGTGAAATAAGTCAAGAAGAGAAAGTCAATTTTCATATGGTTTCATTTTTTTGTGGAATATAAGGAATAACATGGAGGATATTAGGAGAGGGAAGGGAAAAATGAAGGGCAGGAAATCAGAGGGGGATATGAAGCATAAAAGACTATAGACTCTGAGAAAGAAACTGAGGTTTTTAGATGGGAGGGGGGTGGGAGGACGGGTTAGCCTGGTAATGGGTATTAAGGAGAGTATGTATTGCATGGAGCACTGGGTGCTTTAGGCATACAATGAATCGTGGAACAGTACATTAAAAACTAATGATGTACTGTATGGTGACCAAATAACAATAAAAAATAAATAAAAATGAAATATAATAACCTAAAATGCAAATAAATAAATAAAATGGGGATAGTAATAATATCTGCTTCATTGGATTCTTTTTTTCCTTTTCCCCCAAATATTTATTTAAATTCCTGTTAGTTAACATACAGTGTAATATTACTTTCAGGCACACAACTTAATCATTGAACATTTCCATACAACTTCAGTGTTATTCAAAAATGCTCTCCCTAATCCCCATCACCTGTTTAATTCACCATCATGCCTACATCCACACTGGTAATCATGAATTTGTTCTCTATAATTAAGTCTGTTTCTTGGTTTTCCTCTTTTTTCCCCCGCTTATAACAAATGCCATGTGATCTCACTTATATGTAGAATCTTAAAAATGAGACAAATGAAGAAACAAACAAAAACAGAGATGGAACCATAAATACAGAGAACAAACTTGTGATTGCCAGAAGGAAAAGGGTGGGACGGATGTGTAAAATAAGTGAATGGGATTAAGAGGTTAAAAACTTCCAGTTATAAAATAAATAAGTAGGTCATGATGAGGAATAGCAAGACATAGAGGATATGGTCATTAATATTGGAATAATGTATGGTGACATGGTAACTACACTTATCATGGCAGAACATAATGTATAGAATTGTTGAATCACTATGTTGTATACCTGAAACTAATATAATGTTTATGTCAACTGTACTTCAATTTTAAAAAGAAAGTAACAATAAAACACTTACCCTTGATAATCAGGTTTACCTTACTAAATTTTGTGTTCTCTTATTCATCGTTGAATCCTGGAGGAATTTCCTTAACATAAGAGGTAATAAATGAATAGTAATTATATTTGCTGATCTGAAAATGAGGACATATGGTCTGAAAATGATTTTTTTTGAAATCTGTGTATTCTGTATATGTTTTTGCACAGATATGGCATCATGTTTAGGTAATATATATGGCACATTTCCATTATTAAAAGGAAGGTACATGAAGTCAGAGTTGTCCATATAAAAAGTGCAAATGTATGGTGTCTTTATTACCTGTAGTGTCAATGGAAGAAACTGTGAGTAACATGAGTCAGATTCCCTCAGGATTTAAATTACTCAGCAGTTGTAAAATGAGTACCTTTTGCAAATTCCTTCACTCTTTCTGGTCTACAATATCTCAGGGTACCATTTTGTGGTACTAAATAGGATCCAAGAGAGGTGGTTGCATTTTTAATGCAGCTGCCAACACACTCACCTAAATGTGTATGTGTGTTTCTGCAAGTGTGCATATGCATGTGTGTGACTTCACTCAAAAGGAAGAAGTTTTAATAATAACTTTTTTAAAAGATTTTATTTATTCATTTGACAGACAGAGATCACAAGTAGGCAGAGAGGCAGGCGGAAAGAGAGGAAGGGAAGCAGGCTCCCTGCTGAGCAGAGAGCCTGACACGGAGTTCGATCCCAGGACCCTGGGATCATGACCTGAGCTGAAGACAGAGGCTTTAACCCACTGAGCCACCCAGGCGCCCCACTAATAACTTTTACATATTTAATTTTGTAGGAAGGAGAGAAGATCGTGGAGGAGCAGGAGGACCCTAGGCTCATCTCGTCTCACAAACCCAACTAGATAACTACCAAATCATTCTAAATACCACAAAAATCAACCTGAAGACTGGAAGAAGAAACTCCACAACTAAAGGGAGAGAAGCCACATCAGAGAAGATAGGAAGTACAGAGACATGGTGTGGGGGATAAATCGATCATGGGTACTGCAGAATGGAGAGAGCCATGTCATGGAGAAAGGTGAGAGAGAGAGGAGCATACAGGTGAACACACAAAGAGAACATCTCCCCAAAGCCATTGGCTGGGAAAACAAGAGGGGCTGATTTTCATGAGTTCTTGCAACAGGCAGGGCTTAAAGACTGAAGTTTTAAAGATCCTGGACTTGGCTGGAATAGAACCCTGAGGGTCCTGCCCTACTCCTGGATAGAAGGCAGGCAAACAACCTGGGACAGATGATATAGAAACAGCAATGCAAAGAACTCCTGGGGCACAGAGAGGGGAGATTATTCACTCTGGTTGGAGCTTGTGCCAGAGAGTCAGCACCCATGGAGAGGCCTCTCCTAGGACAAAGGAGCTAGCAGCACTACTTCCCTACTCTGACCATCAGCATAAACACAGAACCACCTGCAGAAAGCAGCTCATCCTTGACACTGGCTGTCTAAATTGCTTACACCAAGTCACATACCCCTGTGCTCTGGTGTGACTGCCTTTCTTGGTCAAACTTGCCTGAGTCCCAGCATGGCAGGACCCTTCCTCAGAAGGTCAGTATAGGCCCCTGCCAAATCTATGTCCATAAAGCCTGGAGTTTTAAAACTCAGCAGACTTGGGTTGGATAGAAGTTGGAGGGCATCTCACTGCTCTTGTTGAGAAGACAAACAAATAACCCAGAAGCACACAGTGTGGAAATAGCGGTCTGAAAAATGCCTAGGACACACAGTGGGGGAGATTGTATTCTTTTCTCCCAGTGCTTCCCTGAGAGCCATCATGATCGAAATGCCTCTTCAGGGAAAAAGGAACTGGCTGATGCCATTTCCCTCCACCCATGCCTCAGCATAAACCAAGAGCCACTTACAGTAAGCACCAAAGTTCTGACACTGGTTGCCTAATCTGCTTACACCAAGTCCAACACGACTGCACTCTGGCTGTATTGCCATTCTCAGTCGTTTGCCTCAATCCCCGTATGTCGGGCCCCTTCACTAGAAGACCAGCAATAACACCTGCCCACATCACCTCTCCCAACCAGAGATTCTGTAGGGCTTCTGTTCTAGTGGAAGTAGTATCAGGTCTCATTTAAAGAGCAGATTGGAGTACACCTAGTTAAAACTTGCCACATTCTGGGCAAGGAAAAAACACTAAGTACTGCAGGTAAAGAGAGCAAAAAAGATGACTGGACTAAGGATAGACCAACCAGAACACAACATTGCAGAACATGCAGCACACACAAGAGGCACAGCCTGAAGTGGGAGGCCTGGGATGCGATATAATAACTTTTTCATAAAGCTATTACTATCAAGTAAAGCAACATAATGGTCTTTTTAAAACACAGAAGCAGACTCTCAGATAAAATGTCAAGACAGAGGAATTCATCCCAACTATAAAAAACAAGATAAGTTCATAAGTTCATAAGCCAGAGATCTAAGCAAACCAATGTAAGTTACATTCCTGATGGAGAATTTAAAACAACAATCATAAGGATCACCTAGGCAGAAAGTCAACAAGGAAACAATGGCTTTGAATGATGCACTGGACCAGACAGACTTAACAGATCTATTCAGAACATTTCATCTTAAAGCAGCAGAAAGCAATTTCTTTTCAAGTGCAGTGGGACATTCTCCAGAATAGGTCACATAGTAAATCACAAATTAGGCCTCAATAAGTACAAAAAGACTGAGATCATACCATGCATATATTCTGACCACAATGCTATGAAACTTGAAATCAACCACAAGAAAAAACAATTTGGTAAGACTACAAATATATGGAGGTTAAAGAACACGCTGCTAAAGAATGACTGGGTCTACCAGGAAATAAAAGAAGAAATTTAAAAAAAAATACATGGAAGCAAATAAAAAGAAAACATGATGGTCCAAAATTTCTTGGATGCAGCAAGGCAGTCCTAGGAAGGAAGTATATAGTAATACAGGCCTACCACAAGAAGGGAAAAAAATCTCAAATAAACAAACCAAACTTTATACAAATAAGGAGCTAGAAAGAGAACAGCAAATAAAGCCTAACATCAGCAGAAGAAGGAAATGATAAAGTTTAGAGCAGAAATAAATGATATAGAAACTAAAATAACTAAAAAAAAAAACCAAAACCAGAACAGAACAATGAAACCAAGAACTGATTCTTTGAAAAAAAAAAAAACAAACAACTAACAAAATTGATAAAACCCTAGTCATATTTGTAAAAGAAAATAGAAAGGAACCAATATAATAAAATCAAAAAATAGGAGAAATAACTACCAACCTCACAGAAATACTAACAATTATAATAGAATATTATGAAAAATTATATACCAACAAATTGGACAACATGCAAGGGATAAATTCCTAGAAAGATATAAATTACCAAAACTGAAACAGGAAGAAATAGAAAACTCTAACAGACCAATAACCAGCAAAGAAACTGATCTGTTATCAAAAAGCTCTCAACAAATAAGTCCAGGTCTGAATGGCTTCACCAGTGAATTCTACCAAACATTTAAAGAGGTGTTAATACCTGTTATGAAACTATTCCAAAAAATAGAAAAGGAAGGAAAACTTCCAAATTCACTCTATGAGATCAGCATTACCCTAATACCAAAATCAGATTAAGATGCCACATAAAAAAAGAACTATAAGCCAATATCTCTGATGAACATTGATGCCAAAATTCTCATTGAAATACTAGCAAAATGAATCCAACAGTACATTAAAAGAATCAGTCACAACATGCAAGCGGAAATTATTCCTGGGCTGCATGTGTGGTTCAGTATTCACAAATCAATGTGTCACACTAGATTAATAAAAAAAAGGATAAGAACCATAAGATCATTTTAATAGATGTAGAAGAAGCATATGACAATGTACACCATCCATTCATGTTTAAAAACCCTCAGCAACGTCAGGTTAGAGCAAGCATACCTCAGCATCATAAAGGTGATATGTGAAAAACCCACAGCTCATATCATTCTCAAAATATACATTATATATATATATACATATATATGTGTGTGTGTGTGTGTGTGTGTGTGTGTATACCATATTTTCTTTATCCATTCATCTATCGCTGGAGATTCAGACTGCTTCCATAATCTAGCTATTGTAAATAATGCTTCAGTAGTCAAGTCCAGGAGCACAGAAAACCCTCATCAAAATCAATAAATATGGGTCAACACCTCAACATAGTATAGTGAAACTTGCAAATCTGAGAGACAAAGAGAAAATCCTGAAAGCAGCTCAGGACAAGAGGTCTGTAAACTACAAGGGTAGAAATATTAGACTGGCAGGAGGCCTATCCACAGAGACCTGGTAGGCCAGAAAGGACTGGCATGATATATTCAGTGTAATAAATTAGAAAAAGATGCAGCCAAGATTACTTTTCCACCAAGGCTGACATTCATAATAGAAGGGGAGCTTGGATGACAAATGTAAACTAAAAGAATTCGTGATCACTAAACCAGCCCTGCAAGAAATATTAAAGGGGATTCTTAAAGCAAAGAGAGAGCCCAAAATTAATGCAGACCTAAAAGAAACAGAGACAATGTATACAAACTGACTTTACAGGTAATAAAATGGCACTAAATATCTTTTGAAAGTTACTCTGCATGTAAAATGGGTAAATGCCCTGATCAAAAGACACAGGGTATCAGATTGGATTTAAAAAGTGCCCCCATTGATATGCTATCTGCAAGACATTCATTTTAGACCCAAACACACCTCCAGATTGAAAACGAAGAATGGAGAAATGTTTATCATGCTAATGGACATCAAAAGAAAGCTGGAGTAGCAATACATATATTAGACAAATTAGATTTTAACCCAAAGACTGTAATGAGAGATGAAGAACATCACTATATCATAATTAAAGGGACTATCCAACAAGAAGATCAAACAAATATAAATATTTATGCTCCTAACTTGGGAGCAGCCAATTATATAAATCAATTAGAAAGAGACTTAAAGAAATTCATTGATAATAATTCAATAACAGCAGGGGACTTTAACTCCCCCCTCATTGCAAAATATCTAAGCAGAATTATCAACAGAATATCAACAAGAAAATGAGGGAATTGAATGACACACCGGGCCAGATGGACTTCACAGGTATATACAGAACATTCCATCCTAAAAAACAGAATATTTATTCTTTTCAAGTGCACCTAGACCTCCTCCAGAATAGATCACATTCTGGGTCACAAATCAGGTCACAACTGGTACCAAAAGATTGGAATTATTCCCTGCATATTTTCAGACCACAATGCTTTAAAGCTTGAACTCAATCACAAGAGAAAATTTGGAAGGAACTCAAACACTTTGAGGCTAAAGAGCATCTTACTAAAAAATGAATGTACCAACCAGGAAATTAAAGAATTTATAAAATTCAAGGAAACTAATGAGAATGAAAAGACATCTGTTCAAAACCTTTTGAATACAGCAAAAGTAGAATTAAGTCAGAGGGCTCCAGTGGTCTGGAGGGCTTTCTGGAGAACCAATTGCAATCTTTGTCTGTTTCTGCTTTATTGTTTTTTCATTTCTATTGATTTTTAGATTCCTCAGATAAGTGAAATCATATCATGTTTGTCTCTGAATTATTTCACTGTAATAATATCTTCTAGGTGCATCCATGTTGTCACAAATGACAAGAGCTCACTCTTTTTTATGGCCGTGTAATATTCCATTATGTATATAAGATATATTAGGTATATTATATATACGATTATATATACATATAGATATAGATAATTTTTATTGATTCATCTCTCACTGGACACTTAAGTTGCCTCTATGCCTTGCTTCTTGTTAGTAGAACTAGATAGACTCAACAGCAAAATACAAATGGAAAAATAAAGTGTCAGTGAACATGATAGGTCAATAGAAATTGTTTCATCTAAAGACGGAGAAAAAGGACTACAAGGAAGCAGTCTAGCTTACAAAGACTTGGAATAACAGAGAGATGGAGACAGAAAAAAATATTTGGAGAAATAACGTATGAGAATTTCACTAAATTGTTGCAAACACACTTACAGTTACCAGTAGCTTGGCAAACTCAAAGCGATATATACACGAGGAAAACTACACGTAAGTACATCATGGTTAAACTGCTGAAAACCAAAAATTAAAGGAAAAACTTGAAAGTAGCCAGAGAAAATAAAAAGTTACATCAAAAGCAATGGAGGTCCAAAGACAACCAAACAATATCTTTAAAGTGTTGTTCTCTCCTGCTTTCTTCCTCTTTGCAAATTCTATTTATTATATTTTGTTCCATTTTGCATGTAGTTTTCTCCTTTTTAGTCCATGTGAACTCATTCTTCGTACCTTGGCTTAAGCATTTCTTTTCATAGTTTTTAACTTTTAACTGACTTTATAGTTTTTAAAAAGACCTTCCTCTCTGCTAATATCATATATTTTCAAGTCTCAATTATAATTTGAGACTCACCCTAGTATTGCTGACTTTTTAAGAAATACTTTTCTTCCTATTAGTTTGTGAGGTCCTTGATGAAAGTTATTACCACATTCATTTTTTATGCTCTCCTAGTACCTTGTCTGTGAGTGCAAGATGCTACAAATTAATAGATGACCAAAATATGTGCCCACTTTATCCATTTAGAATATACTGGGGAAAACATTAAAGAAGTTAAACAAAATTAAGGAAAATATCACAATTGTGACTTGCGATAGAAATAAACTGTAATACAAAGAAAAGAACTGGGACAGAAAGAAAAGAAAATAACTTAGTAAACCAATTTACAGCTGGAGTCAAGGAGAATTTTGGAGAGACATACTTGATCTGTTTTATGGTTGTGGTTCCAATGAGTTATTTTTGCTCCATTTATATGTACTTTCTATAATATTTATGGATTTTTTAAAATTATGGATGTGAAACTTTTCTCTAAATTCTCAGGCCAGCCTAGCATGAATTAAAGAACATTAAGAAAGTAAATATTGACTTCACAGATGACCCATAAGAGTTCAGAAAGAGACTAATTTTGGTAAACAAAACTATTATTTGGAGGCCGAAGGAGGAAAATAAACAGCTCCTTTCTGATTATTGTAGTAACCCTAGAGTAAGGGATTGAAGACTACCTGTTTCTTTCCCTTTCTTCCAATTCTTTGACTCATGTATTTCCTGGATGTGTAACCCATATTAACTAGATCTTAAATATTCAATATCTAAATATCTTTTGTTTTGATCAGGAAGTGAGTCAAGAGGAAATGTGTATATAGTTTATCTCTAGAAAATAATCAAATTCCCCTTTACAGTATTTTTTCTGCTACTAGCTTTTGATTAAAGTTGCTATTGGAAGACAAATTGATGAGTTTGAGAACCAAATTTTATTTTTCATTTTTATTCTCCTTATGAGGACACAAAGGTATCAAAAGTTAGGCAGGCAGAATGATTGAGATATAAAGGATCCTGCATAAATAGTAGACTGGTTCTGATTGAAACTCATCATGCCTTATTTATTTTTCAGACTATTCCTCATCTGGGATTAGTATTCTTCCAAGATAAATACATGAATTGGCCATTAAAGTATAGGATCATAATAAAGGGAGTGCAGACTCCATATTAGAAGAAACCAATATTATTCCCTTTGGCCCTCAGCATAGAACCACACTCAGTAGGGTTTATTAGACATCACCATTCATTTATCCAGCCAACAACAACAAAAAATGATTGCCTACTATCTGCTTGGAACTGTTGTATACCCTGTGGATACAGTGGTATCTGAGATTAAGTCTTATTCTCATGGATTTTCCATTGTGGAGAGGGAGAGGAGGCAGACAGTTAACAAATAAGGAAGCAAATAAGATAATTTTAGATTGTGATAAATTATAAAAGTACAGAAAACAGGGTGATGTGACTTGGAAGTGGACAATGTTAGATGGGAAGACTCTTTGAAGAGATGATATTTGAATTGAGACTGAAATCTGAGCAAAACCCTTTGTACAGAAAGTCAGGGAAAGAAGCACCTTTGTGGCTCATCAGCTAAGTATGACTCTTGATTTTGGGTCAGGTCATCATCTCATAGTTGTGAGATTGAGCTCCATGTTGGGCTTCACACTGGGCATAGAGTCTGCTTAAGATTCTCTCCTCCTCTCTCTGCTCCTCTCCCTCTGTCAAAAAAAAAAAAAGCCATGGAAAGAACTAAGCAGAAAGAGCAAGTTCGTAGGATATTGTTAAGATATTTAGTTTTATTGCCGGCTCAGTGGAAAATCACATTAGAGGGCTTTCTTCGCAGGAACAATTCTGAATGCTGTGCAGAGAATGGTTTTCAGGGTTCCACGACTGGAAGGAGAGAGAAAAGTTCAAAATCTGACAGAAGTCTAAGAGAAATTTATTGATAACTTGGACTAGAAATTGACAGTGGAAAGAAAAAGAAGTAATCTATTTTAGAAGTGGAATGTTTACTGATAGATTGGACATGGGACATAAGGGAAAAAGAGAAACTAAGTGTGACCAAAAATTTTGGTTTAAGTAGCTGAATGAAGGGGAAACACTGGAGGAGGAACAGGGGTGTTTTGTGGGGGTAGGGATGAAATCTTTTGTTTTGAAATGGTTAGTTGGAGACACCTACTAAATATCTAAGTGGAAGTCTTATGTAGGCAGTTGGATATATAAATCTGGATCCCAGGAAACAATTTTGAAGTGGAAATAGATATTTGATAGTCATCAGGATATGGGTGCTATTTAAAGTCATGTTACTGGACTTATGGACAGAGTGTAGATATAGAGAAAAAGAGAGGTTAGTAACAAGACCTCAGGTGTTCCAACACTTAGTAATCAGGTAATGAAGGAGCATCTGTGCCAGCAAAAGGAATTGGGACAGATCACATAAAGCAATAGGAGCAAAAAGAGAGTGTGGTGTCATGGGAGCAAAGAGAGCAAAGAAAGTATTTCAAGAATTAGGGAATAACCAACTATATTTAATTCTATTATTTAATGGTACTGCGAGAAAAGTCAGATGAAGAGAGAAATAACATTGGACTTGGCAACATGCGATGGTTGATATCCTTGACAAGAGTTGTTTTAGCAGAGTAATGGCCATAGAAACAAGCTTGGCATGGATTGACAAGTGAGAGAGGTTAGGGAGTGGCTACAATAATAGTGGACAAATTTATTTTGAAATGTTCTATAGTGACAGGAAGCAGAAAAAAGAGGTAGTAGCTGGGAGATAATGTGGAGTTAAGGGTTTTTTTTGTAATGAAAGTCTATATATCAATAAGGATGACCCAGTAATGAAGGATAAAAGTTGTACTACAAGATAGAATGGGAATAATTACATAAATAAAGTCCTGAGAGGCCCAGAAGAAGAAGGATCCTGAGCAGTGTGAAAACTGTGCTTGTGTGAAAAACCAACTCCCCCCACCCAACCATTTGGAGGAGTTGGTTTTTCACACAAGCACAGATACTTTATCCAAATAGATTTAATGGATACAGATACCAAAACTGGGAAAATGAGAGGTACATAAAAGTCCCTCTACATGTTGAGAACCCCCTCTACTTTTTTCTATGGTATTCTTCCCAGTATATCCAAACTGCTGAAGCTAGAGTGACTCCCAAGGTCAAATTTTAGATAAGCCTCTTTTCGTCACATCAGAAATACTATTCTCTCTTGCTTTCTAGAGAAAGAGACCTGGCCTTATGAACTTAGGTCCATAATGGAAAGAAAGGTAGCCCTTTTAAGACCTGATGTATGGAATGGTCAGGAACCCTTGATTCTGACTACTATGACATCAGGGATCAAAGACCAGAGGGACTAGCTATAGACACAAGTGAAGCCTTCTTCTCAAGCTTCATAGAAATCACACTTTCAAGAGTCATGATTTTCTTCTTTTGTTTTTTTGTGATTTTTTGCTTTATTTTAAAGATGATCGCAAAAACAAAGCAGAAGAGGAAAGCCCAAAGACAAAGCAAAGATAATTAGACAACGGAGGAGAAATAATGGGTACGTCTCATTCTTCTTGTTTATATCAGTTCATCTTTCCAAATACCTAATTTTTATCTCATCTCTGATATTATTACCAGTCCAAGATTCCCCGCTCCCCAGAGGTGGTTGTGGATATGAGTTGAAACTTAGGAGTGAGTCATGGGGGATATTTCACATATTAATCTTTTTTTTTAAATCAGAAAGTACAATGTTTTATAGTCTGCATCAAATTTCTCCATATCAAAATATCTCTATCAAAGTAACAATGTAAAAATACTCTTGATTTCAATGTGGCTCCATCAAAATGGCCATGTCACAAAGTTATGTATCCACACATAACCAGTGTGGCTATAAGAATAAGCTTTGTGTAGATCTGGTCTGGATACATTGTTATATGCCTCATATCTGTGATAAAATGCCAGTATCTTGTTTCAGTGCTCATAATTATTACAACTTATTCTTTGCTAATGCACTTAAAGTATAGTCTTTAAGTACTAACTATTTAAAAATTGATTTGTATGTATTAGCTTCCCTCCAAAATCCTCTGCAGTATGCTGTCACTATTTGAGGCTGCAGCTCTCAAAATTCAGTCTGAGTTACTTTTGTCAACTGTGTTTTCTCTGGGTATGTTTTCCACACTATAACAATGAGAAGGGGGGGTTATGTTTAATTCTTTTGGATAGAAAGGTCACTTAATGCTTAGAGTGACAGCTGAAGTAAATCTTCCATTTCTATATCTCCTTCAGTAAGCCATTCTCCATCATGGATAAATAGATGATGGATAGATGATAGATAGATAAGTAGATATATGATAGATAATAGATAGATGATAGGTGACAGAAATGTGAGATAAGCTTGCTCAGTTGTCACTATCAGTAAGAATTTGTTTTTTTAGCAATACCTTGGTTTATGTGTAATTTATAAGAATCTTGCCTGGACTTACCTTGACATTTAAATGTTTAACAGGTAGAATCAATGTAGGCTATGCTGTTTCAAATTTCCTTAAAATCATGGTTAAACATTTCCTTCCTTCCCTTCCTTCCTTCCTTCCTTCCTTCCTTCCTTCCTTCCTTCCTTCCTTCCTTCCTTTCTTCCTCTATGTGCAGAGCCCCTGGAGCTCATCCTATCAGAGCATCCTTCTTAGAAGTCCTGTACCTCCACCACCAAAGTTCTCTGGAAGAAATCACAAGTAAGCTCTCTTAAAAGGAAAGTTAAAATTTGTAAATACTGAAAAAGAAAAAAAGCTCAATCTTATTTGTAAAGAATTTTAGTAGAGAGTTTTATGGATTTATTTTTTAGTAAGAGGTGGGCTTGCAGATAGGAAGGGGCATAGTCAAAGATAACAATGTTTCTAACCATAAATATCTACATAGCTGTATTTATGCCAGATTAGAAGATAACTCTTTGACAAATTTCCTAAGAAAAAAGTCAGCACTGACCAAATTAATCTGTAAGATTTTTATAATTGTACTTCCTTCATTTATCTAAATATCATAATAATTTCTCAAACATTCTAAGAAAAAAACAGGAAATATTCCTTAACAAAAACCCTAGTGAGAAATTGAATAAAAGGAGAACGGTTTTCTTTGTTTTATGAGGATGCCATTATTTTTTTATGTATTAAATCAGTCTTATGTGACTTCTGGATGATTTCATTAATTTGCTTCCTGTATAATATGGTAAGAATCTATTTTACTATAACACTTAACACTACGTGTTTTAGTTTTTTTTAAGTACAATGAAATATTTCATATTTATTTTTAAATTTCAAATAGCTCATGATTCATGAGCCCAAAGAGGACAATCCTTACATCTATCCATCTTATAACTGGGATGGCTCTCTGGAAACAGCTAAACTTGAAACAAATTATGAAAACAAGTATTCTTCAACCACACACTTAAAGCCACTCTTTGTATGTATTGTACATTTCAATTTCTATATGTGGTTGTCATCACCATAATTCAAGTAAAAGTAACACAATGAATGCTAAGACTTTGCTATGGCAAAATGATATGAAAGTATCAGTTGAGATGAAGATGGAAAGCTTAGTTTATAAAATACTTGTTACTACTATAATTCCATTTGTAAAATTAGATTAGGAAATATGGGTCAAGGGTATAGAATATTTAATGGTCTATATGTGTGAATATACCTTATTTACATAATATTTTGTATACATAAAGTATGTATGAGTTATATGAGTACTATAAGTAAAAATTATAGTCTATGTAATACTTCATATGTATCAATATAATATATATATGTACATATATATATATATCTTATTTAATGTGCAATTTTTAGAAAGGAGATTTGATATCAAAGGAAGACTGGTTAAATGCCATGAGACTAATTCAGAGGTCAGAATGATTTTATGTTATTATAATCATTAACTTGTCATAGTTTAACAAGGCAACTCTTATTTCATGTTTTGGTGTACTTAATACATGAAATAATACACTGCTCAAGCTAATGCTGAACGCTCATTGATTGCTGATCTGTAGTTACAAGACATATTAATAATTGAAATTAATTGCAAACTGTGTTTCTCTGTAAAAGTAGAAATAGCAATCAGAAAAAAATAATGAAATGGATTATCACCTAAAAGTTATCTTTATAAATTTTCTTGAAATACAATAAATTATAGAAAAATGGACTAATTCAGCAAAAATTAATAATGTGTTTGTTTACATATTGAAGGTTTTTTTTGAGGGGCATTATTAAGTTGATCACATGACAAAATAACCTTCTTCCAAAAACCCACTGTGTGGAGTGATATCACTCAGAGAGTAATATAGGGCTTTCCTGACTTCACTCTCCCTCACAAGAAGAACAACTAATGACTATTAATGAACAAGACACCATTGAGAAAATCCTAGAACACAGTACTGAGGTTGATGCACCCGCCTGTGCCACAGAAACTAAGATGGCATCACTTGAAGAAGTCTCCTCTGAGTCTCCCATTCCTCCAGTGGGAAATAAAATGTCCAGGGGACAATTAGAATTGTCCCTAGCATTAATCTCTAGCATTGTGGAGCTCCCTAATGTGGTCTCACCCCATGGAGACTACAGTGGAATATGCAGGTCTCAACCACTGGCAATCTGTGACAGAAGGCAGGGAGCTTGCAACAACCAGTACACAAATCTTGGAAAACTGAGTTCATATCTGCAGTGCCCAAGTAGTAATCCCAACTAGGAGTTCTGCTCATTTGAAGAACCAAGTTGATGGCACCTTTTAACTAGAGACCTTATTGGAATGAAGATCTGCTTGATTTGGGTTCTCAAGTGAGTTTTGAAAACCTTAGTGTCAGTTTGCCTATTCCCAGGAAAACCCCTGAATGGGGAGAGTGTCTCTTGGCCCCATCTGCCATAGGGCCTGGCAAGATCACATGGAAGCTATATAGTCCAACAATTCTCCAGCAGAGAGGCACATGGAACCAATTGCCCCCAGAACAAAGCAAGTACCAGGCATGAAGGATTCCCCTGCTATGCCCAGGCAGGGGGATTAATTTATAGTCCAGGCATGGGCATTAATTAGTAGCTCTCAGATCCTCCAAACTGGAAAGCCTTTTTGTGAAAATGGTGAGAGACTTGGAGGGACCCCTCCTTATTTTGCCCAAACAAGGAAACTGAGACATAACTCCACCCACTGTGGAGAGTATTTCCCAACCCCATCTGAACAGAATGGCTGGCTATAAGACCTGGAAGCTGTGTAACCCAGCAATGCTCAAGCTGAGAGATAGGCAGGTAGAGCCAACAGACAGCAGAAGAAAGCCAGAGGCCCTGTGTAGCCAGGGAACTTGGGGCTGTGTTGCCTTAAGTTAAGAAAACAAAGAGCTTTATCAGCTTAAGAACTGCTTCTCCTGCTGCACCTGGGAAAGGAAATTAATTCATAGCCCCACTCATTGGTTAATGTAGTCTTCAGCCTTCCTGACAAGGGAATCTAATCAAAACACATAGGAAACTGTGTAGCTCATCCAAAATTCCTGCTCACAGTGACACTTGAACAAAGAGCACAGCCTGTGGTTTTCCCTATCTGCAGAGAAAAACTAGTGGCCTCACCTGACCAGGGGATTCAGTCATACATTTGCATGACTGGAGTCCCCCATCCCTTGGATCCCAACCTGCTGCCCTGCTAAAGCAGGAAAGCTAATTTATAGTCCCATTTACTACTGAATATAGTACTCAGGCCCAACCATGCAGTAAACCTAACCAGAGATTCAGGCCAACCCCAGTGCCCATACTACAGTTTCACATGAGCAGGGAACCAAGCCAGCAGTCCTATATAACTGTTCTCAGTCAGTGATACACCCTCCTATAGTCCACTTCAGAGCTTAAACTGTTGCCTCACCCCAAAATATACCCTAATAGAAGGTCCCACCTGATCAAGGACACTACCAGAAGACACCCAGAAAACCAAACTGCACTGAATGGTGAAAATATGTCTCTACCAAAGGAAACTTATAAAGTCTGGAAGAAAAGCTCAACTACTCAAATGTGTAGATACTAATATAAGGAATAAAAGATAATTAAAAATCAGGTAAATATGTCACCACTAGAGGAAACTAATAAAGCTCCAATAACTCATCCTAAGGAAATAGATATTTATGAACTGTCAAAGTATTCAGAGTAATACTCTTAAAGAGGATTAGGAACTAAAAGAACACAGAGACAACTAAAGAAAATCAGTAAAATAAGACATGAACAAAGCAGGAAATTCAACAAAGAAATAGAAACCATAAAAAAACCAGAAATCCTAGAGTTGAAAAATATAATAACTGAGGGATGCCTGGATGGCTCAGTCAGCTGAGCATCCAACTCTTGGTTTTGGCTCAGGTCATGATCTCACGGTCATGAAATTGAGCCCCATACCAGGCTCCATGCTCAGCATGTAGTCTGTCTGAGATTCTTCCCCTTCCCTCTCCTTTCTTCTCTGCTCCTCCCCTCCACTTGTTTGCTCTCTCTCTCTCAAAAAAAAATTAAAAAAATACAATAACTGAAATGAAGAATTCAATAGATAGATTCAAAAGGAGATTCAACCATGCAGAAGAAAGAATCAGTGACTTGAGGATAGGACATTAGAAATCACTTAAAGGGGCAAAAAATGTTATAAAAAATGAAAGAGTGAAAAAAACCTATAAGACTTATGCACAAAAAAATATACAATATTCACTTCATGGGAATTATAGAAGGAGAAGAGAAATAGAAAGAAAAATCCTGAACTTGGGGAGAGAAACAGACTTCCAGATCCATGAGGCCCTAAAGATCCCAAATAAGTTGAACCTGGATAAAGCTACATTGAGACAAATTATAATTAAATCATCTGAAGTCAGAGACAAAAAAAAAAAAAAAAAAAAAAGAATTTTAAAGGCAGCAACAGAAGAAAGAGAAGTTACATACAAGAAAATCTCCACAAGACCTAAGGATAGATTCCTCAAAATAAACATTTCAGGTCAGGAGACAATGAAATAACAGTTTCAAATATTCAAAGAAAAAAAACTTATCAACCAAGAATACTATACCTGGTGAAGCTGTCCTTCAGAAATGAAGGACAGATAAAGACTTTCCCAAACAGAAAATGAAGGATTTCATCACCACTAGGTCTGCCTAACAAGAACTACTCAAACGAGTTATTGGAATGAAAATAAAAGGATGCAAACTAATGTACCATACCCTGGCAAATTGAATTTAAATAAAAAATAAAAACTAAAGTAAAAGGATGCTAATTAACATCATGAAAACATTAGAAGTTAGTGTAAAATTCACTCAATGGTAAGCATATAGTCAAAGTTAGATTCTGTAATTTGGTAATGGTGGTTCATAATTCACTTACAATTCTAGTTGAAAAATAAAAACAATGAATATAGTAAAAATAACTGTTGCTACAATAATCCATTATTAGTTATGCAGTAAAAAAATGTGAAGTGTTTCAGCAATAACCTAAAATGTAAAGGGGAGGAAAAATAAATGTGTAAAGTTTAAGAATTACATTGAGGTTAAGTTGTTACTGGCTTAAAAATAAGGTGTTATAATATAACCTTACTATGTAATCTTCATAGTAACCACAAGGAAAAAACTGCAGCAATTACACAAAAGAACATGATAAAGAAGTCAAATTACACTGATACAAAGTACATTAAAACATACACAAAAAAGACAGCAGGATAAGGAAAAAAAAAAAAAACAGTGTATCTACAAAATACCAGAAAAGAATTAACAAAATGGCAACAGTAAGTCCTTACCTATAAACAATACTTTAAACATAAGTAGATTAAATTCTCCAATGATAAGACATAGAATAGCTAAATGAAAAAAAAGTGAGATCCAACAATAAATTGCTCTCAAGAGACTCACATTAGCCTTAAAGACACACATAGACTGATAGTGATGGGATAGAAAAAGAATTTTCAAACAAATGATAAACAAACAAACAAACAAAAACACTGGTAGTTATATCAGACAAAATAGTCTTTACAGTAAAAATGGTAAAAAGAGACAAAGAATGCCATTACAAAATGATGAAGGAGTCAACCCATCAAGAAGATGTAACAATTATAAATATTTGTATGCCAAACATTAGAGCATCTAAATATATAAAATAGATATAAAAGGAGAAATAAACAGAAATACAATAATAGTTGAAAACATAATATCCCACTCTCAAAAATAAATAGATTATCCAGACAGAGAATCAATGAAGAAACAGTGGATTTGAACAACACTGTGGACCAAATGGACCTAACTGATATATACAGAACATTCTGTTCAATAACAGTAGCATATACATTGTCTCAAATACACATGGATAATTTTCAAGGAGAAACTGATCATATGTTAGGCCAAAAAATACATCTTAGCAAATTAAAGATGATTGAAATCATACCAAGTATCTTCCCTGACCACAATAGAATGAAACTAGAAATCAATAATAAGAAAAAAAAACTGGAAAGTTCATGAATACATTGAAATTAAACAATACTTTCCTGAACAACCAAGAGATTGAAGAAAATGTTAGTGGAAATAAATAATAAATTTAAAAAATTTCTTGAGACAAATGAAAATGGAAATCCAAACTACTAGAACTTGTGGTTTGTAACAAAAGCAGTTCTAAGAGGAATGTTCATTGCAATAAATGTCTAAATTAAAAATGTCTTAATTAGGGGGCACCTGGGTGGCTCAGTGGGTTAAAGCCTCTGCCTTTGGCTCAGGTCATGATCCTGAGGTCCTGGGATCGAGCCCCACATTGGGCTCTCTGCTCGGCAGGGAGTCTGCTTCCTCCTCTCTCTCTGCCTGCCTCTCTGCCTACTTGTGATCTCTGTCTGTGAAATAAATAAATAGAAATCTAAAAATGTCTTAGTTAAAAAAGCAAGAAATATCCCAAATAAACAATTGAACTGTAGACCTTAAGCGACTAGAAAAAGAAAAACAAAATGAGCCCAAAGTTAGCATAAGGAAGGAAAAAATAAACACTAGAGCAGAAATGAATGAAATAAAGAACAGTGAAACAATAGAAAAGATTAGCCAAACTAAGAATTGGTTCTTTGAAAAGACAAGTAAAATTGACAAATTTTTAGTTAGACTAATCAAGGGAAAAAGAGATCAATCAATCAAATTATAAATTAAAAGATATTACAACTGATACCACAGAAATACAAAGGATCATAAGAGGCTGTTATGAAAAACTCTATGCCAAAAAAGTGCACAACCAAGAAGAAATGGACAAATTCTTAGAAACATACAACCTACCAATACTGAATCAGGAAAATTTGAAGATGTGAATAGACCAATTACTAGTAAGGAGAATGAATCAGTTTTCATAAATCTCCCAATGAAGGAAAACCCAGGACCAGCTGCTTCTCTGGTGAATTTTACTAAATATTTGATGGAGAATTAACACTAATCCTTCTCAAACTCTTCCAAAAAATCAAAGAGGAGGGAACACTCCCAAACCCATTTTATAAGCCCAGCATTATCCTAATTATCCTATTATCCTAATACCAAAGCCAGACAAGGACATTACTAAGAAATTATAGACCAATATACTTGATGAATATAGATGCAAAAATTACCAATAAAATACTAGCAAACCAAATTAATTAGCATGTTATAAGGATCACTCACCATGATTAAGTGGGGTTTATCCCTGGGATACAAGGATGGTTCAACATATGCAAATTAGTCAATGTGATACATCATACTAATAGAATGAAGGAAAAAGATGATTATCTCAATAGACAGAGAGAGAGCATTTGACAAAATTCAACATCAGTTCATGATAAAAACACTTAACAAATTATACATAAAAGGAACATATTATCAACATAATAAATCCATATGGGACAAGCCCACATCTAGCATTATACTCAATAGTGAGAGACTAAAAACTTTCTTTTTTTAAAAGATTTCATTTATTTATTTGGGAGAGAGAACATGAGCACAGGGGAGAGGGAAAAGGAAAAGGGAAGGGAGAATCAGACTCCCCTGCTGAGCAGGGAGCCCAACTCAGGGCTTGATCCAAGGACCCTGAGATTGTGACCTAAATTGAAGGTAGACACTTAACTGATCAAACCACCCAGGCACCCCTAAAACCTTCTCTTCTAAGATCAGGAACAAGACAAGTGTGTGTGCCCACTGTCACCATTTTTTAAAAAAATTATTTATTTATTAGTCAGAGAGAGAGAGAGAGATAGTGCACAAGCAAGGGGAGGAGCAGAGGGAAAAGCAGGCCTCATGCCGAGCAAAGAGCACAATGTGGGTAGGACTTGATCCCAGGACCCTGGGGATCATGACCTGAACCAAAGACAGATGCTTACCGACTCAGCCACCTAGGGTCCCCACTATCACCATTTTTATTCAACATAGTAATGGAAGTTCTAGTTAGAGCTGTCAGGCAAGAAAAAGAAATGTAAGGCATCAAAAGTAGAAGGAACAAATAGCTTCCATTTGCAGATGAAATGATTTTATATATAGATAATCCTAAAGAATCAAACAAAAACAAACAAACAAACAAAAAAAAAACCTTAAAACTGGGGCACATGCGTGGCTCAGTCAGTTAAACGTCTGCCTTCAGCTCAGATCATGATCCCAGGGTCCAGGGATTGAACCCTGCATCAGGATCCCTGCTCAGCAGGAAGCCTGCTTCTTCCTCTCCTTCTGTTGCTTCCCCTGCTTGTGGTCTTGCTTTCTCAAATAAATACATAAAATCTTTTAAAAAAAATCCTGAGAGCTAGTCAATGGACTCAGTAAAGTTGAAGGATATATATTTTTTAAAATTTATTTCATTTTTTCAGGGTTCCAAGATTCATTGTTTATGCACCACACCCAGTGCTCCATGCAATATGTACCCTCCTTAATACCCACCACCAGGCCCTCCCAACACCCATCCCTCTCCCATCCAAAACCTTCGGTTTATTTCTCAGAGTCCACAGTCTCTCATGGTTCATCTCCCCCTCCGATTTCCCCGAACTCACTTCTTCTCTCCAACTCCCAATGTCCTCTGTGTTATTCCTTATGCTCTATAAGTAAATGAAACCATATGATAATTGACTCTCTCTGCTTGATTTATTTCACTCAGCATAATCTCCTCCAGTCCTCTCCATGTTGATACAAAAGTTGGGTATTCATCCTTTCTGATGGAGGCATAATACTCCATTGTATATATGCACCATATCTTCTTTATCCATTCATCTGTTGAAAGGTATCTTGGCTCTTTCCACAGTTTGGTGACTGTGGCCATTGCCACTATGAACATTGGGATACAGATGGCCCTTCTGTTCACTACATCTGTATCTTTGAGGTAAATACCCAGTATTGCAATTGCAGGGTCATAGGGTAGCTCTATTTTTAATTTCTTAAGGAATCTCCACACTGCTTTCCAATGTGGCTGCACCAACTTTCATTTCCACCAACAGTGTAAGAGCATTCCCCTTTCTTCACATCCTCTCCAACACTTGTTGTTTCCTGTCTTGTTAATTTTGGCCATTCTAACTGGTATAAGGTGGTATCTCAGTGAAGTTTTTATTTGAATCTCCCTCATGGCTAATGATGGTGAACATTTTTTTATGTGTCTGTTAGTCATTTGTATGTCTTCATTGGAGAAGTGTCTGTTCATGTCTTCTGCCCATTTTTTGATGTGATTACCTGTTTTGTGTGGGTGTTGAGTTTGAAGAGTTCTTTATAGATCTTGGATATCAGCCCTTTGTCTGTAGTGTCATTTGCGAATATCTTCTCCCATTCTGTGGGTTACCTCTTTGTTTTGTTGACACTTTTCTTTGCTGTGCAGAAGCATGTGATCTTGAAGTCCCAAAAGTTCATTTTTGCTCTTTTTACCTTTGCCTTTGGAGACAAGTCTTGAAAGAAGTTGCTGTGTCTGATGTTAGAGAGGTTACTGCCAGTGTTCTTCTCTAGGATTTTGATAGATTTCTGCCTCGTGTTGAGGTATTTTATCCATTTCAAGTTTATCTTTGTGTATGGTGTAAGAGAATTGTCAAATTTCATGCTTCTATACATAGCTGTCCAATTTTCCCAGCACCATTTATTGAAGAGATTGTATTTTTTCTACTGGATATTTTTTCCTGCTTTGTTGAAGGTTAGTTGACCATAGAGTTGTGGGTCCATATCTGGGCTCTTTACTCTGTTCTACTGGTGTATGTGTCTGTTTTTGTGCCAGAATCATGCTGTCTCAGTGATCACAGCTTTGTGGTAAAGCTTGAAATCAGGCAATGTTATGTCCACAGTTTTGTTTTTCTTTTTCAACATTTCCTTAACAATTCGGTATCTCTTCTAGTTCCATACAAATTTTAGATTGTTTGTTCCAGCGCTTTGAAAAATGCCAGTGGAATTTTAATCAGGATGGCATTGAGAGTATAGATTGCTCTAGGCAGTATAGACATTTTAACAATGCTTATTCTTCTGATCCATGAGCATGGAAAGCTGGATATAAAATTAATATAAAAATATCAATAACATTTCTATATACTAACAACAAATTTTCTGAAAAAGGAAAAAAAAAACGATCCCATTTACAATAACATGAAAAACAATAAAATACTTAGGAATACATTTAACCAAGGAGGTGAAAGCTCTCTATTCTGAAAACTATAAGGCATTGATGAAAGGAATTGGAGGAAACATAAATGGAAAGGTATTCTGTGTTCATGGATTGGGATAATTAATACTGTTAAAATATCCATACTATCATAAGTCATCTATGTATTCAATACAATCCCTATCAAGGTTCTAGTGACATTTTTCAGAAATAGAAAACACACTCCCAAAATTTATATGGAACCACAAAATACCCCAATCTCCAAAGAAATCCTGAGAAAGAAGAACAAAGCAGGAGGCATTATACTTCCTGATTTCAAGCTATACTATAAAGGTAGAGTAATTAAAACAGTATGGAACTGGCATAAATGCAGACAAATAGACCAGTGGAAGAGAATCAAGGTAACAAAACTGAAGCCAAGCATATACCATCAACTAATATTTGATAAGGGAGCCAAGAATACTTAATCGAGAAAAGGTGGTATCGTCAATAAATGGCAAAATTGTATATTTACATGTAAAAAAATTGAAGCTTGACCCTTATCTTATGGGATTCACAAAATTAACTCAAAATGGATGAAAGACTTAAATATAAGAACTGAAATCATGAAACTCCTAGAAGAAAACATAGAAAAATCTCCTTGATATGGATCTTAGAAATGATTTTTTAAAAATCAGACCTAAAACACAAGCAACAAAATCAAAAGTCAACAATCAGGACTACCTCAATCTAAAAAGCTTCTGCACAGCTAAAGAAACCATCAACGAAATGAAAAACAACCTATAGAATAGGATATAATATTTGTAAACCACATTTGTATATGTCTGATAAGAGTTTAAGATCCAAAATATTTAAAGAACTCATACAATTCAATTGCAAAAAACCCCAGATAATCCAAAATAAGCAAAGCTGAATAGACATTTTGTTCCAAAGAGGATAAACACGGAGCACTGGGTGTTATATGCAAAAAATGAATTTTGGAACACTACATAAAAAACAAATGATGTACTGTATGGTGACTAACAACATAATAAAAATAATTTTAAAAAAGAAGATAAATTTCCTACATGTACATGAAAAAAGATGATCAACTTCAATAGTCAACAGGGAAATACAAATTAAAACCAGAATAAGATAACACATTGTGTCTGTTAGACTGGCCATCATCAAAAAGGCAAGAGAAAACAAATGCTGGTGTGGATGTGGAGAAAAGGAAACACTTGTTTATTGTTGGTGGGATTATAGATTGGCCACTACAGAAAACAGTGTGGAGGTTCCTCAAAAAATTAAAAATGGAACTACAGTATGATCTAGCACTTTCACTTCTAGGAATATGTTCAAAGAAAATGAAAACACTAGTTTAAAAAGATATCTGCACCACCACTTTCACAGCAGCAATATTTACAATAACTAAGATGTGGAAACAACGTAAGTGTCCATCCATAGGTGAATAGATAAAAAAAATTGTGGTATACGTATACAAAGGAATATTATCAGCCATAAAAAACAAGGAAATCCTCCCATTTGTAACAACATGGATTGATCTTGCAGGCATTGTGCTAAGTGAATAAGTCAAACAGGGAAAGACAAATATTGTATGATCTCACTTAGGTGCGGAATCTAACAGAGGTGGGGAGTTAGAAGAGGTGAAACTGGAGGAAGGTGGTCAAAAGGTACAAACTTCCAGTTATAAGATAAATAAGTATTAGGTGTGTAGTGTACTTGATTATTCTAGTTAACACTTCTGTATGATATATAGGAAAGTTGTTAAAAGTGTAAATCCTAAGAATTCTCATCACAAAGAGATTCCCTTTACTTTTTATTTTATCTATATGAGATGATGGATGTTAACTAAACCTGTTGTGACAGTCATTTCACAATATATGTGAATCAAACCATCATGATGTACACCTTAAATTTATAAAGTGATGCATGTCAGTTATTTTTCAACAAAATGGAAAAATTTACTGTGAGTTGATGAGTGATATTAGAGAGGTAAATTAAGGAAATGCAAATATGGAGTTTTAAAGATGGTAATTGTGCAAGGTGAACACAAAATGCTGGATGTATGATTGAATAAAAACTGATTTTTGTAATTTGCTTAATGCACATTACATAGATGGTACCATCTATGTTGACCAGTGATTGTGGAACAAAGAAGTGGGAAGAAACTGGGGAATTTTAAGGGACCTGTGAAATTAGAAAGAGAAGAAAATAAAAGAGTGGTACTGAACTCATTGTGGGTCAATATATGTGGAAATCCAAGAAAAGAAAATCTAAGTAATAAAAGAATAAAGGCCAATATTGAGAGTAAAGAGGGAAAACTGGCTGGATTTGAATGCAGGTAGCTTCAGAATTAGTTTTGATCTGTGTATTAGTTTTCCATTGCTGCAAATTATCACAGACTTACCAACCTAAAAAAATACACATTTATTATGTCACAGTTATGAGGGTCAGGAGTCTGGATATTGTTTATCTGGGTGTTCTGCTCAGGGTCTTACACAAGGCTTCAATCAGGGCATCAGGTGGGCTTAAATCTCATTTGGACTTTGGGTTCTCTTGCAAGTTCATATGGTTGTTGTCAGAATCCTGGTCTTTGCAGCTGTAGAGCTCAGGTAGTCTCCTCCTGCCCCATTTCGCTCCTTGCTGGCTGCTGGATACCGAGTCATTGTCAGTTCCTAGATGCAAAGTATAGTTGTGACATGGCCCTCTGACAGACCCTCTTAAAACATTGCGGTTTTCATCAAGACCAAGCCTAGAATAAGAATCTCTAGCTCCATTCTGCTAGGAGAGAGTCTTATATAACAAAACCTATTCAAGGAAGTAACTATCCAATTAACAACCCTTATCATTTTCTTCATATTCTATTGTCCAGAAGCATGTCGCAGGTTCTGATTACACTTAAGAATAGGGAGTTATGTAAGGTACATAACTTTGGGGGTGTGTAACCAGATAAATAGCATGTTGGCCCTTAAAAGGGACTAAAATATTACTAAGTGAAATAGCTCAGTTTTTTACTCTAAGGCAAGATGAACAGTTACATATATATGGATTATTTCATCATAAATCTGGGGTGACCAATCAACACAGTGTGCTTGGAACAGTCTTGGATTTATATTATTATTTTTATTTAAATTTAATTTAGTTAACACATACTGTATTATTAGTTTCAGTAGAATTTAGTGATTTGTCAGCTACATAGAACACCCAGGGCTTATTACATAAAGTCCCTCCTTAATGTCCATGACCCAATTACTCAATCCACCCACCTACTTCCCCTACAGCAACCCTCAGTTTTTTCCCTATAGTTAAGAGTCTCTTATGGTTTGCCTCCATCTTGGTTTTGATCTTACTATATTTTGCTTCTCTTCCCCTATGTTCTGCTTTGTTTCTTAAATTCCACATATGAATGAAATCATATGGTATTTGTTTTTCTCTGACTAATTTTGTTTAGCATAATACCCTCTATTTCCATCCACATAGTTGCAAATGACAATAATTCATTCTTTTTGATGCCCAAATAATATTTTATTGTGTGTGTGCACCACCTGTTCTTTATCCATTCATCTGGACTCATTTCATATTTTGGCTATTGCAGATATTGCTTTTATAAACATTAGGGTGCATGTGTCCCATTGAATCGCTATGTTTGTATCCTTTGGATAAATACCTAGTAGCACAATTGCTGAATCATAATGTAGCACTATTTAAACTTTTGAGGAATCTCCATACTATTTTCCAGAGTGGCTGCATCACTTTGCATTCCTACCAATAGTGTACAAGTGTTCCCCTTTCCCCACATCCTCACCAACAACTGCTTTTTCCTGATTTGTTAATTTTAGCCATTCTGACCAGTGTGAGGTGGTATCTTATTGTGGTTTTCTTTGTATGTCCCTGATGCCAAGAGATGTTGAGTATTTCTTTCATGTGTCTGCTAGCCATTTCTTTGTCTTCATTGGAAAAAATGTCTGTTCATGTCTTCTGTTCATTTTGTGACTGGATTTTTTGTTTATTGGGTGTTGACTTTGATAAGGTCTTTGTAGAATTTGGATACTAGCCCTTTATCTGTTAAGCCATTTGCAAATATATTCTCCCATTCCGTAGGTTGCCTTTTTATTGACTGTTTCTTTTGCTGTGCAAAAGCTTTTTATACTGATGAAGTTACAATATCCCATTTTTGCCTTTGTTTCCCTTGCCTTTGGAGATGTGTCTAGCCAGAAGTTGTTGTAGCCAAGGTCAAAGAGGTGCTACCTGTGTTTGCTTCTAGGAGTCTCAAATTTAGGTATTTCATTTATTTTGGGTTTATTTTTGTGTATGGTGTAAGAAAGTAGTCCAGTTTTTAAAATTTTTTTTTATGTTTTGTTAGTCACCATACAGTACATCATTAGTTTTTGATGTAGTATTCCATGATTGTTTGTGTATAACACCCACTGCTCCATGCAATACATGCCCTCTTTAATACCCGTCACCAGGCTAACTCATTCCCCCACGCCATCCCCTCTAAAATTCTAAGTTTGTTTCTCAGAGTCCATAGTCTCTCATGGTTCTTCTCCCCCTCTTATCCTCTCCCTTCATTTTCCCCTTCCTTCTCCTAATGCCCTTCATATTATTCCCTATGTTTCACAAGGAAGTGAAACCATATGATAATTGACTTTCTTTGCTTGACTTATTCCACTTAGCATAATCTCTTCCAGTCCCATCCATGTTGATGCAAAAGTTGGGTATTCATCCTTTCCGATGGCTGAGTAATATTCCATTGTATATATGGACCACATCTTCTTTATTCACTCATCTGTTGAAGGGCATCTCAGCTATTTCCACAGTTTGGCTATTGTGGACATTGATGCTATGAACACTGAGGTGCATGTGGCCCATCTTTTCACTGCATCTGTATCTTTGGGGTAAATATCCTGTAGTACAATTGCTGGGTCATATGGTGGCTCTATTTTTAACTTAAAATATGTACTTTGAATATCACATTTTTCCTGAAGGCTTTCCCAAATCTCTAAGCAGTGTTAGTGCTCTGTCATCTGCCCTCCCAACAGCACTGTTATTGCCTTCATTCTTATACTAAGGTATAATGTTATAATTACATGTTATAATTATTTAAATGTTTATATTTATTTATCTTTGGGCCATTCTCTTAAAAGTGGAGATGTGTTCAGTACAATGTTTTTCAATAAAAATAGAAAGCTGTTAAAATAAAAAGCTACCATATTCATACTTTCTCAAATGTATTTTTTTAATTTATTTATTTATTCGACAGAGAAAGAGCACATGCATGTGTCTGTGGGAAGGGAGATGCAGAGATACAGAATCCCCAAGCAGATGCCCACTGAGTGCGGAGCCCAATGTGGGTTTCTATTTCATGACCCATGAATTCGTGACCTGAATGAAAATTAAGAGTGGGTCGCTCAACTGACTAAGCCATCCAGGCACCCCTCAAATCTATTCTTAAATGATATTTTAAATGCTCATGATCATGTTTTCTCTGTGTCTCTGCAATAGAAAAGTCCATCTGTGAGTGGAGAATTTTAATTGTCAGAAAGTAACATGTCAACAGTACTCAAATAAAAAAATTTAAAGTGACATGTTAGGTTGAGAAAATGAAGTTTTACTTCACGAACGCCTATCATAAAACAATTCTATAGCAGTGACAAGTCTGGTTAGTATGACATAAATAATGTTGGTATAATAAAATATGATAAGAAACACATGTTGTAATTTAATATTTGTACAATAAAAGGAGAATACTTTGTAAAAGCAACAAATTTAATTTTGTAGTTATACAGTACTAACATTCATCACTGTGCAAGACTGGAGTGTGAATGTTGGTAATATAATTTTTTAAAAAGGGATATTTGTTTTTTATGTAAATTTACTTCTGTGATATTTGTTTCTTACTTTAGTACAGAGATTTTTGGATTGAACAATATTTAGGCTTTTATGGAGTAATTGTATTACATTATTTAATGGTTATTTAAAAACAGCCAACAATTCATTTGCTAAAAGAAAATATTTTTGCGTGTTGTTTTAAATTGGTAAAATTTATAATGTGATTAAAAAGGTTTTTTTAATGACTCAGATATTATACAACCAATTTTTTAATACTTAAGCATAGCTAAACAAGAATAGAAATTTTATTTAGTACCACTTAATTATGTTTAATATTTTTAACTTCTTTGCAGAGTTCTTCCACACCAGAAGTTCCAAAGTCAAGCTGCATTCAAAGAGAAACAACAAATTGGTTACTTAAGTTCTGAAGAGCCAGAAATCCCTTATAAGACAGGACATGTGCAGATAAACCCAACTATTAAAAGTTTCCTGTGGAAAAAAACATGTATGTGTGTATTAATGTATATTACACACATACATATGATCATTCCAAAGCATACTCTGAATACTTTAAGAAAACACTGTGAGTATGACTTGCTGTAAATTATACCTTACTTTTCTTTCTGTGTTTATGCCATCAATTCTTAACTCTTTATGCCGTTAACTTTTCATTTCTTCCACCCCATGACTACAGAACAAAACTTTCATTTTCATATCCAACTTCATTAATTCAGCAGAGATGGCAAATACTTATCCCCAAAATTCAGCATATCATTTGCTTCCTGATTTATGACATATATCTTTGTAAAATGCTCAGTCAAATGCATATAAGATTGGCTGCAAATTGCTTATAGATAATACTAAATAATTTTAGTTACTGGATAAATATAAGGAATTGCACCAAAGCATAAGCATATAAATAATGAATTTTATTTGAAATATGCAATTTAGTTATAAACTAATTCCTTAAAATAAACTAAGAATTGCTAAATGATTTCTGTAAACAGAGTGGTGCAGTAGAATGATCCCAAGATCTAAGTTCCACCTTTCCTTCTTCCCTTTTTTCCCTTATTCCTTCTTCTTGCTTTTATCCTTCCTTTCTTTAAAAGGCATTTATTTCATACCAATTATGTGTCAAGCATTGGTTAGTTGCTAAGGTACAAAGACAAAGCTGAAATAATCCCTGGAGCTCAGACTTGTAGAAGGGACAAACGTAAAAATCACTTATTGTTCACATATAGCTAACAAATACATGAAAATATGCTCAACAACACTCATCATCAGGGATGCTAATCAAAATCACAATGAGATACCATTTCATGCCTGTCAGAATGGTCAAAGTTAATAACACAGGAAACAGCAAGTGTTGGCAAGAATGCAGAAAAAGGGGAACCCTCTTACACTGTTAGTGGGAATGCAAACTGGTACAGTCATTGTAAAAAACAGTATGGAGGTTCCTCAAAAAGTTAAAATAGAATTATCCTACAACCTAACAACTGCATTACTAGGCATTTACCCAAAGGATACAAAAATACTGGTTTGAAGGGATACATGCACCCTAGTGCTTATGGCAGCATTATCAATAATAGCCAAATTATGAAAAGAACAACTGATGAGTGGATAAAGTTATAGTATATATATACAATGGAATATTATCCAGCCATCAAAAAGAATGAAATTGTGACATTTGCAATGACATAGATGGAGCTAGAGTGTATTATGCTAAGTGAAATAGGTCAGTCAGAGAAAGACAAATACCATATGATGCCACTTATATGTGGAATTTAAGAAACAAAACAGATGGACATAGGGTAAGGAGGAAAAATAAAAGAGAGGGAGGAAAACTATAAGAGACTCTTAACTATAGAGAACAAACTGATAGTTGCTGGAGGGCAGGTGGGTGGGAGATGGGCTAAATGGGTCACGGGTATTAAGGAGGGCACTTGTGATGAGCACTGTGTGTTATATGCAAGTGATGAGTCCCCAACTTCTACTCTTGAAACCAACATTACACTATATGCTAACAAGAATTTAAATTAAAACTTGGGGAAAAGGGATGCCTGGATGGCTCAGTGGGTTAAAGCCTCTGCCTTCAGCTCAGGTCATGATCTCAGGGTCCTGGGATCGAGCCCCACATCAGGCTCTCTGCTCAGCAGGGAGCCTGCTTCCCCCTCTCTCTCTGCCTGCCTCTCTGCCTACTTGTGGCCTCTCTGCCTACTTGTGACCTCTCTCTCTGTCAAATAAATAAATAAAATCTTAAAAAAAAGAAATAGTTTAAAAAAAACTTGGGGAAAAATCTTTCAGCCCTTACTTAACATTTTGCAAATAAATTAATGAATGAATAAAATCTATACATAAAACCTAAAAAATAATAAAACAAAAGTTTAAAATAAAAAATCACTTATTATTCAATATGACCAATGTAATGATAAAAATGTATACAAGAAAGTAGGAAATCAAAGAACTATTAACTAAACCTAGGGATTAATTGTGCTAATGATAGCGGAAGAAGAAGGCCATAAAATAAGATGATGCCAGGGTGACTGGGTGGCTCAACTGGTTAAGCATCTGACTTCAGCTCAGATCTTGATCTCAGGGTCCTGTGATCCATCCCTTGGTCCAACCCTGACTTGAGTCCTGCTTTGGGCAGCATGCTCAGTGGGGAGTCTGCTTCTCCCCCTTCACCCCTCCCCTACTCATATTCTTTCTCTCTCTCTCTCTCTCATAAATAAATAAGTAATTCTAAAAAAAGATGATCTTAAGCGGTCATAAACGGTAAATGGGTGTCAGCTTTATGAGATGGGGTAAAGCAAGGAAGTAAAAAACAACATGGAATATGCAGGGAACTTCAAATACCACTGAAGTGTAAAAGTGAGGAAGAGAATAGGAGAAGAGGTGAGGCTGAGGAGGAAGCTAAAGACTAAGTCATGGGGGCTTTCATATTCCTTGTTAAGGAGTTTAGACTAAATTTTATTAGTTATGGGGATCCATTGAAGTGTTTTTAAAAAATCATAATCAGGTTTTATGTTTTTGACTGATCACTTTGATAACTATGTGAAGGATGGATTTGAAAGAGATAAAACTGAGAGGCAGGGAAATTAGAAAGTAAAGATAATCAGTACTGTAACTGGAACAGTGAGAAAAAGGACTGAGAAGAAAGGGAAATTGATGTAACTTCTAGGAACTAGATTTATAAGACCTGGAGCCTCATGAGATGTCACAGATGAGAAGAAGACATTATGATTGAAAGGATGTTAGCACTCACTATTCATGGAGATAGCTCTCTAACAGGTCAACGAGCAGCCAGGTTGGGGGTAAGAGAATGGAAGAACTGGAAAGATAGGGAAAAATTAATGCCACTGTAAACTCATGACTTTTATTAACCCATGACCCTGACCATTAACACTGCCCAGCCATCTGACCATGAGATAGGTCACTCTGCAACTCCCACAGTGATTATTATACACCTTTCCTTGAGCTTTGACAAGTTCCTCACTCTTCAGCCCCAATTCTCAGGAAATGACCTCAATTTGTAATTTAAAGAGTAAATGGAAACCAGAGACAGGAACTCCCAAACCTACAAGTGGCCCTGCATTCACCCTCTTATTCCAAGTTATCTCACATCCCATCTAAGGGCAACACTGTTACCTGTTCTCTGAATCTCACCCTCCCCAGCCTTTACCTGGATCTTGCTATCTCGGTTCATCAATTACCTTCCTGTTCTCCTGCATACCCTCAAACACTCTCTACTGGTTCCATCTCATCAGCTGAATCATACACTAAACTGTAAAAGAGAGAGAGAGAGAGAGAGAGAGAGAGAGAGAGAAGAGAAAAAATCCTTCTATGGAAACTGAGAGAATCTGCCTCACAGACCTCTAACCAAGGGCCCAAGCTACTGTGCTCTGAAATCCATCCCTGCATTTGCCTAGAGGTTATGCTTCTCCTAGGCTGCTCCTGGCTTATGATAGAGAGAAAGAAGATGCCAATATGAGCACATTTCTAAGAGTTATGGGATTCTACTGATGGCTGACCTTGGTTTGAAGACTCCCTAATGGCTTTCTGAACCTTCCTTAGACTGCATATGAGTCTAGGACACTTCTTTCCAATCTTCCTTCTCTCCTGAATTCAGGGTAAGACTCTCAGCCTTTTCCAAATCCCTTCCCAGGTATTCACTCAAATAAATACTCAGAGTCTAATCCCATCCTGATGTTTGCTTCTAGGAGGGCTTCCTCAACACCATTTTCTCCTGAAAATTCTCTGTTCACCTTCACAGTCAAGCTTCGTGAATGAATCATCTGTACTCCCTTCCTTCATTTCTCTATCTCTGCCTCATCCCTCAATTCACATCTGTTTAGCTTCAATACCTACATTGCCTACTATCCCATCCAAACTGCTCTTACTAAGGTAAAAAATTACCTTTGTGTCACAAAATCTAATATATGATTTCCAATCTCTTACTGTACTGGTAATCAGCATTCACCACTAATGACTCTCCTTGAAACATTTTCTTCTTTTGATTTTGAAAGGCTATGTTCTCCCTGTTTTATACCTAACTCTTTGCTCCTCCTTCTCAGCTTCTTTTGTTCCCTTCGCCCCTTATTCAATTCACTATTAGAGTTAGGGTTTTTTCTTTAATCCTATTCATTCTCCATAAGCAATTTTATTTTAGTCCATTGTTTTAGTTATCTTCAATAACTCTCAATTGTGTATCTCTAGTCTAGACATCTTCATGACCTTCCAATGGACCCATTTGCCTATTGGACATCTCCATTTGAATATCTCAAAAGCATTGAAAACTCAATATTTCTAAAAGTGAGCTCACCTGTAGGTTGCTTGTATTATTTTCCTATAGCTACTGTAACAAATTACCAGGAACTTAGCTTATAACACATATTTATTATTTTGCAGTTCTATGGGTCAGAAGTCTGACATGATTCTCACTGGGTTAAAATAAAAGTATGATACGGTTTTATTTCTTCTTCTTTAGGGGACAGCCAATTTCTTTTCCTTTTCCAGACTCTAGAGGCTGCACACATCCCTCAGCTGATGGCCCCTATCAAAGCCAGCAGTGGTAGGTTGAGTCTTCATACTGCATCACTCCAAACTCTTCTCTACCCCCTTCTTCCACTTTTAAGAATTACATTGGGTCCACCCAGTTAAATCCAGGATAACATCTGTAACTTGAGGTCAGCTGATTAACAATCTTCATTCTATCTTCAACTTTAATTCTCCTCTACTATTTAAGGTAATATTCACATGTTCCAGGGATTATGACATGGACATCTTCAGGGAAAGGGCATTCCACTATTGTATTATTAAAGCCAGAAATGTAAGAATCATAATTCACTCATTAATCTCTTTAGTACCCTTGTGTCTTTTAGGGTCCCATATGAGGGCAGGTAAGAGAAAATCTGATTCCAGTAGTTTCAGGAAATGGGTTTATTTATCTCATATAACATGAAGTCCTGAGCTCAGAAGCTTAGTGCTGGTGCAGAATATTTCAAGGATATCATCTTTTCTAGTTCACACTTCTCAGCATGTGGCTTTCATCCTCAGCATGTGACAACCATCCATGGTTACAAGATGGTTTCACTTATAGCTTCATATCAATGTTTAGGAGGGATGGGTAGTGGCAAATGAGTAGAGGGGTGAAAGACAAAGGATTTTCCAGCTGTTTGTCACTTTTAGGAAACCTTCCTGGATGTCCTGCTCAGCAATTTCCCCTTACACCTCCTTGGTCAGAACTGTGGCACAGCTAGCACTAATTGCAAAGTATTCTAAAATGCTAAATGAATAAGTTGCTTTGATCAGTGAGAGTTGTGTTAGCAGAGGGAAGGAGAGAATGGATATTGGAATGGAATCCAAAAGTATCTGCCACATGCCCCAAGCATAACTCCACTCATGCAGCACTTGTTTTTAGAGAAAGGCAGATGGCATGGGTAGATGGGGGATTGACTTAACAGTTTCTCCATCTAGGCTATTGTTTTAAGAAAATGTTCAGTTGCCACTTAGTACTCCACAGAGAAGATGCTTCCAGTCTTGTCAACAACAGGAAAGAAGGGGTTCATATGATTGTTCCAAAGTTTGGGGAGGAAAAATCCAGCATAATACTTTTGGCATTAACTTCACTCCTTTGTATTGCATAAGGGGTAAGATCTGATTAGGCCTCCTTCACAGAGGTGAGATCATGTAGCTATTCCTTAAGCCTTTGAAGAGTAAACCAAGTGAACCTCCCTCATTAATTCCTCAATCGCTCTACCTCCTTCTGTCTCCCTTACTCTCTCACTCTAGCTACTCTCCCAGCAAACTTTTCCTTTTTTCCCTTTACCTCCCTGGCCAACTTTGTATGTCAGTCTCTCCCAGGGAAAGCTGTACAGAAATGATTAAGTCCTAAGACCTCTTTGGAGTTTTGCAAATTCCATGGTCTCCAGTGTTGAATGTAGCATCTGTTCAGAATTCATGGGTGGAACAGGGATGCAGAAAATATAGAGGTCTTCCAGTGTAAGCTTCAGTAAGGCTAGTTGTTCTATAGAGTAACCTAAAATCAAACACATTTATCCACCAAAACTATTATAGTAGAACAATTGCCCCCTCCTAGATTTAAGATACATCACAAAATGTCTTACAATAACTTTTCGATTACTGTTCCTGTTCTTTAGCCATATCTCCTTAATCCTCTTGGGAAAAGGGGGTGGGAATTGGCAAGGCTCATTTCACTTGCTACCAAATACTGTTCCTTCTACTTTCTAAGTATAACTCTTATATGTTCCTTCTTTCTACCTTTATCTCTATGCACTCTGTCCTAGTTTAAATTTCCCCTGGACTATCATAACAGATTCCTAATTAGACTTTCTATATCTATACTTGCCTTCATCCAATCCTTTTACCACAGTACAGCCCAGAGTATTATTTTTAAAATGCTAATCTTAAAAAATAAATAAATAAATAAAATGCTAATCTTATTACTTCTCTCTTAAAAACCCTTCAATATCTTCTAATTACCTTAAAATAAAGCTTCAAACCCTCATGTAGTTTACAAGGCTCTCCAAAGCCACAAGACCTAGGGTATCTATTTCTCTATCATCTAGCTATCATATATCTTTACATATATATCTATCAAGTGTGTTAGTGTATAATATTTATAGTATAGTTAATATGATGTAATTACTAAAATGTTTTATATGCATTATCTTATAAATGCATCGCCAAGTCTCTATGAGGTAGATAATATTATTTTTCCTGATTTACAAATAGGGAAATTAATGCCTCAAGTGATCTAGTAACTTGCCCAAGTCCCACAATTAGTATCAGAGCCAGGATTCAAACACAATCGGCTTGACTCCAAAGTCTGTAACTACTGCAATATATTCTTTTCAGTTTATTGTTTCCTCACACATCACTCTCCATCTTGCTATCTTCCCTAATCATACCGGACTTTCAGTTTCTCTTTTAGACCTTCATACATTTAGTTCCCTATACATGGATAACCTAACAGATATAAATCCCTGACATTCAGATGCTTCTGTGGAAAATGTGGCCATCCCAGGAAGAAGCCATTGAGTTAGGCTGATCCTGAGAGAGTCCCTGTATGGTCGAAAGTTTTATATGAAATGCCACGTAGTCCTGAACAGAACAGGCTTCAGGTTGTTGAAAGCTTCCTTTACTCATCCTAACAGCTGAGTGGGACCAGACCATGGGTGGTAGAACTTCTGTAGGCATTTAATACAACATAAGAACACGCTCTATCTGGCTTTTAGAGGTCTAAGAAGGCATGTACATTGGGTATTCAGTATCAGTCTCTTCATGATGAGGCTGGCATAAGAACTATGTAAGTGGTTAAAGATTTTGTATGTATTGAGGATTTCTCAAATTTTTGGAATTTTCTGCTGTAAGTGCTAGAGTTAGAGCAGGAAAGACCCAGGATGGTTAAAGGTATAGTCTATACACAGAAGATAATATAGCATAGTGGATAACAGCCTAGACAGCTCTGTAGTCAGCCTGCTGCATTAAAATCCTAGCTTCTTCTCTTACTAGCTATGGGACACTGGGTGAGGGTTTTATCCTTTATGCTTTTGACCCTTCAAGGAACAAATATCATATTTGAACTTACAGTACATGCTTGATTAAACCTTCCTTAGCTGACTCTTTCCAATTCTGTCTATTCCTTTTGTGTATGCCACCTGGACTGCCTGACATAACTACCTAGTTACGGTATTACAATCAGGTCTGTTTTGTTGACTCCTATATTTCACAGTGATAAATGCAATTTGTTCTTTAATTGCTTCCTGCTAGGCACAAGTATGATTTTGGTTTGTCTTCCTAACATTGTCAAGCAATACACATAAGTATTTATATTCTTTGCTCTTCATGACTAAAAGAGATAAAAAAAAAATAACATTGCTAACAGTTTAAGAGAGTAAGTACCTCCACGAATAAGTTCTCCTCAACCAGGAGAGATTTTTTTTCCCCTAAACTCTTAAGGAATAAAATATTCCACTTCATATTAATTTTCTAACTAGAAATATGCAGCTAAGATTATTTTAAAGTTTATACACAATAGCTTTTGTTTTAGCTATCCTGGAAATGGCTACAACTTTATAGTCTTATATACAAAGTTTTTCATGATGTTTTCTGAAGGAATATTCATCCCTTCTGGGATTTTTAATAGTTTCAGAAGAATTTTCCATTTTTCCTCTACTATTAGGCTTTTATCTTAATAGATGTTTTGAACACATTGTATATTTAGTTATGATTGGTCTAGGTAGTACAAGTTCAAAGTTTGTGCCTTAATATCATCTGGTTGAGATACTGTCACAGTAAAAATATTTTATCTTAGGAATTATCCCATGTCCTTGCCCACAAACTCATGTTACCACACTTGTAACTTAGAGACTTCATGGGATTAGGTTAATGCTTGGCTGGGAGGTTTATTAGACTGGAAAAGGGATAATATTTTGAATAAGACAGAAAAGAGAATTTCAGAGAGGTCAGCTAAGACGAAGAAAAGACAGACATGATGAAACCAGAAAGAAAAGAGAGGTCAAGTTTTTGGTTTCCTTCTCTGTAAAATGATAAGACTAGACTAGAGGATTTTTCATTTCCCTACCAGGCATCTTCCAAATCCTGGAGGATGAGGCAAGATAGGATCCTGGTCCAAAAATTGGGCCAGATCAAGGAGGACAATTAGCAGAGATCAGAAACCCAGGCTTGATTCCTGGGAAATAAAAATTCTACACCAGAGAATCAGGGCCAAAAATGTTGCTGTCTAATTATGGGATCTGGAAATAGGCATAAGGCATCAACAAGATATCAGCAGAGATGCTTGATACGGAGCCAAAGACCTTTTTAGAGAGGAATTTCCTATCCCTCCTTCCCAGGGTCATTCAGAATAGTTTTCAACATAGGTGCAGGCTCAATATAGACAAAAGTAGGAGTGATTGAAGTAATGGAGTAGAGGATCAGGGGAAAAGATAGTTCTAGAAAATGGCCATCATAGTAATTATCTTTGTCAGGGATTGAGGGAGGAGTTCAAAAGGAAAATTCCCACCTAAAAATTACATTCTGAGTGAGTTATAAAAATCCTAAAAAATACTAGGTTTCATTTCTAGAAAGAAAGCAGTTTCTTTTCTTTCAGCAATAACTTTCTGTTGAGATATATTACAAGATAGTTTACATTATCATGATATTAAAACAAAACTGCATCTAATTTTATAGTTGGCCATTATGAATGGATTTTAAAAGTCTGAATCTTTTAACATTTGTAAAGAAATCAGGGTATGCATCATCTTTTCAAGAAGTTCTTAAAACTCTGAAGTCCTGATAAACTTATCTCTCCTCTGTGTTAAACCAAATGTCCAGTTATGGTCCCCAAATGAGAGACAAAATCTCTGTGTTAGTCAGAAGCCTGCAATTCATGAATTGTTTTTCTTTTAAGAAAGGTAACAGTTAGTAATAGCATGCTTACTTTCAAACACAGGACTGGTGAATATATTAAGATTTCTGATGGGAACCCCAAATTTTAACACTTCAATATCTGATTAGGTGGATCCATTTAACATCAGCTATAACAGAAATATATTACCTGTTTTCAAATTACATAATTAAAATCAAGTATTATGTTATATATTAAATCTTCTTTCCTGTCCAATGCTCCTTGAAGCAACATTAATTCTCTCTGTTGAACTCATTACTGATGTTCTAGGACTCTTGTGGTAGCTGTAGTTGTCTAATATTTTAATGCTCAGAACCTTAGCTAGTAGATGAAATCAGATCTATAACTATGTTAATATGATCTTTTCCCTTGTCTACATTGAAAAACCATATACTCAGGCCTAGAGGAAAAGAGTATATGTGTAGGAATGAAGATGGCATTGTACACTTTTATGTTGCTGGAAGTAAAGGACAAATGGAGGCACAAATATAGTTGGGAGTATGCTGCTTATATTTCAGAATACAAAATAATGAAGTATTCTTTATGCAAATGATAACACTGCAAGAGAGAGACAGAGACCAAGACATACAGATAGAGATATTATTGTACTAATGTCAGTTCTTTTGTTGCCTTCCTTTGTAGCTTCACTTCTCTTAACACTACTAATGGCTAAAAACTAATAAGTGCTTACTACATGCCAGGCACAGTGCTAAATGTTTTTATGTTGTGTTTCCATCTCACAGATGAGGAAACCTGAACATAGAAAAGTTAAGTCACTTCTCCAATGTCATAGTCCTAAATAGCTGAGCAAGGCTTTGAATTCAGATCTGACTCTAAAGTCATTGCTCTTAACTAGTGTGTTAGTTTCCTGGCTGCCATAACGAATTTCCACAAACTGGGTGACTTAAAATAATAGATATTTATTATCTCACAGGTCTGGGATATAAAACCCTGAATTCAAAATGTTGGCATGGTTTCTTTCCCTTCAGAGGTTCTAGAGGAAAATTCACTCCTTACTTCTTTCAGCTTCTGATGGCTTTGTTATTCCTTGGCTTGTAGCCATATAACTCTCATCTTTGCCTTCATATTCACATCATCTCCTCTCCGTGTGTGTGTCTATCTCCTCTTCTGTCTCTATCTTAACAGACAAGCAAAATCATGAACTTAATCACTTCTTTTGCCATGCAAATAATGTTTTTAGATTCCAGGGATTATCTTTTGGGAGGCCACCATTCAGCTCACTGCAACTACTATAATATAATTTATTTTGTTCCCAGCTCAGTTTCTTTTGTTCACACACATTTTAGCAGACATTGTTAATTTCAAAAGCAGTATTCTCTTCATCTTCGCTAAGAGAATCCCAATTTTGTTTGGGACATCTAAGTTTCTCCCTGTTTTTTTTCCATCCTCCCTTACAGCCAGTTCTGGCCAATAAGATTAAAGAACTGTGATGGGTATAGGATCCTGGGAAAGTTTTTGCATTCCTGATGGAAGGACATGATCTTCTCTGGTCCTTTTACTGTATCCAACAATTCTAGTTGTAAGTATTTATCCAAGAGAAAGGAAAACTTATGTTCACACAAAATCCTTTATATGAGTAGAAACTTTATTTGTAGTAACCAGAAACTATGGGAAAAAAGTCAAATGTCCTTCAACTGGTGAATGGATAAACTGTGATACATCTATATGAGGTAATACTGTTCAGCAGTAAAAAGGAATGTACTGCTGGTACATGCAACAACCTGGATGGATCTCTGAAGAAGTATGCTGAGTGAAAAAAAAATCCCAAAAGTTTCCATACTGTATGATTCCATTTTTATAACATTTTTTGAAATGCATACATTTTAGAAACAGGAAGATTAGTGGTTTCAGGAGTTGGGTTGCAGGAGGTGGGAAAGAGTTTACTGTGGTTATAAAAGAACAAAAGGAATCATTATGGTGACAGAATTGTTCTGTATCTATACAGACTATATTATATAGTCTGTACATATATGTATAGTATATAGTCTGTATAGACTATACAGTATATATAGTATATATAGTATATAGTCTATACATATATGTATAGTATATAGTCTGTATAGACTATACAGACTATAGTAGTGGTTTAAAGAACTTACACATGATAATATTGCACAGAACTAACTTTACACACACACACACACACACACACACACACACGAATACAAATAAAACTGGGGATACCTGAATAAAATCAGTGAATTGTATTAATGTCAATATCCTGGTTGCTATATTGTACTAGTTTTGCAAGATGTTACCATTGGGGGAAAATGGTTAAAGGGTACATAGGATATTTCTGTATTATGTCTTATAACTGCATGTAAATCTACACTATCTCAATTAAATTATCAATTAAAAATTCACTATCATGATGGTGTTTATTTTTAATTTTATTTTTTCAGTGTTCCAAGATTGTTTATGCACCACACCCAGTGCTCCAAGAAATACGTGCCCTCCTTAATACCCACCATTAGCCTCACCTAATCTCTCATCCCGCTCCCCTCCAAAACCCTCAGTTTGTTTCTCAGAGTCCACAGTCTCTCATGGTTCATCTCCCCTCTGATTTCTCCCAATTCACTTTTCCTTTCCCTCTCCTAATGTCCTCTGTGTTATTCCTTATGCTCCACAATTGAGTAAAACCATGATAATTGACTCTCTCTGCTTGACTTATTCACTCAGCATAATCTCCTCCAGTCCCAACAATGTTGATACAAAAGTTGGGTATTTATCCTTTCTGATGGAGGTGTAATAGTCTATTGTATATATGGACCATACCATTTGTATCTCAAAGGGCATCTTAGCTCTTTCCACAGTTTGGAGACTGTGGCCATTGCTGCTAAGAACATTGCGGTACAGATGACCCTTCTTTTCACCACATCTGTATCTTTGGGGTTAATATGGTTGTGTATTTAGAGAGTGCTAAGGGATAAAATAAGAAGCACCCTAATCTACCTTGGATGTAAGGAAGGGGGAAGATCTTGTATTGAAGAAGATACCTTGAAAAATGAGTAGGAGCACTCCAGGTGGATGGTAACAGATATAGGGTATATTCCAGGACTAGCAAGCAAGGAATTCTGAGGGAGCATGCTGAATTGTTGAAAACACAAGTAATTCAAGTATGGCTGAAACATAAAGAGCGTATGTAGAACTTCTTTTCCTGAAATGTTTACCTTTGGTAATAGTTAACAGGGGTCTTCTGGTATTCAACACTACAATAATGAGAATCAAAAGGGAACTCCAGAATTCCTTGTTCTCTAGGGATTAGGAGGGAGCCACCCACCCTTTCCCTGGTCTCAAACTTTTCGTTACATGTATGAAGAATTGGCCTCATATCTCTCTGTGCTCCTTGCAAAATTCTTATCTATCTCTCCCTCACTCACAATACTCACAGCCTCACAACTATTATCTGCTTTGAGATCGTTAGGTTCATATCATTATGCCTTTTATCTCTGTTTACTTTGGTCACACAAGTGTTTTAGAAATCCCAAATCCCTAGACTCTAATCTGTTTATAACTATGCACATTCTCCTTTTTACCCTTTCCCCCACCCCTCCTAACCTCCTGGATTTTTGTCTACAATGTTTAGTAGAACTTACAGTTCCCTACCAGAAAAACTCTACACCCTCAAATTCTTTCCTGAAAATTTCTCTTACCTTCTTGATCTAGGGACTCTAACTGCTTCACCTTAAGTCCTATCAAGTGGCAGCTGTTTTCTTTTCCATACTCCTCAAATCAGTGGTCCTGGTTTTGGATTAAATGTCTTACTTACACCTCATTGCCATTTCCAGACCATATACTCTCTCTTTCTTAAACACTCCCTAACTTTGAATTTCAAGTTATTTACACACTCATTCATATAAGAATCATTTATTGAGCACCCTACTATATGTCGGGTATTATTCTAAGAGCTGGGGATACAGTGAAAAATAAAACATGATAAAAATCTCTGCCCACATGAAGTTTATATTTTATTACTCATCCTTATTGAAATTATACCACTCATTCCTTGAAGAGCTTGGTTTCTGCCCACTAATTGTCATATAATTTTAATGATTACAATATTTATGTTAATGAATTTTCCAATTCCTTGGCCTTTCATTTTCTTGATCTCCTTTCTTCCAAGGATCTTGTCCCTCACTCCACTTCAACCACTTATTCCCCTAATCTTTCTCTAGCCCTAGTAATTACCTTCTCTATAATCTCAAATTTAAACTTTCCACTATTTGATCAACACCTCCTTTCTCTTCAGCACACTTCTTTTTAGCACTTTGCAACCTCTACAGAATATGCACTTCTTGACCCTATCAGATTTTCACTGTTCCTCATCATTCTCAAGCCCTAATTTCCTCCATTACCTAATTCAAATTTGATGCTTCATCTTTATAATCACTCTCTTGCATATATCCTTAATATTTTTGCTCTTTTATTGCTTGTGCTCATCTGCCAAAACCCAGTCCTGGTTAAACTCAGTTCTTCATCTAGTTTTACCTGCATCCATGCAGCCAAAGATTGCTTGGGAAAAAACTACACAAAACACACCTGCTCATATTACTTCAAATTCATGACCATGGAATTCACCTGTGCTCTTAATACTACCTGGCAATAATATTAAGTAAGTTTCCTAGGTCCATCATTTTCCCACTCTCTTGGATATCTATTTAATAACTTATCTTCCTCAAATCTCCAATATCTCCTGTCCCTCTGCACTCTAGCTGATGACTTTCCTTCTTATTTCACTGAGAAAATTGAAGCAATCAAAATAAAACTTCCAACTGTACATGAGTGTAACCTTATCAGAAATGAAGAGAAGTTTCTGATTTTAGAAATATTCCAGCTAATTCTAGAAGCCCTTAAGAAATTAATTGATCTAAACAAAAACCATCATGTTGCTAACATCTTAACAAGAAAGACGACTGGACATTATGTGCCTCCTAATAGAAGGACACAATACCATCTATGAAGTATTCTTGTAAAAATTTGAACACAAATCTCATTAAGCATGTAAAAGAGAAATTACGGAGAAAAGAAGAATATGTGAAAAGTCACCATGAGGATAGAAGCAAAACATCTAGACTGTAGGGGATTCTATCAGACAAATAATTCAGTTTTTTCAACAAATAAAGTGGAGAAAATAGATGGAAAAAGAATCTATGAATTAAAAATGACCTAAGATCATGATCTTAGGGTCCTGGGATCGAGTCCCGCATCGGGATCTCTGCTCAGCAGGGAGCCTGCCTCCTCCTGTCTCTCTCTGCCTGCCTCTCTGCCTACTTGTGATCTGTCTGTCAAATAAATAAAAAAAAATCTTTAAAAAAAATGACCTAAGATACATATTGACCAATTGCAATGCATGGACCTTATTTGGATATCTTATTTAAAAAAAATGCTAAAAGGCAATTGAAGAATTGTGAATTAAGGATAAGGAATGATATTAAGATGATACTAAGGAATTATTAATTCTTAATCTCTCAAGTGTGATAATGTGGTTATACTTTTTAAAGAGCCATCTTTTAAAGACATAAAATGAAGTATTTATAGTTGAAATAATATGACATATGGGATTCCCTCAGAATAATCTGGAGAAAGGAGAAAGTGTAGGTGGGGTTATAAGAAAGACGTTAGGTCATTAAGATAATTGTTAAAGATAATTGTTAAAGATGGCAACTTGGAGGTTCATTATCTTGTTCTCTTTATTTTTCATATGTTTGAACTTTTCCATAACAAAGCACATCTTAAAAGAGATTCTCCACAAGCAATCAGATGAGAGTTTCCTACTGACCCACCTGCAACAGTGCACACATATTCTGTTTCCCAAGTGCCAATCCATGCTCCATGGTAAGGGAGACACTTTGTGCATAAGGACCTATCCCCCTCTCACTTATTCAAAGATATCATTCCAAAAATTCTCCTTTTTCTCACCTGAATTATTAATTATCCCCTTTCTACTGGATCAACCCTAATCACCATATTAACATTGCTATCATTTCTAACATTTAAGAAAAAAATCCTCTTTAGACACCTTGTATCCACCTCCAACCATTGCCCCATTTTCCTAATCCTTTTAGAGTAAAACTCAAAAGAATTTTCTACATTCATAGTTTCCAATTTCTCCCATCCCATTCTCTCTAGAATCCATTCCAACCAAGCTTTTACTTGTTCCACTACACTGACCTCGATGTTGGTAAATCCACTGATCAATTCTCAGTCCCCATGTTACCTGAACTATCATTAGCACTTGATGTGGTTGATTGCTCCCTTCTCAAAAATATTTCTTCACTTGGCTTCCAAAATAACATACTCTGTTGATTTTCCTCCTTTCTTACCGTTCTCTCCTTTTCAGTTCCCTTTGCTAGCTTATTCTCACTTTTCTGGTATCTAAACCATTCACCTCCCTAGAGTTTGGTCCTTCTCTTTTGTATCTACACTCTTTCTTGATCATCTCTACATTTTATGTTTCTATCTGAACTTTTCCCCTAAAATCCATACTCTACTTGAATATTTAATAGGCACCATGAACTTGACAGGTATACAACTGAACTCACTAAAAACATGCTTCCTTTCTATAGATTTCCCCATTTCAGTTGATAGAAACTCCATCCTTCCAGTTGTTTTGGCTGAAAAATCTAGGGTCATCCTTTTTTCCCCTTCATTCTTGACTTCTCTCTTTGTCTCTGCTCCACATCCAATTTATCAGTGAAATATATTAGGTCTACCTAAAAAATATATCTAGAATTTGACCATTTCTCACCACCCATTGTTCCCATAATGGTCAAAGCCATATTTCTCATCTGAATTATTGTCATTAATTCCTAAATGGTTTCCTTACTTCATGCTTTACACTGCTATAGTTTACTCCAACACAGCAGACAGGATCATCCTTTAAAAAAATATATGTCAAATCATGTCACTTGCATAGTTAAAACCCTCCATTAGGTTTCCATTTCCTTCAGACAAAGTATAATACAAAGTTATGATGATAAAAAGCCAGTGATGTGAAAAAACTTCATCTCTCTAATTCCAACCACACTGGCTTCCTTGCTATTCAGAGGTACACTAGATGAATTCCTGTCTCAGGACCTTTATATTTCCCTTGCCTTACTTGAAGTGTTTTCCTCCCAGTATCCACCTAGCTTACTCATTTATCTCTTTCAGGTGTTTGCTTAAATAATATATGTTCAGTAATGTTTTCTCTGAACACCAGATTTCAAATTGCAAGCCATCCCACAAATGCTCATTATTCTTCCCTACTTCCTCACTGTCTATCATACTACTCATTTTACTTATTCATTTGCTCAATTTTGTCCCCCTCCCTCCTCAATGAAGGTAATATAAAGTCATGTTTTCTTTTTTGTACATTGATGTGCTCTCAGTTCCTAGAACAGTATCTGGCATATAAAAGGTACTCAATAGACATTTTAAAATTAATCAGTGAATGAATCTAGTGAGTTAAGCTTGAGTTAAATCACACTAGCAAGTTTGACTATTCATTAAGTATAATAGTCACCATGCTTAGAACCCGACGATACTTTTAAAGATCATGAAAATGTTTTAACTTTATTCTAAAATCAAAAGAAAAAAGGAATATAATAATAATGGGGACACATGTGTGGCTCAGTTGGTTAAGTGTACAACTCTTGATCTGATCTCAGGTCATGACCTCAGGGCTGTGGAATCAAGCCCCACATCTGGCTCCATGCTCAGCATGGAATTGGCTTAAGATTCTCTCTCTCCCTCTGTCTTTCCTCTTGCTCACACTCTCTCTAAACATACATAAATAGATTTTTTAAAATTAATAATGAATATATAATATTAGGCTGTATACTAAGGCAGTCACAAAATGTAATTTTTTACATATTCTTATGTAAGAATGCTAAGATGTCAGGGCCCATGAAAGTCATGATGTGCTCTTACATACTAGGTTTGATAAGCCTAGTTGAGGAATTGAACTTTATCTTATAGAATAAAGAGGAACTAGCAAAGTATGTAAGTGAATAGATTTTCATTTTTAAAAGATCTCTTTGTGGACATGAAAAGGCTAGCCTGAAGGAAGGTGCAGAGTCAGTTAAAAGACCTTCCAGGAAAATTTTATCAGTGATCCAAGTAAGAAATGATAACAGACTGAAATACAGTATAGGCCCTAGGGATGAAGAATACAAAATATATTTAGAAGGTAGGATCAATAGGATTTTTCAAGGACTTCTTATTGTGAATAAAATAAAATCCAAACTCATTACAAGACCCTGAATGAAGTGGGTGACCCTGTTCTATTCACCAGTCTAATATCTATATCTAGATATATAGATATACATATATATTCTTTTTTACATCTTTTTTTAAAATTTTTTTTCTGAACTTCTTTTTTCCCCCTTTCTTCCCCCCACAATTTGGGGTCTCTTCTGATTTGGTGAAAGCACACTTTCCTGAGGTCTTTGCCACCCTTTTAGTATTTTTATTTGCTTCTTCATATATTCTTATCTGCATAAAATGACAAGGCAGAAAAATTCTCCACAAAAAAAAAAAAAAGAACAAGAGACGGTACTAAAGGCTAGGGACTTAATCAATACAGACATTGGTAATATGTCAGATCTAGAGTTCAGAATGATGATTCTCAAGGTGCTGGCCAGGCTTGAAAAAGGCATGGAAGATATTAGAGAAACCCTGTCTGGAGAAATAAAAGCCCTTTCTGGAGAAATAAAAGAACTAAAATCTAACCAAGTTGAAAAAAAAAAAGCTATTAATGTGGTACAATAAAAAATGAGGCAGAAGAGAGAATTAGTGATATAGAAGACCAAATGACAGAGAATAAAGAAGCTGAGCAAAAGAGAGACAAAAAACTATTGGACCATGAGGGGAGAATTCAAGAGATAAGTGATACAATAAGACAAAACAACATAAGAATAATTGGGATTCCAGAAGAAGAAGAAAGAGAGAGGGGAGCAGAAGGTATACTGGAGAGAATTATTGTAGAGAATTTCCCTAACATGGCAAAGGGAACAAGCATCAAAATCCAGGAGGTGCAGAGAACCCCCCTGAAAATCAATAAGAATAGGTCCACACCCCATCATCTAGTAGTAAAATTTACAAGTTTTAGCAACAAAGATAAAATCCTGAAAGCAGCCCAGGACAAGAAGTCTGTAACATACAATGGTAAAAATATTAGATTGGCAGCAGACTTATCCACAGAGCCCTGGCAGGCAAGAAAGAGCTGGCATGATATATTCAGAGCACTAAATGAGAAAGCATGGAGCCAAGAATACTATATCCAGCTAGGCTATCACTGAAAATAGAAGAGAGATAAAAAGCTTCCAGGACAAACAAAAACTAAAAGAATTTGTAAACACCAAACCAGCTCTACAGGAAATATTGAAAGGGGTCCTCTAAGCAAAGAGAGAGCCTAAAAGTAGTAGATCTGAAAAGAACAGAGACAATATACAGTAATAGTAACCTTACAGGTAATACAATGAAACTAAATTAATATCTCTCAATAGTTACCCTGAATGTAAATGGGCTAAATGCCCAAATCAAAAGACACAGGGTGTCAGAATGGATAAAACAAACAAACAAAAAAATCAATATGCTGTCTATAAGAAACTCATTTTAGACCCAAAGACACCTCCAGATTTAAAGTGAGGGGGTGGAAAACAATTTACCATGCTAATGGACTTTAAAAGAAACCTGGAGTGGCAATCCTTATATCAGATCAGTTACATCTTAAGCCAAAGACTATAATAAGAGATGAGGAAGGACACTATATCATACTCAAAAGGTCTGTCCAACAAGAAGACCTAACAATTTCAAATATCTGTGCCCCTAACATGGGAGTAGCCAACTCTATAAACCAATTAATAACAAAATCAAAGAAACTAATCAATAATAATACAATAATAGTAGGGGACTTTAACACTCCCCTCAATAAAATGGACAGATCATCCAAGCAAAAGATCAACAAGGAAATAAAGGCCTTAAATGACACACTGAACCAGATGGACATCACAGATATATTCAGAACATTCCATCCCAAAGCAACAGAATACACATTCTTCTCTAGTGCACGTGGAACATTCTCCAGAATAGACCACATCCTGGGTCATAAATCAGGTCTCAACTGGTATCAAAAGTTTGGGATCATTCCCTGCATATTTTCAGACCACAATGCTCTGAAGCTAGAACTCAGTCCTAAGAAGAAATTTGGAAGGAACCCAAATACATGGAGACTAAAGAGCATCCTTCTAAAGAATGAACAGGTCAACTAGGAAATTAAAGAAGAATTTAAAAAAAATCATGGAAACAAATGATAATGAAAACACAATGGTTCAAAATCTGTGGGACACAGCAAAGGCAGTAGTGAGAGGAAAATATATAGCAAAACCAGCCTTTCTCAAGAAACAAGAAAGGTCTCAAATACACAACCTAACCCTACACTTAAAGGAGCTGGAGAAAGAACAACAAAGAAAGCCTAAACCCAGGAGGAGAAGAGAAATAATAAAGATCAGAGCAGAAATCAATGAAATAGAGACCAAAGAAAACAATAGAACAAGTCAACAAAACTAGGAGTTTGTTCTTTGAAAGAATTAATAAGATTGATAAACCCCTGGCCAGACTTAGCAAAAAGAAAAGAGAAAGGGCCCAAATAAATAAAATCATGAATGAAAGAGGAGAGATCACAACCAGCACCAAAGAAATACAATTATAATAACATATCATGAGCAGCTATACTTCAGCAAATTTGACAATCTGGAAGAAATGGATGCATTCCTGGAGACATAAACTACCACAACTGACCCTGGAAGAAATAGAAAACCAGGACAGACCCATAACCAGTAAGGAGATTGAAGCAGTCATCAAAAATCTCCAAACAAACAAGAGGGCCGGACGGCTTCCCAAGGGAATTCTACCAAACATTTAAAGAAGAATTAATTCCTATACTCCTGAAACTATTCCAAAAAATAGAAATGGGAGGAAAACTTCCAAACTCTATTATGAGGCCAGCATTACCTTGATCCCAAAACCAGACAAGGATCCCATCAAAAAAGAGAATTACAGACCAATATCCTTGATGAACACAGACGTGAAAATTCTCACCAAAATACTAGCCAATGGGATCCAACAGTACATTAAAAGGATTATTCACCATGACCAAGTGGGATTTATTCCAGGGCTGCAAGGTTGGTTTAACGTCCACAAATCAATCAATGTGATGCAATACATTAATAAAACAAAGAACAAGAAGCATATGATACTCTCAATAGATGCTGAGAAAGCATTTGACAAAGTACAGCATCCTTTTCTGATCAAAACAGGGCACATACCTCAATATCATCAAAGCCATCTATGAAAAACCCACCGCAAATATCATTCTCAATGGAGAAAAACTGAGAGCTTTTCTGCTAAGTTCAGGAGCACAGCAGGGATGTCCATTATCACCACTGTTATTCAACATAGTACTAGAAGTCCTAGCCTCAGCAATCAGACAACAAAAAGAAGTTAAAGGCATCCGAATTGGCAAAGAAGAAGTCAAACTATCATTCTTTGCAGATGATATGATACTATATGTGGAAAACCCAAAAGACTCCACTCCAAAACTGCTAGAACTTGTACAGAAATTCAGTAAAGTGTCAGGGTATAAAATCAATGTACAGAAATCAGTTGCATTTCTTTACACCAACAACAAGACAGAAGGAAGAGAAATTAAGGAGTCAATCCCACTTACAATTGCCCCCAAAACCATAAGATAACTAGGAATAAACCTAGCCAAAGAGGCAAAGAATCTGTACTCAGAAAACTCTAAAGTACTCATGAAAGAAATTTAGGAAGACACAAAGAAATGGAAAAATGTTTCACGCTCATGGATTGGAAGAACAAATATTGTGAAAATGTCTGTGCTACCTAAAATAATCTACACATTTAATGCAATCCCTTCAAAATATCATCCATATTTTTTCAAATAAAGGGAACAAATAATCATAAAATTTATATGGAATCAGAAAAGACCTTGAATAGCGAGAAGAATATCAAAAAAGAAAGCCAAAGTTGGTGGCATCACAATTCTAGACTTTAAGCTCTGTTAAAAAGCTGTCATCATCAAGACAGCATGGTACTGGTACAAAAACAGACACATAGATCCATGGAACAGAATAGAGAGCCCAGAAATAGACCCTCAACTCTATGGTCAATTAATCTTCGACAAAGCAGGAAAGAATGTCCAATGGAAAAAAGACAGTCTCTTCAACAAATGGTGTTGGGAAAATTGGAAAGCCACATGCTGAAAAGTGAAACTGGTCCATTTCCTTACACCACACATGAAAATAGACTCAAAATGGATGAAGGACCTCAATGTGAGAAAGGAATTCATCAAAATCCTTGAGGAGAACATAGGCAGCAACCTCTTCGACCTCAGCTGCAGCAACTTCTTTCTAGGAACATCGCCAAGGGCAAGGGAAGCAAGGGCAAAAATGAACTATTGGGACTTCATCAAGATCAAAACCTTTGGCACAGCAAAGGAAACAGTTAACAAAACCAAGACTGACAGAATGGGAGAAGATATTTGCAAGCGACATATCAGATAAAGGGCTAGTATCCAAAATCTATAAAGAGCTTATCAAACTCAACACCCAAAGAACAAATAATCCAATGAAGAAATGGGCAGAGGACATGAACAGACATTTCTCCAAAGAAGACATCCAGATGGCCAACAAACACATGAAAAAGCGCTCCACATCACTCAGCATCAGGGAAATACAAATCAAAACCACAGTGAGATACCACCTCACACCAGTCAGAATGGTTAAAATTAATAAGTCAGGAAATGACAGATGCTGGCAAGGATGTGGAGAAAGGGGAACCCTCCTACACTGTTGGTGGGAATGCAAACTGGTGCAACCACTCTGAAAAACAGAAGGGAGGTTCCTCAAAAAATTGAAAATAGAGCTACCCTATGACCCAGCAATTGCACCACTGGGTATTTACTCTAAAGATACAAATGTAGTGATCCAAAGGGGCACGTGCACCCAAATGTTTATAGCAGCAATGTCTACAATAGCGAAACTATGGAAAGAACCTAGATGTCCACCAACAGATGAATGGATAATGAAGATGTGGTATATATATACAATGGAATACTATGCAGCTATCAAAAGAAATGAAATCTTGCCATTTGCGATGATGTGGATGGAACTAGAGGGTATTATGCTTAGCAAAATAAGTCAATCGGAGAAAGACAACTATCATATGATCTCCCTGATATGAGGAAGGGAAGATGCAACGTGGGGGGTGGGGGTAGGAAAAGAATAAATGAAACAAGATGGGATTGGGAGGGAGACAAACCATAAGAGACTCTTAATCTCACAAAACAAACAGAAGATTGCCAGGTGTAGGGGGTAGGGAGAGGGTGGTGGGGTTATGGACATTGGGGAGGGTATGTGCTATGCTGAATGCTGTGAAGTGTGTAAATCTGGCAATTCACAGACCTGTACCCCTGGGGCTAATAATACATTATATGTTAATAAAAACATTTAAAAATTAATTAAAAAGACCCTGAATGATCTGGGTTTTGCATGCCTTCAACTTCATCTTGTCCTACTCTCTACTTTACCTACTATGGTCCTGCCACATTTAATTTCTTAAGTGCATGAGTATTTTTCTGGCTTCAGGACCTTTGCTTATGCTTGTTCTCTGTGTACTTCTCTTTCCTTAATTCTTCTTCTGACTGAAATTTTCTCAAAAATTAGGTCTCAGTTTATCATGTCCCCAGAGAAGCTTTATGTAAGCACTCACCTTTTCTTTCACATCACTTCCTAAAATTTGCTAGTTTGTTTTGTTTATTATCTCTATACCTTAACTAGAATGTAAACTCCAAGAAACAGAGACACACTAGACGAATGTCTGGCACATGGTAGGCACTCAAAGAATTTGAATGAATGAATGACTTGATGATATTTTGTCTCCAGTTTTTGACTATTTCAAATAATGGCTATTTGAGTGCAAAAAAGAGACCAAGAGGAACAAAGAGAAAAAGGAACACAGAAAATCTTCAGAAACAATGATAAAACAAGTAATAAAATGGCATTAGATGCATATCTATCAAAAATTACTCTGAATACAAATGGACTATGCGCCAATCAAAAGACATAAGGTGTCAGAATGGTTAAAAACAAACAAACAACAGTAACAAAAAAACACAAGACCCATCTATATGCTACCTATCAGAGACTCATTTTAGATCTAAAGGCACCTGCAGATTGAAAGTGAGGAGATGGGGTGCCTGGGTGGCTCAGCCATTAATTGTCTGCCTTCAGCTCAGTTCATGATCCCAGTGTCCTGGGATCGAGCCCTGCATTGGGATCCTTGCTCAGCGAAGAGCCTGCATCACCCTCACACTCCACCTGCTGTGTTCACTCCCTCACTGTCTCCCTCTCTGTCAAATAAATAAATAAAGTCTTAAAAAAAGAAAGTGAGAAGATGGAGAAACATTTCTCATGCAAATGAATGTCAAAAGAATGACAGACTAGCAATACTTATATCAGACCATAGCTTTTATTTTATTTTTTTAAAGATTTTATTTATTCATTTGACAGACAGAGATCACAAGTAAGCAGAGAGGCAGGCAGAAAGAGAGAGGAGAAAGCAGGCTCCCTGCTGAGCAGAGTGCCTGATGCGGGGCTCCATCCCAAGACCCTGAGATCATGACCTAGGCTGAAGGCAGAGACTTAACCCACTGAGCCACCCAGGTGCCCCAGATAATAGATTTTAAAACAATGACTGTGACAAAAGAGATGAAGAAGGACACTATATCATAAAAAAGGGGGGTACAACCCAACAAGAAGATCCAACAACCGTAAATATTTATGCCCTCAACTTAGGAGCACTCAAATTTATAAAACAATTAATAGCAAACATAAAGGAACTTATTGATAATAATATAATAATAGTAGAACACTTTAACAGCCCATTCACATCAATAGATCATTAAAACAGAAAATCAACAAGGAAACAATGAATAATTTCGAATGACACTCTGGACCAGATGGATTTAACAGATACATTCACAACATTCCATCCGAATACAGCAGAATACACATTCTTTTCAAGTGCACATGAGACATTCTCCAGAAAAGATGATGTACAAGGTCACAAATCAGCTTTCAACAACTGCAAAAAGTTTGAGATCACACCATGCGTATTTTCTGACTACACCACTATGAAATCTGAAATCAACCACAAGAAAGAATTTGGAAAGACCACAAATACATGGAGGTTAAACAACATACAATGGATGGATTAATCAGGAAATTAAAGAAGAAATTAAAAAAATACAAGGAAACAAATGAAAATGAAAGCATGACTGTCAAAAATCTTTGCAATACAGCAAAGGTGGTCTTATTAAGGAAGTATGTAGCAGTATGGGCCTACCTCAAGAAGCAAAAAAAATGTTAAACAAACCTCCTAATCTTATACCTAATGAAGCTTATAGCCAGCAGAAGGAGGGAAATAATAAAGATTAGAGTAGAAATAAATGATACAGAAACAACTATAACAATTAAAAAAAAAGTATAGAACAGATCAATGAAACCAGGAGCTGGTTCTTTGGAAAAATTATAAAATTGATAAAGTGATGGCCAGATTTATTAAGAATAAATGAGGAAGAACCCAAATAAATAAAATCACAAACAAGAGGAGTGTGTGGGTAGCTCAGTTGGTTGGGAATCCTACTCTTGATTTTGGCTCAGGTCGTAATCTCAGGTTCAGGATGAGATGGAACCCTGCATCAGACTCCATGCTCAGAGGGGAGTCTTCTTGAGATTCTCTCCCCCCTGCCCCTCCTCCCCACTTATGCATGTTCTCTCTCTCTAAAATAGATGAATAAATCTTTTTTAAGAGAAGTCACAAACAAGAGAGGAGAAATAAGCAACACCACAGAAATATGAATAATTATAAGAGAATATTATGAAAAACTATATGCCAAAAAATTGGACAATCTGGAAGAATTGATAAATTCCTAGAAACAAATAATGCTGCTACTAATCTTCTTGTATATGTTTGCTGTTGTTGTTTTCGTATTTATGTATGTATTTCTGATGGGGATATATCTAGGAGAGGAACCTCTAGGTATAAGGTATGCATATGCTCAGCTTTAGTAGATGATGTGAAAGTATTTTCCAAGATGGTTGTAACATTACAGAAAATAGTATTTTGATGCCACAAGTTGCCTAAATTTTACTTGGTTTGAAGTGACATTGGTTCCTACCATAGGAATTCAGGAAATAACAAGGGTTTTTCAATGGTGTGTTAGAGCCATACATATACGGTTGACCCTTGAACAACATGGGGTTTAGAAGCACCAATGCCCATGCAGTCAAAAATCCACATATAACTTTTAACTCCCCCAAAACTTTATACCCTTCTGTTGACCAGAAGCCTTACCAAAAACCAATTGATAAAATAATTTTTTGTAAGTTATATGTTTTATACTGTATTCTTAGTATGATAGAAGCTGAAGAAAAGAAAATATTATTAAGAAAATCATAAGGAAGGGTTAATACATTTACATTACTGTACTGTAAAAAATCTGCGTATAAGTGGACCTGAGAAGTTCAAACCTGTGTTGTTCAAGGGTCAAATGTACATACTCACTAAAGCTTGTTGTATTGATTTCATTTCAAATCTGCATTCAGTGATGTCACATTGGTAGTTTAATTTGCCCCTTGTGGGAATAATTACCCCATGGATATCAGGAAACAAAATAAATAGAAGTTCACATCTTCCTCTACATTACTTTCCAGCCTACCACTGGACTATCATAAACCACAAAAACAAAGTTTAAGCAATCAAATAGCCACTCACAGATAATTAGTCTTGAGTAAATTATTTCTGATTCCTAGCATAGAATTTAGGGAAAGGATATAATTAAATTGTTCTGTTAGTAAAGGTGATAATAGTTTAATAAAATAATGAGGGCACCTGGATGGCTCAGTTGGTTGTGTCTGACTCTTGATTGTGGCTCAGATCACAATCTCAGGGTTATGAGATCAAGGCCCATGTCAGGATCTGCACTGCCTATGGAACCTGATTAGGATTCTCTCTCCCTCTAGTGTGGAAAACAATTTATTATGTTAATGGACATGAAAAGAAAGCTGGGGTGGCAATTCTTATATAAGATAAATTAGATTCCAGTATGTTTATGGTTTGGAAAGAAATTTTCCTCTAACCTTAACTGAAGTATTCAAATCTATTTTGCAAATTAAGATAGTATCAGACCCAGATACTGAGTGTTGGGAAGATTTTTACTATCATAAATTCTCCACCCTGGAAGTCAAAATATTGAAACAATAAACTATTGTGTAAGAATGAATATTCTAATATTCAAAGTGAAATTGATTAGCTTCTAATATTGCTGTATATGGTGAGAAAATTTGAAAAGTTTGTCTATAACATTAAGAGAATGCATGTCAGTATGTTTACACATTTCTGTATAAACACATGTCTGTCAATATGTTTACACATTTCTTTAAATCAGTAAAATTTCCTTTTGCTAAAAAAAAAGACAAATTAGATTTCAAATCAAAGACTATAATAAGAGATGAAGAAAGACACTATATCATAATTGAAGGGTTTAGCCAAAACCAAGAACAATTGTAAATATTTATACCCCTAACATGGGAGCAGCCAATTATATAAACCAATTAATAACAAAATTAAGGATACACATTGATAATAATACAATACAATAATTCATATACAATATACAATATTATATAATAATACAAAACAATAATAAGAGGGGACACCCCACTCACTGCAATGGACATATATCTAAGCAGAAGATCAACAAGGAAACAAGGACATTGAATGACACAACTGAACAGATGGTCTTCTCAGATATATTCAGAAAATTTTATCCTAAAGCAACAGAATACACATTCTTCTTCAGTGCACATGGAACAGTCTCCAGAATAGTTCACATACTGGTCACAAATCAGTTCTCAACTGGTACCAAAAGACCGAGATAATTTCCTGCATATTTTCATACCACAATGCTTTGAAACTAGAACTCAATCACAAGAGGAAAGTTGGAAAGAACTCAAATACATGGAGGCTAAAGAGCATTCTACTAAAAAATGAAAAGGTCAACCAGGAAATGAAGAAGATTTAAAAAAAAATTCATGGAAACAAATGAAAATAAAAACACAACTCTTCAAAACCTTTGGGATGCATCAAAGGAGGTCTTAAGAGGAGACTACATAGCAATACAAGCCTTTCTCAAGAAACAAAAAAGGTCTCAAATACACAAGTTGACCCTACACCTAAAGGAGCTGGAGAAAGAACAGCAAATAAAGCCTAAACCCAGCAGGAGAAGAGAAATTTAAAGATCAGAAAAGAAGGGGTGGGGGGTGGGAGGTTGGGGGAACCAGGTGGTGGGTATTGGAGATGGCACGGATTGCATGGAGCATTGGGTGTGGTGCAAAAACAATGAATACTGCTACACTGAAAAAAAAAAGAAATCAATGGAATAGAAACCTAAAGAACAGTAGAACAGATCAGTGAAACTAGGAAATGGTTCTTTGAAAGAATTAATAAGACTGATAAACACCTGGCCAGACTTAGCAAAAAGAAAGAGAAAGGAAAAAATAAATTAAATCATGAATGAAAGAGATCATGAAGAACACCAAAGAAATACAAACCAGTATAAAAACATATTACGACAAACTATATGTCAACAAATTAGGCAATCTGGAAGAAATGGATGTATTCCTACAGACATAAACTACTGAAACAGAAACAAATAGAAAACCTGAACAGACCCATAACCAGTAAGAAAACTGAAGCAGTAATCAAAAATCTCCCAACAAACCATAGTCCTGACCTGGATGGCTTCCCAGGGGAATTCTACCAAACATTGAAAGAAGAGCTAATACTTATTCTTCTGAAGCTGTTTCAAAAAATAGAAATGAAAGGAAAAATTCCAAACTCTTTCTATGAGGCCATGATTACCTTGATCCCAAAACCAGACAAAGAAGCTTCCAAAAAGGGGAATTACAGACCAGTATCCCTTATGAACACATATACCAAAATTCTCACCAAAATACTAGCCATTAGACTCCAACAGTACATTAAAAGGATTATTCCCCATGATCAAGTAGGATTTATTCCTGGGATGCAAGGGTGGTTCAACATCCACAAATCAATCATCATGATATACCACATTAATAAAAGAAAGAACAAGAACCATATGATCTTCTCAAAAGATGCAGAAAAATCATTTGACAAAGTACAGCATCCTTTCTTGATTAAAACTCTTCACAGTGTAGAGATAGAGGGTACATATCTCAATATCATAAAAGCCATCTATGAAAAGCGCAGAGCAAATATTATTGTCAATAGGGAAAAATTGAGAGTGTTTCCCTTAGGGTCAGGAACATGGCAGGGATGTCCACTCTCACAATGTTGCTCAACATAATACTAGAAGTTCTAGAATAGCAATCAGAAAACAGAAAGAAATAAAAGAGATCCAAATAGGCAAAGAAGAATTCAAACTCTCACTCTTTGCAGATGACATGATACTCTACATGGAAAAACCAAAAGACACCACCCCCAATTTGCTAGGACTCATACAGGAATTCCGCAATATGGCAGGATAAAAAGTCAATGGGCAGAATTCAGTTGCATTTCTATACACTAACAATGTGACAGAAGAAAGAGAAATTAAGGAGTTGATCCCATTTACAACTGTGCCCCAAACCATAAGACAAATGAGAATAAACTTAACTGAAGAGGCAAAGGATCTGCATTCAGAAAACTACAGAACACTCATGAAAGAAATTGTGGAAGAAAAAAAATCTGGAAAAAAGTTTGATGCTCATGGATCAGAAGAACAAATATGGTTAAAATGTCTATGCTACCTAGAGCAATCTACACATTCCATGCGATATCTGTGAAAATATCACCAATCTTTTTCACAGGGCTGGAACAAATAATCCTAAAATTTGTATAGAACAAGGAAAGACCCTGAATACCCGAAGGAATGTTGAAAGAGAAAACCGAAGCTGGGGGCATCACAATGCCTGACTTCAAGCTCTATTACAAAGCTGTAATCATCAAGACAGTATGATACTGGCACAAAAACAGACACACAAGTCTATGGTCAATTAATCTCCAACAAAGGAGGACAAAATATTTAGTGGAAAAAAGATAGTCTTTTCCACAAATGGTGTTGGGAAAATTGGTCAGCCACATGCAGAAGAATAAACCTGGACCATTTTTTTTTACACCATACACAAAAATAGACTCAAAATGGATGAAAGACCTAAATGTGAGCCAGGTAGCCATCAAAATCCTAGAGAAGAACACAGCCAGAAATCTCTGTGCCCTCAGCCACAGGAACATCTTGCTACGTACATCTCCAAAGGCAAGGTAAACAAATGCAAAAATGAGCTTTTAGGACTTCATCAAGATAAAAAACTTTCTTTTTAAAGATTTTATTTATGTATTTGACAGACAGAGATCACAAGTAGGTAGAGAGGCAGGCATAGAGAGAGAGAGGGAAGCAGGCTACCTGCTAAGCAGAGAGCCCAATGTGGGGCTCGATCTCTGGACCCTGAGATCATGACCTGAGTCAAAGGCAGAGGCTTAACCCACTGAGCCACCCAGGTGCCCCCAAGATAAAAAAAAACCTTTGCACAGGAAACAGTTGATAAAACCAAAAGACAATTGACAGAATGGGAAAAGATATTTGCAAATGCCATATCAGAAAAAAGGCTAGTATCCAAAATCTATAAAGAACTTATCAAACTCAAACCCAAAGAACCAATAATCCAATCAAGAAATGGACAGAAGATATGGACAGACATTTCTACAAAGAAGACATCCAGATGACCAAAAGACACATGAAAAATGCTCAACATCCCGTGGCATCAGGGAAATACAAATCAAATCTGCAGTGAGACACCACCTCACACTGGTCAGAATGGCTAAAATTAACAAGTTAGGAAATGACAGATGTCAGAGAGGATGTGGAGAAAAGGAAACCCTCTTACATTGTTGGTGGGAATGCAAGCTGGTGTAACCACTCTGGAAAGCAGTATAGAGGTTCCTCAAAAAGTTGAAAATAGAGCTACTCTATGACCCAGCAATTGCACTACTGGTTATTTATCCCAAAGATACAATTGTAGTGATCCAAAGGGGCACCTGCACACCAGTGTTATAGCAGTAATGTCCAAAGTAGCCAAACCATGGAAAGAACCCAAATGTCCATCGACAGGTAAATGGATAAAGAAGATATGGTGTGTGCACACATACACACACACACACACACACACACACACACACACTGGTATACTACTAAGTCATCAACAAATATGGAAATCTTGTCATTGCAATGACATGGATGGAACTGGAGGGTATTATACTAAGCGACATAAGTTATTCAGAGAGAGACAATTATCATATGCCCTCCCTTATATGTGGAATTTAAGAAACAGAATAGAGGATGTTAGGGTCAGAGAGGAAAAAACAAATCAAGACAAAATTAGAAAGAGAGATAACCATAAAGACTCTTAATCATAGAAAACAAACAGGGTTGCTGGAGGGAAGGGAGGATAGGACAACTGGGGGACAGACATTAAGGAAGGCATGTGATGTAATGAGCACTGGTGACTTTACATAAGACTGATGATTCACTTTCATCCTTAGAAAGAAATAATAAATTATATAATTGAATGTAAATTATTTATTAATTAATTGAATGTAAATTAAAAAAAGAAAAAAAGATTCTCCCTCTCCTTCTGTCCCTCTCCAACTCCCTCTCTAAAAAAAGAAGATAGAAAAAATAACTAATATTTATTGAATTTTTACTATGTGCCAAGTATTCACCTTTGTTTATAAGGAATCCTCTTCTAATTTTTACATCAACTCTCACAATCTTATGAGGTAAAATTCCCTTTAAATCTTCATTTTACAAATGAGGAAACTGATGCACAGATTTTCAAAATTTTTCCTATAGTCCCTACAGTGGCAAGTGGTCCATGTGAGTTCCCTCCTTCTTTGGCTTAAATATTAGATCTTTATAAGCATGTAAGCTCCTTGAGGATAGGAACTGTTTTGTTCACATCTCTAATGCCAGTGTCTAGAAGTGCCTGGTACTAAATCTTTATTGAATAAATAGGTGAAAAAAAGAGTGAATGACTGCTTGACTGAATAAATGACTAATACTAGACCTCTGTGCCTCAGGTCCCTAAAGCCTTAATTTATTAATTCAAGAGTTGTCTCTAGTCATTATATTTATTTTTTATCATCCAATTCTATCTTAAACTCATCCTAACTAAGCTTTTGTCCCCACCACTTTCCAAAGAAATGTTTGGTCAAGAACAAAATTAATTTTCATATTACCAAATCCAATAATCAATTATTAGCTGTTATTATACTCGAACTGTCAAGAGCTTTTGATACTGTTGAGCATTCCTTGCATATTTGGTTAAATGTTTTTAGAAAAATGATTTTTTTTAAAGATTTTATTTATTTATTTGACAGATCACAAGTAGGCAGAGAGGCAGGCAGAGAGAGAGAGGAGGAAGCAGGCTCCCTGCCGAGCAGAGAGCCCGATGCGGGGCTCGATCCCAAGTCCCTGGGATCATGACCTGAGCCGAAGGCAGAGGCTTTAACCCACTGAGCCACCCAGGCGTCCCCTAGAAAAATGATTTTTGAATAAATTTAAAACAGTTGAAAATGTTTACTTTGAAACTTCTTCTAGGTAAGATGTAGTAAATACATGTTTCCTTCTATCTCCTACCAAACTCAAGTATAAAACATGGATAGACTTCATGGAAAGCTGAGAACTGTGAAAAGTAAATGTCAGCAGGAAGGTCAAGGAAGAAAACCAAAATTCAATGTACCAGTACACCAGGGGCTAATTTATCCCCCTTTCCCACTCCATTATTCCCTGGCCTTAACTGGATATAACTTGAAACCCAAAAGTGAGTACTGGGGTTCCAGGGATAGAGAGACATGATGAATCCACTAGTTCTGTCTGGGAGAGAGGAAAAAAGAGATTTTCTAAAGCTCAAGAGGGTAAGGGAAAACACCATTTGTTTGTTCTTTTCTCTCACTCTTCTCCATTCAGCTGACCCAACCAAGCCAAGTGTATATTCATACAAAATATCTACATACTCCATAGGATATAAACAAGATCTATAGTATCAATGTATTACTCAAAATGTACAGGACACAAACCAAAGTATTCAACACATGAAAATCCATGGAAAATCTCAATTTACATGGGAAAAAACAATCAACAGATGCTAATGATGAGATGATAAAGATGTTGGAAATATCTAACAAGAATTTAAAGTAACTATGACAAAAAAGATGCTCAAATAAATGATTGTGCTCATTTGAAACTGATTAGAGGTTTCAGATGATGACAGCTCAAACTCCTTTACAATTTTTCTATCAGTCTTTCATTTTATGTTTCACCTACCTGTGATCATTATCTGAACCTATTACTTCAACAGGTTACTACAACCTATAAGGTTGTAAAATGGTGATTTTCTACATTTATTCTACAGTTATTAGTTTTATTTCTTTTAAAGAACTTCCTTTCTTCAAGTCAGGGCTCTTCAATTGTTCTGAAATAGTTTGTAGAAGAAAAGTAGAATTAAAATACTGAGTTCTTTTTCCTTTAATTGTTCATTGTTGAGTAAGAAGTTGATATCTTATTTACTTCAAATGGTATCCAATGAGGTTTTTCTTTGGAAGTGAGGGGGATCTCTATCTCTCTTTCTGTATTCCTAATAATCTCATGATTTTTATATATTCCATGTGTTTCAATTACTTCTAATTAATATTATTTGTTTGATGCTTTTGTGTACTTTTAACATGCTTCCATTAGTCTTTTCTGTTTTGCTCACTGACACAATTTATCTTATTTATTTCCTGTCTCAAATCTGGAATTAGCTCTTCTCCCCTCTCCCCCAAGAAGTCCTGATACTTTTTATGTAGAATAGTATTTAAAGACCATTTGTGCATCATTTTGTATTTTTTTTACAGAAGAAAATTTGTATTCTCAATGTTGATTTAAATTAGGTTTATTATACTGTTACTTAAACAACAGTGGAACTATGTATAAATAAATGCCTTGGGCTTATGGTGTTTATATAATTATAAAGCCAAAACAATAAACAATAAAACTAATATATTAACAGCATTAAAGTTAGGCATTATATTATTTTGCTGAAACTAAATTGCAGTTCACAACATATGACTCCACAATGGCATATTGAGTGCAGCTTGTCTTGTGTGCTTTGGTTTGGCTCATTTCTTACCACTTTTTCCTAACTACCAAGAAACTGTATAATGTACAGCACACCTGGTATAGGACCATATAATTTACAAAATCTGACTCCATTTCAAATCAACCTCAACAAGGTGGTACTATCTGGTGACAATGCACTTGCAAATACAAACACAAATATGAGTGTTGATAATGCATGATAGGGTTCAGTTATAAGGTGACCTTCTAGATGACCCAGAATATGCTCATGTTAATTTATTTTAGAGTATTTCCTTAAGAGATGGTCAAGTTACAGTTAAAGAAAGAAGGCTGAGTTTTTATGGAAGAGGTTGAGATTAAAGGAAATATAGCTTGACAACAAACTGTGATCCCAGAGGCATATGAGGAAGAAGAGACAGCAATATGTGACGTCTAAATATACCAAAGCAAGACACTATTAGTTGGCTAAGATTAGTGGGTGAAGTAGAAGTAGTAAAGTGAGCAAACTACAAAACAAAGAAAGCTACAAATCAAGAAGAGTTTATAGCACCTAATTAATATTATCGGTCTTGGTGCTACTATGAAACTGCAAAAATGCTGAAGTCTAGATATGAAAAGATAGATATGAAAACACTATTCAAAATAATAGTGTTATTAATAATAAATATCCTTAAGATAGCATTCAACTTACTCCTCTAAATAAATACTGACCAAATATTTAAAAGACATATGCTGGATGGTCTTTCACATTGTTGCCCAGCTGGGATTCCCACAAGTCTCTTTCTGTCCTTGTGTGGGTGTCATCCTTGACTGCCAATGGGAGTTGACAGCATTGTTTAAGCAGGAGAGTGAGATAATCAATTTTCTTTGTTTTATTAAGCAAGTGACTCTGTGGTGGTGTAGGCTATACTGTAAAAGTTATAAAGGGGAGTAAAGAGATACTTGTCTCAGAGAAATGAGTCAGGAAGCTGTTCTGCAGTCTCATTTGTTAAGAACCTCAACTAAAATGAAAATGGAGTGGGGAAGCTCGGTTTGAGATATTTTTCACATTTGGTGATTTCTGATTTCATGATTTGATAAGCAAATGAATACAGAATAACTAGTTAGGAAAGTATTGCAGTAATCCAGGTAAGAAGGGATGTAAACCTGAACAAGGTAACGATATTAGGAATGGAAAAAAAAAAAAGAAAAAAGAAAAAAGGATGAGGACCCTGGGTGGCTCAGTCAGTTGATCATCTGCCTTTGGGATCCAGTTCTGCATAGGGCTCTCTGCTCAGCGGGGAGCCTGCTTCTCCCTCTCCATCTATCTGCCTGTTGCTCTCCCTGCTTGTACTCTCTCTCTCTCTCCCAAATAAAGAAATAAAATATTTTTTTAAAGGATAAATTGCATAGATATTAAGGAAGTAGAATTCTCAGGACATTTTGATGGCTCCAATGATTCAAGAAAGAGAAAAGAGCAAGGATGATCTTCAGGTTTTAAAAATTATCTACCACAATTTTTCACAAAGGTGATTGACATTAAAAACCCCACATCTTTCTTAGCTTTCTTTCATCAGAGTCCCATTGGAATGGTCCCTGGGAGAAGACATTTCCAGTAGTATTTGATAGAGTAGCCAATGTAGAAGCACGTCACATATGGAGATACACTCATAAAAATGCCTTCTTCATTTAGGAGGGAAAACAAAAATGTAGCACCTACAGGGGTTGGCAAACTATGGCCCACAGGCCAAATCTGGAGCACTGCCTATATTTTTAATGGCCTGTGACTAAAAATAGTTTTGACATTTTTAATAGTGGAAAATAATTGAAAGAAAAATAATTTTTCATGACACATTAAAATGATATAAAGTTCAAATGTCAGTGTCCACAAATAAAAGTTCTACTGGAACACACCCATGCTCATTTGTGTACATACTATGTGTACAAGCAGTCTTTGGCTGTTTGGGGCTACAACTACAGACTTGAATATTTGTTTCAGAGACCCTAGAGCCCTCAAAGCCTGAAATATTTACCACCTGGTCCTGTACAGATAAAGTCGCTCACTCCTGGTCCACTATGAGCCAGGGACTGTGCCTAGGGCTTTCACATCATGTCCCCTCTAATTTTGTCGAATCCTTTAGTGGTCTATTAGGCCATAGGGAACTGGAGAAATTAGCTAATTAAGAACAGTGATAGGTTTTATTTGTAAAATATTCCAATTATTTAGGCAAAGGTAATGAGTCACCTTTCATTTATTTTTCAGGATCGTATTTTTTCCCTGCTTTAACACTGCTCTTCAGTCCAAATGCTTACAGTACTTAAAGCTAAATTTTCAGATTATAAAGCCTTTTGCAAATACAGCCTTTTAGTCACATCTCATCTCTCTCTTCCTACCTATCACCACTGAATTTCTCACTGTTCTCCCATTTTGTGCAGACCCAAGCTGAAAGTGACACATGGAAGAGATATCTCTTGTTCGTTTCCTTTAGGTCCGTTGCCCACCTTTCCCTTCCATGTCTTTTTTCATTCTTCTTTACTTTCTTCATCGAATTGTCTACCTTTATGAAATATAAAGGGAATTTCAAGCAGGGAGGGAAGGAAACTGCAAAACACACACAGGGTTTTTGGTAGGGAGACATACCTCTTACCACTCTGGACGGCCTAATTGGTCAAATCCTCGAGAGTAGGGCCGGCTTTTTTGTTTATTTTGTTTTGCTTTGTTTTTGTTTTGTTTTTGCTTTTTTAAATGTCTTCCAACATGTATTAAAGGTTCAGTGAATTGCCATTCAGTCATTGATTTTTTCCTCTCCCCCTCCCCCTCTCCCTTGGGAAACCTGGAAAACAGAAAATCTTCCCACGGAAACTCCTCAGGGGCGCCCCAAGATCCAAAGCTTCTTTACTTGGACTCGCGCGCGCTGCACCCTCCCCCGCCATCCACTACCCACCACCCACCACCCACTGCAAGTCCCCGGCATCTCCCAGCACAAACCCAGCGCGGGCTTCTCTAGCTCCCGAGCGCGCGCGCGCGCGCTCTCTCTTCGGCCCCCTACCCTGCAGCAAGGGCAGCGTGACGTAATGCAACCTCAGCAAGTCGGCAGCGATATAAAGAAGGACAAGGCGGCGCGCCTCCCAGACGCAGAGTAGCTTGTGATTGGCTCGGGCTGCGGAACCTCGGAAACCCGAATGTGAGGACCTTACAGATCCACAGCTGCCGACCCCTGCAGAAATCTGGAGCGCGGTCAGAATCCTACCGGCGGCGGCGGCGGCGGCGGCGGCGGCAGTGGTGGCAGCAGGTAAGTAGACTCCTGAAGAGAAAGTCGAGGGATCTGGTTCCGCGGCGCTCCGTGTCGCCCGTGGGAGAGGAGGAGAGGCTCACACCCAGCCTGTAGTGTGGGGCGAAGGGAACAATGGAAGTGGCGTCTAGTCCCTCAGCTTTGCCTCCCCCTCGGTCTGGCAGTTTTTCCTCTCAGCCGCAGCTGGCGACTGGAGGAATGGAGGGAAGTGGAGGGTTTCCCCCTACAGGCCACCTCTCCTTCCTCTAGGCCAGAACCCCTAGGGGCAAGAGCCGTCGTTGAGACCGTCGGTGGTTTAGGGTGACGGGAAAATGGCGGAAAACAAAACGGTGAATTGAAGAATGCGGCATCCCCCTGGCATTTTCTCTCGGCGACACCCCCCAGTATTCCTTTCATTGGCGCCCCCGCCCGTTTCTCTGTCCCCCACCCCGCCTGCTGTTTATGGTAACCTTGGAATGCGTGAGGGATGCTGGCGTTTGCAAGGAGGTGGCACCGAATCGGGCATATTAGGGGGTAGGGAGCAGGCAGAGCCTGGGGGGAGGGCGGGTGTGTGCGGCAGTTGTCGCCTCCACTGACACACCACCATTTTGGTTCCCAGCCGTCTCCTGTGTAGCGGGGCTGAGAGAGCGCGAGGAGGATGAGGGGTTGGGCAGCACGGCGTGGGTAGCAGCGGTGGCAACCGCTGCACCAAGTGAGAGGAGGGAGGAGGGGAAAGGGTATTCTTGTCTCTTCGCTTTCTGCCTTTCCACGGAGAAGGTTCTCTGGTTCGGTTTAAAATCCAGTCATATGGGGAATATAGAAGAGGGCACATGTGTGCGTTCTGCCCTAAATGACTGAAACTTGGCATGGTCGTGGGAAAGGGAGACTTATGCGGGAAGCGGGTTGCGTCCAAAGCTGCAATACTGCTACTTGCCAGAGCTCCTTTGTCTGCTGTCTCCGCAAATACTACTTTCACATTCTCTTGCTCTGCTGCCTTAAGATTTCTCTTCCCCTCTCACCCTGTTTACATCATCAAGAAGCAAGGTCTGGAATGAGCTGTTTGGATGAGACGGATGAGAGTAAATTTTTTTTTTCTTTTGATTGTTTTGTGATTTCTTCTCCCCGTACACTGATAGGAAGATGTTTACTTGAAGCGTACTTAGCGGTTACCTCCATTCAATAAGGATGTGAGATACTCTTGAGAATACTGAGGAGCCCAGCTATCTTTGGCTATTGAATACTTAACACAATGCTGTTCTCATACCTTATTTATTATTGATCTTATTTTAAACTTCCTATATGGGAAAAGGTGCTCCAATTTATTTATTGGGCTTTCATACAGTGTGATACTTCCTGCAGTAGTTGCACTATGTGTTAAAAATTTTACACTTAATTGAGCGCTAGATTTTTCTCTATCCATTTGGCAAGGAGAAAGCTTGCCCTTGGTTGATTCTCTTTCACTTTCCAAAATAAGGTGTTGCTAGTGATTTTTAAATGTGTTTTAGAGAAGATTTGATGTAATGAAGTGGTTGAATTCTGAGTGTAGTATTGTTGCTTATATCGTAGTAGATAGTTGTTTCTGTCGGAATCCATTCTGATGCTTTTTAGATGAACAGATTTGAGCATTTGAGCCCTTCTCATCCTCACCCTGCATGCTAAAGTGTAAAGAAAATTCCCAAGTTGTATAAGAGATTTGGTTTAAAATGTTTTAAAATGTCTAATTATGAATGTATTTTTACAATAGGTAAAGAGAACGTTTTTCCAAAGAAAATAACATAAGTCAGAAGGAAAAATAACAAAAACAAATTGTTGCAGATTTTATTTTACAATATGTAAGAAAATCTACAATCTCTTCGAGACAGTCATATTAAGGTGATTAACAAAATTGTTTTATCTTATTTAATAATTAAAAGTAAGTGTTTAAAACATTTTCAGGCATTTGTAATTGTTCTATTAGTGATGTGATAAAGAAAGCAATTATTCTAATTAAAGTTGAAATAGTACACTGTTTTAAATGTTAAAAATAAGTCCTTATGGCATTTTGATTTATCTCTGTAAACACTGGGGTAGTTTATCATGAACTCTAGGTGGTTTATCATGAACTCTCCTGGCCTCTGATGGCTTCATTTTGGAGGCAGGAAACAATGTGGTATTTGAAAAAAAAGGGAGAAAAAAGACAAAATATAGCCAAGAATTTCTAAAACTTTGAAATTTTGTTAATACATAAAGTAATTTTGTTGAAATATTTGATAAACAGAAAGGACACCTACTGCTGTAAGGATTTTTATATACATGATTAAAATGTTATATTCTCCTGCCTTCTGTACACTTAACAGAACTTTAAGGCAAGGAAACAAAATCTTTGTGATCTTAAGGATAGATTAAGTTGCTTTACATGGCAGCTTTCTAAAAGTTTAACGATATAACCTCATCTTTTGTGCAATATAGCCCAATTTATTCAACACTTCTAAATAAAAATGAGACAAATGCTTTATAAAATTGACAGTTTTTTGGTTGATATACTTAGAATTTTATGTTTGAAGGGGAAATGCACATATATAATTGTAAGAAATATACTTAGTGACAGCATTTGACTTTAGGTTCCATACTGTCTGGTGATCTTAAATATAGGATACATCACTTGAAATGAAATAGAATCCTTGCTTTCAAAACTATCTTGAAGCTAGAGTGACTTTATTAATGATTAAGAGAAAAAAATCAGTTGTACAATTATAAGTAAATGATATTCTGAAAGGAACAATTTGCTAAATGTTTGTATGTGATTGATCTTATCTCTACCATATTTAGGAAGCAGTCATGTTTCATGAGTCCTCAAAACTATGAGACAAGAGAATGTAGTAGAGTGAGGCCAGAAGTCCTTACTGGCTCAAAGAACTCCAGGGAAACTGGGATAGAACATTTTACATTATAAGTAGAAACCCGGGAGCCAGAGGTGAACACAAGTTTATCTGCAGAGCTCCGCTGCAGGGCTGAGCTGGGTCTGGAAGAAATGGATGAGAGCCACTGGATGAAATTCACTAATACTAGACATCTGAGTCCTCTAGTAATGTATACATATCCCATATTGTCTGTTGTCATCTTGTTCTTTTTCTTCTTTTATAACCTACATTTTAACTGGAGCGTCAGTGCTACCGTTTTGTTCTTTTGCTTGCTTCTATCACTTCCCCTGTGGCTTGTCACCCTTACTGTGCCTTATTCTCCATTATCTTTAATTTATTTCCTTTCACTTAGCCTTTCTTTTACTTATGCTTGTCACATAAAGTAACTAATCAAGGTTTTTATTTTCCTTTGTAATAAGATTTGCACACCTGGTTCTGAGGCATATTATCCATTGCATTTTCCTCAGAACAACATACTTTGGCCTAAATGTATTTAAACTATTTTTAAAACCATTTCTTTTACAGAGGTTTGTGAATGAACTTTGCTAAATATGGATTCAGGTGGCGGAAGTCTTGGATTGCACACATCAGACTGTAGAATGGCCCATACCATGATTATGCAGGATTTTGGTAAAGCATTTTCTTTGTTGTATTTTTTTTTCTTTTTTTTTTAAAGAGTCATAGCATACTAAATATCAAAACTATATTGAAGAAGGAGATGGTTTAAGAAAAGTTGTTCTTTTGCTAGGAAAATTCATTTGTAGGGCTCATTTTCTTAAAGTAAACTATTTGTCCGTAGTTTTCTTAAAATCATTCTTAAAATTTTGTGGGAAGGGTGAAGTAAGGAAACTTAGAATATAATGGTAATGTGACATTGAAAATGAAAAAAAAACTCAGTTTACATAAATAAAAACATCAGTTCTCAAATGTAGGAATTATTAAATTGACTTTCTAAAGTTCATTTTAAATTGTATTGCTGCTAAAACTGGAAAAGGAACTACTTCAGTCATTACAGAGAAGTTAGGTGTTTATATAGTGAGATATAGGAAAATCATGCAATATGTGATTAATTATATTCTGATGCAATATCCTCAGAAAGTTGTTTCTAATAACATCACATTTTTCCTTTAAAAAAAAAAAGATTCCCTACTTTTGTGGCCAAGTTTTTTAGTAGACTCTTAACAGTAGTTATTTGGATGAAATGTTAAGACTATCACAGTCAACAAAGAAACTGAATCGGGGCAGGGTCAGTCTGAATTATAGAAAAGATTGAAGTATCCGAAGTATAAAAGGCAGGGATAGTGTGGTAAGAATTGAAGAAAAGTGACATGGAGGACATGGGGAGTTAAGGGAAGGGAGTTGGGGAAAATTGGAAGGGGAGGTGAACCATGAGAGACTATGGACTCTGAAAAACAACCTGAGTGTTTTGAAGGGGCGGGGGGTGGGAGGTTGGGGGAACCAGGTGGTGGGTATTAGAGAGGGCACGGACTGCATGGAGCACTGGGTGTGGTGCAAAAACAATGAATACTGTTATGCTGAAAATAAATTTAAAAAATGATTAAAAAAAAGAATTGAAGAAAAGTGGAGTGAGAGTAGAAAAGACAAATAGTAAATTGGGATAAAAAGTAAAGAGAAAACAAGGTATTATGGAATTATCAAAGATGATATTGGGATGGGGGATTACAACTAATAATGCTTTTCTCAGTTAAGAAAATGCTACCAATGTTTTCACATTAATGTGAATATGTTATTTTGTCCCTTGTAAGGCCTACAGTATTGTGAGTCAGAAGAACTGGATTCTAGTCTTGGCAGTCCTGTTAGCTATCTGTGTAAACTTGGGCAAATTACTTAACTCACTTTGTGAGGGGATTGGACTAGATAACATTTAAGGTCCTCTCCAGTTCTACGATTCCTTGACACTTTTGTCTGATGAATAAAGATGTGGTGCATAGATCAAGATTGAATGTGGTGGGAGATCGAGATGACTGTGTAGTGAATTGATGAAATAGAAAACAATCATTGATTCATTTTGCTAAATGAGTCAGAAGTCAATTGTGTTGATTATGGATAACTTAGAAGTAATCTTGGATGAAAAAAGTACAGGAATAAATTCTAGAAGCAGAACAAAGAACTGAAGAGTAAAGATTTCACAAAGAATTTTGTGAATTCCTCGCTAGAAATAGTTTTTAAAATACTGGAACACTTGAACTTCAGAATAGTAAGTGTTCAGTGTTCAGAAGTGTTGGTTGAAATGTCACCTTTAATTTTTTTGCCTTTTAAAAATATCTTAGAGGGTACTTGTGTGGCCCAGCTGGTTAAAGTGTTTGCCTTTGGCCCAGGTCATGATCCCAGGGTCTGAGATAGAGCCCTGCATCAGGTTCCCTGCTTAGCAGGGAGCCTCCTTCTCCCTCTCCTGCTGCTCCCTCTGCTTGTGCTCTCTTTCTCTCTCTCAAATTAATAAATAAAATCTATTAAAAAAATATCTTAGAATTGGAAGAAATACAGCATTTTCTCCATATGATACAAAATTTAACCTACCCTGTAGCATTTGGAGAAGTGTCAGACCCCCTTCACTCCTGAAGAAGTTGCCTGTTAACAAGTAAAGCCTGACACCTTTCTAAGATTGAAAAAAATATATCTATTTAGTTCTGGTGAATATTTACTTGGTCTTCCTCTTACCTTTTTCATTATTCCTCCTTGGTGACTTAAGATTTAATTAATCCTTTATTATGTCTAATACTTCCTTTTAGTTGCTAGGGAAGTAGAACGTGCATATTGAAATACATTATGTACATTCTTTTTTTTCTTATTTTATTTTTTATTGAGATAATAATTCATATAACATGCAATTCACCCATTTTAAAGAATAAAATTCAATGGTTTTAGTATATTCACAGAGTTGTGCAAACATCACTGCTACCTAATTATAGAACATTTTGTCATTGGAAAAATAAAACCTAATACTCATTAGCAGTCACCCCCAACACTGCTCCAGACTTAGGCAAGCACTAATATTTCTGTCTATGGATTTACCTATATATAAGTGGAACCATACCCTTTGTGGCCTTTAAGTTTTATCAGTATTGTAGCCTTTATCAGCTTCTCTTTAAATTTCTACGAATATCAAAACTTAGATATTTGCAGTCCCATAAATAAATGATGTTTGTGAAACACTTTCGCATATACAGGTAGAGCTAGCCAAGTAAGGATACTATGTAATGATACTATGTATCACAGGATCTTTTAATTCTATAATGTTCTTGGTGGGGATAAGATCGCTACTATATTAAGGATTTGAAATAGTAATTTAATTCAGAAACTCATTAGACCAGTTTCTTTTGAAGGATATTTGAGATTAAAATTTTTTTTTAAATTTTATTTATTTGAGAGAGAGTGTGAGAGAGTGAGCATGAACAGGGGGAGGGGCAGAGAGAGAGGGAGAAGCAGACCCCTGCTCAGCAGGGAGCCCCGCCCAGGCTGGATCCCAGGACTCTGGGATCATGACCTGAGCCAAAGGCAGAGCTTAACCAACTGAGCCACCCTTGTGCCCCTGAGATTTAAAAAATTTGCATGATTTGTGTAATAACTTTGCTTGTGTCTCAGTATAATAGTTGTCCTTGGAATCTGTGCCTCTGAATTTACTAGTTAAGATTTTATTGATGCAAAAACTCTGTGTTGCTCTGTGAGTTAAATAGCAAAACATCCTTAGATAGTGGCCCAAGATAGACCCAACAAATACCAAATTTTATCCTATACCTCTGGTGAAATTCCAGGTATTTACATTTAAATGAAATAACTTTAGTAAAATGGGAAATGCTTGAAATGATGACTTATTTCTTACTGTTGTTTGGTTATACAATTTCTTTCACACTTTTTAAATAATGATTTCTTACCATTTATAATTTGTCACCTAGTGACATAAATAGTTAATGCCACTTAATGCTGCTTATTAAATGTTTTAAAATTTAATTGAGTGACTATGTGATAGATCTTTTTACTCATTTTTTTTTAAAGAGACAAGAGAGAATGCATGCACAAGTAGGGATGGGGAGAGGGAGAACGATAGAGAGAGACTCTTAAGCAGTATCCATGCCCAGCATAGAGCCTAATGTGGGGCTCGGTCTCACAACCCTGAGATCATGATCTGAACCCAGATCAAGAGTTGGATGCTTAACTGAGCTACCCAGGTGCCCCAGATTTTTTTACTCTTTCCTCTCTCAAACTATTCCTTTAATAGTGAGGTTAACCCTATAAATCTCTTAAAAAAAGAAAAAAAAATAACAAAACAAAACAGTCTCTATGGTAAGTAAATTCTATTCTCCTTTTGGCGGGTAGAATTAAGTCTAGTTAAACAGTAAGTTCAGTCCTCAGCTTAAACCTTGAGCAAGCTTATTTAACTTCTTTAAACCATAATTCCTTCATACTTTTTATAGTTTCTTCATATTTAAAAAGATAATAACACAGGTAATACATGTAAAAATATTAGCAGGTTGCTTGGTTCATAGTCATTGGTTCATATAGCTAGTGTGTAGTTAAATACCTCACTTTATTTAGAAATTCATTGGGATCTAGCAGATGAGCTGATAAGAGGAAAAAGCAAATTTAATAGGAAATGTCTTGGATCTTGTCCTGAGTAATCTGCCAGCACCCTGTGGGGAACTTGTCAATTCCTTATCTAGGATCCTTGATATTATTTAGTTCAGTGTAAACAAGCATATTTGGATTTATTTTAGCTTAGATCTGATTTATTCTGTCGGGCAAGTTCCTACTAGAGTAGAGGCTAGAACCCTCCCAGCCGGGTTCATCTGAACCCAGGCCAGCACTAAGCATTATTCTCTGCTTCCATCATTACCTAGTGTCTATTCTCAGGAACCACACTAACCTCCAGAATTTTCCATATTTTAAGTCTGACCTGTGGAAGGATTTTATAAAATATTAATTTAATTTTTTATATACATAGAATTCCAATACTGTGAATTTTATAGGTTTAGCATTTAATTTTTCTTTGCTAAAAACCACATTCCTAATCTGGTTGAATGCTGAATTTGAACCTTCACCAACTGCCTGTCTCCAAAATGGCCGGTGGAGAAACAAGTGAATAGGAAGTACTTGTTTCATACATACTCTCTTTGTCTACCAGATTTCCAAGATTGAGGCTATGTCCTTTTGGGATAATATGGTGGTTTAGGCAAGAGTTTGAGAATACTGAGAACAATGCAGAGGGATTGAAAGGAAGATAATTCTGAAAGGTAGCTTTCCCTTCTCACCTTATCTTTTGTTGGGTAAGAGTATTAATAATGTCCATTGTTCTCCATCCTGACTTGTTAACTGACTTCCATAATGCATTGGTTAATAATAATGAACCCTGGATAGCAGATGACACTCTTTCAGGTATGACTTTCTGTGAAGAAGGCTTTGTATTAGATTATTAATGTAGATAATTTTGTTATAACCTGGTCCATAAACTCTATTAACTTGTTTCCTGTACACTTCAGTGAGGCAGGATTTAAGAGTTCCTCATGAAGGGATTTTACACTTTTACATTTGTAACGGGGGTAGGAGTTGGTGTTTACCATGCTACTCAAGAAAAACATTGTTTAAAGCTTTGTTCCTGCAGATTTACTAGTTTAGAATTTAATGCAATTTAGAGTCCCTATGTATTAATTATATCAAACCAAATCTTTATCTAAAATGAGTTGGAATTTTCCCCCCAAAATCAGGTGTTAAAAGATTCCTTCCTCTTTTAAATATAGCAATTTTTATAAATTTAGAGACTTTTATGTTTATAATGCATATTTTATAATATAGCTACCTTGTCGTATTTTACTAACTTAAACATATTAGTACCCATTTATGTTTGTGTGTCCTTTTAATTTTAATTTTAGTTTTTTGAAATACAAGACTCACAGGAAGTAGAAAAAATAATACATAATGTCCTGCGTAACCTGTACTCCTCTTCTTCCAGTGGTGCCATCTTATATAACTGTAGTACAATATCAATTCTGGAGATTCATTCAGGTGTTGAATGTATGGATAGTCTATCCCCTTTTTGTATTCCGTGGGAAAGATGTGCCAGAGTTGGTTTTATCAACTATTTATCTACTGGGAGTACATTTGGGTTATTTTCAGTTTTTTGCTATTATGTGTAAGCTACTATGGTCTCTTATGAATTTTTTTTAAGATTTTATTTATTTATTTGACAGAGAGAGACACAGTGAGAGAGGGAACACAAGAGGGGGGAGTGGGAGAGGGAGAAGCAGGCTTCCCACCCAGCAGGTAGCCCGATGCGGGGCTCGATCCCAGGACCCTGGGATCATGACCTCAGATGAAGGCAAACGCTTAATGATTGAGCCACCCAGGCACCCCTGTTATGAATTTTCATCTACAGTTTTTTGTGTAAACATATGTTTTAATATCTCTGGGGAAAATGCCTTGGAGTGTTATTGCTGAGTTGTATGGTAAATACATGTTTAATTTTGTAGGAAACTGGCATATATTTTCCAGAGTTGCTGCTACCATTTTACATTTCTACCAGCAATGTATGACAGACCGTTTCTTTGTGTCCTCACCAACCTGTAGTGATATTATTCTTTTTTTTTTTAATTTTAGCTGTTCTAATATAATGATATCTCATGTGGCTTTCATGTTTTACTTGAAAATAAAGTGCATTATTTTTAAGGTCGTGATTTAGATTTTTACTGACATTGTTTTCACCTACCTTCACCCCAGTGCCTGGTTGGTGCTATTTTGTTTGTTTTTCACTTTTATGTAAGCTCTATGCCCAATGTGGGGCTTGAACTCACAACCCTGGTTCTAAGAGTCATGTATTCTACCGACTAAGCCAGCCAGATGCCGCTGGTGATGGTTTTTAGTGCCATTAATTTGTCAGTGTTGTTTTTTGTTTTTTTTTTTAATGATAGTTTGGCCAGAACGATTTCCTATTTTTAAAATGTTTTGTATCATCTCATACATTAAATATGGTACTTTTAATTAATAAAATAACTTTACTTTTTTTGGATAATTGTTTGTATTATAGTGGCTGGAATGGCTGGTACTGCACATATCGATGGAGACCATATTGTTGTTTCAGTTCCTGAGGCTGTATTAGTTTCTGATGTTGTCACAGATGATGGGATAACCCTTGATCATGGCCTTGCAGCTGAAGTTGTCCATGGGCCTGATATCATCACTGAGACTGATGTAGTAACAGAAGGTGTAATTGTTCCTGAAGCTGTACTTGAAGCTGATGTTGCTATTGAAGAAGATTTAGAGGAAGATGATAGTGATCATATCTTGACTTCTGAGCTAATTACAGAAACTGTTAGAGTACCTGAGCAGGTTTTTGTGGCTGACCTCGTTACTGGTCCTGATGGACACTTAGAACATGTGGTCCAAGATTGTGTTTCAGGAGTTGACTCTCCCACAATGGTATCAGAGGAGGTTCTTGTAACTAACTCAGATACAGAAACTGTGATTCAAGCAGCTGGTGGTGTTCCTGGTTCTTCAGTTACTATTAAAACCGAAGATGATGATGATGATGATGATGATGATGATGATGTCAAGAGCACTTCTGAAGACTACTTAATGATATCTTGTAAGTGAAACAAAAGACAGAATTACTTGGGAGATTGATTTATATATAACCTGGGAAGGCTTTCTGGGATGGGGAATTTATTCAATAAAAATCATGGGGATAATCTTTTTGAAAAATAATTTTTTCCAAAGCTGTATGGTTGTGATGCTCTTTTGAACTTGCTCATATTTTTAATTTACTCATTGAAAGTTCATATCCAGAATTAAGCAAAATAATGTAGTTAATATCTTAGAGCAGAAAGGAAGGTTCAATGAGAACATTAACTGATAAAGTTTTCAATGGTAAATATATATATTTCAAATTGGGAAGTTTATGTAGCCACTGCTTTCTTTTTATTGTAGCAGGTACTGGAGTTTTCAGCTCAGTTTTGCTTAGGAATTTAAGCATAATATATTAAGAAATGTGTAATTAATTTTTTAATAAATACTTGAAAAGGAGATCTTAAACTCTGTGTTCTGCAATTCTCCCTGTTTATTTTGTTTGTCTAAATGTGCATGTGTATATTCTAAGCAAAAAATACTTTACTGTGTTTATTTCAGATTGCTTTATGATGTCTATAAGACATTCTATCTGAAGGAGGAAGATAGAAATATCTTGTTCTCATTTTAAGTGGTGGGTTTGCCTGAACAGCAACAATAATAAAAATCTCATGATGAGTTATTGAAGGAGCGTGAGGAAGAAGTGGGTCTATTCTTTAAAAATTTGAAGGGATCATGCTGGAAGTACTAAAGATTAGATAAAACTTCACTTTTTCATGGTGGATTTTTGTGCTTCTCTTTTTAAAATAAAAAAGGATTGATTGGGAAGTACATCAACAGGTAGAGTTATGTGTATGTGTTTATAAAGTGATTGTATGTTATATGTGTATCAGTGAATTTAAAACTAAAAACCAATTGGATTTATTTAATTTGTAAATATGATTCTGAAGTCTAGCATGTTAACTTTTTCCCTCTATAACCACTTTTCAGGGTGAATATTTACATTGTTTCTAAGGGAATAAGTTGTGCCACTAAAATACTGTCTGCAAATGTTATTACCTCTTTTTAAATTGATGTCCATTACTAAAGCAATTCATATTTACATCTTAGCTTGATGTTAAAAAAAAACTATGGTTATGATCATATAAAATGGTGTGACAAAAGTTGGCAGCCGTTCTGTATCAAAATAATATTGTGCCTTTAAAAAAGTACTTGTCAGATCAAACTCTTTGATATTAGAGTAATTTAAAATTTAGACATCATATGTTTTGTGAATTGTCAGACCTTAACATATCTGCTATGATTTGATTCTGCAGAAGATTTTTAAGAGTTTCCAGAATATTTTAATTTACACTGTTTATCTTTATATTGCCATATATGTTAAATGCAAAGGATTTTTGTCCTACTCTAATAGGAGTAAACTGAAGATTATAAAGAAAATCGTATTGCTCGAATAATGCTGGGACTGCTGTGGGACCATTCTAGGGGAAATTTAGACTGGGAATTAATTAACTCCTTAATCATTAGTAAAGAAACAGCAAGATTTTTTAAAATCCATTTAAAACCTAAGCAGTTTTTTACTGTAGAAAATGGAATATGCAAAAATTAAATATTTTTTTATATCACCCATTTTCTCACCACACAGATCCTTGACCGTTTTTATAATGGTTATACTCAAATTGGAGCTACTTACTCATTACAATTTTCATTTATTTTATTTTATTCTCTTTTGATTTAGCTTTTCCCTTTCTTCCTTCATAATTTTCATTTCATTTTCTTTACCTCTTGGTTTCTCTTGGCCATTGAATCTTACAGGAGTTATGAGAATAAATTGCCATAAAGGCCTCAGTGCTAATTTTAAAAGTCCTCTTTTCTGTTTTGTTTTTTTTCCAAGATAGAGATTTTCAAAATATCTAAAAGATAAAGTAGAGGAATTAAAACAGACCTTTGTCTTGTTCCTGAATCCCTAAATATTCGCATAAGGAAATCTTTTCAGTAGCTGAATTTTACAGTTAGGGAGTTTGTCTTCTCTCATATCTGAGGAGCATTTGAGCTTTTTCCCCTTTCAGGCCAAATGTCACAAATTCTCTGTCTTAGCAGATGTTTAGGGTTTCCCACTTGTGCTTAAGCAACTTGAAAATTAATATAGAACAACTGTATAATTCTAAAATTATATTAGGTGTGCTCTTCTTTAAAAATACCTAACATCCATAAAACATTTATAGGTGACTTTTATATAGGTGACCTTTATAAGAGCTGCACTGGAAGAGGGATGTTCCATTAGATAAAGAACCAATATAAAGTATTAATTGTTTTTTACCTATAAAATTTGTTTATATTTCTTTCAGGAACATAACTTTGTATAAAGCAAAATTTCCTGGTAGGGTCATTATGGGAAATCCCATCAAACCTCACCGATTTCAAGGCTTAAAACAAAAAGTTAAAACCTTTGTATTTTTTTAATATAATGACTTTGTTGAGACACAGTTCACATGTCATAAAATTCACCATTTAAGGCACACAGTGGTTTTAATATATTCATAGCATTGTATAACCATCACCACAATTTTGGAATTTTTTTCCTCACTCCAAAAAGTAACCCCATGCCCTTTAGTAGTCACCCTGGACCCACCCTCCTCCACCTACCACTCCCCCTCCCCTGGCCATCACTAATCCAATTTCTGTTTCTATAGATTTGCCTATTCTCAACATTTCATATAAACAGTATCATGTAATTTGTGGCCCTTTATGTCTGACTTCTTTCACTTAGCATAATGCTTTCAAGTATCATCCATATTGTAGCATGTGTTATGTGTTAGTACTTCATTCCTTTTTGTTACTGATATTTCATTATAAGGGTATACATTTTATTTACCTATTCATTGGTTAATAGACATTTAGGTTGTTTCTACTTTTGGGCTGTTATGAATAATGCTGCTATGAAGATTCATGTACATGATATGATGCAGACATATGTTTTAAGATATCTTGGGTTTACACCTGGGAATAGAACACCTTCGTAATCTAAATGTTACTAACTTTTGGTTGTTTCAGTGCTATGAAGTATAGATCCTTTACATGTTGCCTGACCTGATTTCTGTGGTTATTATAATAATAGAGCATTAATATACTCTATATTGATCATAACATATCTACCAGATAATTTTGGTAGATGTAACACAAAAGGGGTACAGTTAAAAAGCCTACTCAGCTTTTAAAAGGAATATTGAATTTTTAATCAAATTGTGTTGAGATATATAAAAGAATATTAAACATTAGCAAACTTGCCAACAATGCATCTTACTGTTTTATGTTACATTTAGCACCAGTAGAATTCTGTGATGCGTATAATATTACCTGCTATTACTGTCTGGAACGTCTTGTGGGTTAAGAAACAGCACTGTGAGACTTGGATATTGCAAGCCTTACAACAAGCAAAAAGGTTAAGCCTTAGTTTGGGGTATTTTGAGTATTATTTGCATTAAGAAGATCTTTGAGGATCCTTTTCTAAAATCACTCCATTGTCTATTAAGTCTTTGTCAACTTTGTTACTTTCTATAACAAAGAATATAGAACATATCTTGGTTAAGTTCATGGTTTATCTTTTAAAACTGCACAAGAGCATCCTTAATAACTTTATCATCTTTTATGAACTTAAAATACAGAACAAGTTGGGTTACTCCATATATTTCAAAATTGTTCATTCTGAAGAATCTAAGTAGAAAATAATGGATACATTAAGCTATGGACCTTAAGGCATGGTATAGATGGAACCAGAATAGCAACAGTTATTTCTGTACTTAAAGTAAAAGCTATGGTACAAAGCTATGGAGAAGTGACCACAAACTGTATTTCATTTCATGAGCTTAAATTTTGTGAATTGTAGTTTTAATTCAGTTTTTGCTGAAGGAACTATGATCACTTTAAACTATTCAATTATATCAAATGAGAGTATTTTCAGTATTCTATTAATTTACTGTTAGTTATTCTGAGTTAAGAAATTAATATTTTGGACACTTTCTGAGGTTTTTGCATAACCTATGTCTTTATTTTCAAGAATGAGAAAGCATTTTCTGGAAGCATAACTTGCCTCTTTTTTCTGTGATATCATTGTTTTAATTTAACAGATTTTAAAAGAAGCTACTAATTCAATATCAGATACTTCATCATCTTTTATTCTTTCATTTTAATCTGTCCCATTGTCAAAAATAATTTTGCCAAAAAATATAGTATTAGAATTAAGGGCTATTATGGAATGAAAATATTTATTCTATTTATTTTGATCATTTGGGTCCTTTCATAGACAGGCTATTTGAACTCTTAAATAGTATGGAATCATTTCTCTTTTATCACAAAGTTAAAGTAGCTTTGCATTGTTAAAAAGAATTTCTGAAACTTAGTGTCTTTCACCATTTTGAAAGGCCAAAAGAATATTTTCGAGCTTGTAGGTATCAGATTTAAAACTGAGGTAAGGGAGATCTGGACTTTGACCCATTTAGATCTTCTTGAAATTCATTTTTTTAAGAGTACTGAATTATCTTTTTTATGTCACTTTATTCTTGTTCTAAGCAGTTCTAGAACAGTTTAGATATAGGCAGAGGCTTTAGGATTTTATGTTTCATATATGATGCTATGATATACATAATAGGAAGGAGAAGATTTTCCGTACAGATTACATTTCAGTTTTCATAGGTACAAACATTGAAATAAAAAATAGTAGACATATAATATTTGGGGAAATGTATTACTTAATATTTGTGGTCAAAGAACAAAGTTTATTAATATATATTTATTGCATAGTTTGTGCATAGTATTCATGGAAAATAAATGTTATTCTTAAAGACTGTAAAGCAGAGAATCAAAATTTTAAGCATACTTAAAATGTAAGTAATATTTTCATATTGTTGCTTTACATTTCTACATGATTTTGGAGTCTAGCATATGTTAGTAAATATAGAAGTACACAAAATTTCTGGTTTGAAGTTGTCTTCCATTGATTTAAGAGGAATCAAAAGTATTAAGATTTTATTTTTTTAATTCCTAAAAGGTCCTTTTTATAAAATAATTCAGCTGTTTTCTGTTTCCTCTTATTTAATTCTAGATTTCGTATGCTAATTTGTTTTAGAAATATTGCTATTTTATTTAGGAATTATTGTTTATGTGAGCTTATTTTATGAGTACTATGTATTTTATGTTTTGATTTTTTTCTGTTTATTGACTGGGTGTTAAGATTTAACTTAAAATGTTGAACGTAATGGAAGATGATTTAATCATTTCCCAAACTGTTTTAATTAAAACCCTATGGTTATTAAGTATTTCATATATAAATTAAAATTTCCGAATAAGTTTTTATATGGTTATGATCATGTAATGTATCTGATCTCATATACTGTTTTTTTCATGAATCATATCACTTTCAATAGTTGCACAATAATTCATTAAGTGAAGATAGTGGATAGGTGATTAACACATTCATGTTTCACTTATGCTTAACATCCACTAAATGTCAATTGTACTTTTTGACTAAAATAGTTTCTTCTTTATATTTTACAGTGGATGATGTTGGGGAAAAATTAGAGCATATGGGGAACACACCATTAAAAATCGGAAGTGATGGTTCACAAGAAGATGTTAAAGAAGATGCATTTGGTTCAGAAGTAATTAAAGTGTATATATTTAAAGCTGAGGCTGAAGATGATGTTGAAATAGGTACAAATCTTAATTTATTGCTATAATAAGAATTAAAACTAATTCTTTTCTGGCAACTATTCTAAAATTGTCTTTAAAGTGCAGATGTTTTATAGGTTTCTTTGGGGATGGAATATTAAAAAATTATATATGAATAAAAAGGAATGCAGAATATGTCATTCTTGGATTCTTTCAGCATAAGTAGACTATTACAGTTGGAACTACAAAAACAAATGAGTGGAGAGGATTTGATTTAGAGTAGAAAGTTATATTGAGTGTTTAAGGGTACGCTAGAGGCAGGCTACTTAGAAATCCTAGTTTTGCAGGTTAGCTGAGTGGCTATTGGTGAGTTACTTAACCTCCTTCTGTCTCAGTTTCCTCATCCATGAAATGGCCATAATGACAGTAACTACCTCATAGGGCTATTGTGAGGATTAAATGGGCAAAACACATGTTAAAGACTTATATAGTGCTTGGCATGTGTATAATGTGTTAACATTTGTTTTTATTTCTCAGTGGTTACTGAAATTTAGAGTGTAATTTATAAGAAAATTCTCTTGACACTTGGAAATTTATATTGGAATATTTTGGGGAATACTTTTTTCTAAAGGAAAATGCCCCTTTTTAAAAAAATTTTGAAGATTTTATGTATTTATTGGAGAGAGAGACAGAGTAAGAGAGAGAGCATGTGTGGGTTGAGGGGCAGAGAGAGAAGCAGACTTCCTGCTAAGTGGGTAGCCTGATGCAGGGCACCATCCCAGGACTCTGGGATCATGATCTGAGCTGAAGCACTTTAACCAACTGAGCCACCCAGGCACCCAGGAAAATATTTCTTACACATCCTTCTTACTAATTTAGGAAATTATTCCATGATACTTCTCTATTTTGATATGTGATTTAATTTTTAAGGTGGAACAGAAATTGTCACAGAGAGTGAGTACACCAATGGACATTCTGTAGCTGGAGTGCTTGACCAGAGCCGAATGCAGCGGGAGAAGATGGTTTACATGGCAGTTAAAGATTCTTCTCAAGAAGAAGATGATATTAGTAAGATATCAGTACAAGGGCACTGTAGTGACTTGTCAGTAGCCATCATGAATTCTTTCTAAAAAAAAAAGATTAAGCAATCTCAGAAATATAAGCACTATATAGGAACTAAGTACAATAAAATAAGTCTGACCTTTACTGTAATTATTTTAAAAGGAAATGGTCCTTTTGTCCAGTCATGCATACATGTATTGTTCAAATCAGCAAACATGAAATACTATGTCTCAGATTCCAGGGATACAGAGATAAATAACATATGGTTCCTGACTTCATTAGTCCCCACAAATATATATGGAATTATTGGAAATTTATTTTGTGTGTTATTGGATATATTGCATACATGTTAAAACTCACAACTCGTCTCTGAGGTAGGTGGTATTATCTTCGTTTTATGGAAGGAAAAAAATGCTCAGGGATATTGAGTAACCCAAGATAATTTCAATATTAAGTGAGGAATGTAGGATTTCAACTCATATCTGCCTAAATACTGCCAGTGTACTTTCCACATGGCAGTGAACACTGTTGGCCTCTCTCTGGATTTAGCAATGGAAGGGTTAACTGGTGGTTCTCCTTCTGTCACTGAAGGATTAGATAAGTAAGTATTCTTCCAAATAGGTGAAGCTGCCAGAATATTTACTTATTATGCCTTTGATGGTCTCCAAGTAGTTGCTGTTTAAGGTTTCTTGGGGCTGAGTACCACAGGGTGAAAATAACTCCTCAGATTTCCTTTCCCGCCATGCTGCCCATTTCCTTACGAAGACATATTACTCTCTCCCTACTTTCTTTTCACCTCAGTGTAGGAATGCAGTCCTTCCCTAAGGCTTCTTCTGTCTTCTTGATATGCTGAGAAAAAAAACTATTTTGTTTTGCCCTAGATGGGCAAGAGCCGCCACTTCAGTACATTACCTGGATGATACTCAGTTTTACCTATACTGTACTCTGATCTCCACTCCTGAGATTTCCTTCCCTAGAAGCCATGGGAAGCTGAATTCCAATCCCAAACATGAATAATACACTACAGTTGAAAATATAAGAACAAGTAAGTCTAGAGGATTTGATTGAAGAGGAAAATAATTTCTATTGGCCTCTAAATTCTTTATTATTATTATTTTTTTTACTCATTGGTTGGTAAAGGGACACAATGGAAGGTGGGAGACTGAAGCTGAGGTTAGCTGATGCCAGAACTCCTTGGGCATGTGGCAAACTTCAATCAGTGTCTCTTTCTCATCAGTTGAAAGAAGGGAAACTTGGGAGAAGAGGGATACTTTTTCCCCACATTTTTTTCCACATTTCTTCCATAGTGAATAGAAGATCCCAGGGTGCGAGTCAAAGGAAAAGCATAAATTCAAGCCAATTTTTTACTTAACAGCTTAAATCTAAGTGGGTTATATCACAAAAAATATACTAAATGACCCTGTAGGTTTAAATTTTTTTACACCAATACTATATTCTTTAAAAATGAGTCTCACTTAATGCTTTTTTTTTCTCAGTAGGGTCTCTGAAAATCCTGCCTCTTAAAAGGTGTCCACATATTCGTGAACACCAGCTTATATATGTATTGTGTGTGTGTGTGTGTGTATGGATATATATTACATATATATGTGATTTTAATTATTTTATTTAATTTTTTAATTACTACTATTTTTTACTACTTTTCTTTGCATGTACACTACTGCATTTAAGTTACAGAATGTGGGGTAGCAAGGACCACTTTCTAGTATTGATTCTACGGGAAATGCTTTCTGAGTTCCAAAGAACAATCAGGCAGAATTATGGACTGCAACCTTTTTTTACAAATTTGTAATGCCCAATGGACTGTAAAATCAGTCAGTATATTTCAAGCGCACATGATTTCTATAACCTAAAACTCCTTTTCATAGGGTAGGTTCTAAGAGGAGAATAAGAGTTTTGATAAATGATTGTCTCCTAGTGGCACTAGTCTCCAAAGTGCCTAATGTCATTTTTAAATTAACCAAACTGAAATCTTGACAGTTGAAAGATTTAAATTGTTTGGAATTTTTACCCATTTATTAAATATTTGGGGTTATAAACAAGCCATTATTTCTAAAATTTAGGTTGCGCTGAAATAGCAGATGAAGTTTACATGGAAGTCATTGTAGGGGAAGAGGAAGGAACTTCTCTCCCTGAGACTCAGCTTGAGGACTCTGATGTTAATAAAACAATTGTCCCTGTTGTCTGGGCTGCGGCATATGGTAGGACACTGGTATTTTTTCACCTGATAAGTACATATCTATTTGATCAGCCTTTAGGTCATTAAATATGCTGTGCTAATGCCCCCCCATGAGTTGACTAATATTATAAAATGTTTTGCTGTGGACTGATTAATCTCTAGGTACTTTTACATGACTTTCCTACCATGTATCTTATGTTATTTAAAATAAACCTTGCTTAATGCATTGTTTTTCAGTAGGATTTACTTAAAATCCTACCTGCATAAGTGAGTACCATAAAAAGCTTTTATTTTTCTAAAATAGGAATATCCTTTGAAAATTGATCCTTCCCTTTTTTCAAAAACTTATTTCATGTTTTAACAACACAAATAAGATTTTTGGGGTTTGAAAAGAAACAAATCCAGGTATGCTCTTCTACAAAGTATCTAATGGAAGGTTAATTTATCAAGTTTTTTTTTTTCTATTTTACCTCATTCTTACTTAATTTACAAGAAGGTCCAGGTATACTCTTTACTTTGAAAAATTTTGGTGTTCCAATTCATTATCTTATCTTGGTTTTTTCAAAGGTTCATTCATTCAACAGTCGTTTATTGAGCATCTTCAATTTTGAGTGTATTCTGCAGAAATATCTACTCAATTTTTATTTAAAATGTAAGATTGTTCTGGATGTTAACAGTTCCAAGGATGCTAACAGTAGCCATTATTTTCAGTGCGTGAAATTATATCTAATCTATGGGAGAGGAAGAACTCAACAAAAAAAATTTTTAATCCAAGGAACAGTGGTCAAAGTAAGATTTTTGTAGATTAAGATGTGATCCACTAGTAATCATTATACTCAGCATTTAAGTTTTTAATTAGTTTTTTTTTTTTTTTAGGAGAAGAAAGAAGAGTTTCCCGGAGGTATGAAGATTGTCAAGCATCAGGTGAGAGAGCATTATATATGAGATGTAAGTTAAATAACTAGTTTTATATACTGGTTGGAAAATAAGCAGTTACTGGTTTGTGTGTAAAGACACATATGTTAGACTCCGACTTGCCTGGTCATATCTTATCTAGTTAAATACATAGGAGTTTGCTGTTTGGGGCAATTGCTTTTTTTACAGACGTAATGTGTGTTATTCTGTGAACTCAGTTCATTTTAGATTTATCTCAAGATAAAAATGTTGGGCAACTTACAACATGAATCATAAAAGGTTGTTATGGAGAAAATTATAAAATAGAAATTATTTTGAAAATAAAGTAAAAATTATCCATGATATAAACCCTTGTTAATGTCTTCCTTGGGACAGAACTATTTTCTTAATTTCTGTGGCAACCAGTAGATGTACATAACTGTTAAATAAAACCTATGTGTCAGCTTCATTTTTCTTTTTAGTTATAATACATACTACATATAGTGTTATTCCATGGTTGATAGTTCTTTTTATTTTCTTAAGCAAAGAGACTTTTTCTCATGATAAAATGTCCGACTCTTCTGTTTCTACCTTTAGGAGATACTTGACTCTAAATTTAAATGTAGATATCAGAGGAAATGATGAGAGGCATACATCACAGCCTATAAGCTAAATGGCTTTGCAGGTCTACATTTTTTTTACATATTTATATATATGTAATTATTTGAGAGCGAGATCAGGGGGAGGAACAGAGGAAGAGGGACAAGCAGACTGTACTCAGTGCAAAGCCTATCACAAGGCTTGGCGCGGGGCTCGATGGGGGGCTTGATCTCACAACTCTGAGATCCTGACCTGAGCTGAAATCAAGTCAGATGCTTAATGGACTGAGCCACTCAGGTGCCCCATGGGTCTACATTTTTAAACTAAATTGCATGACAAAACAGATTTGTGAGAACTGAGATTTTATTAAGTACTTTATTCTGTATACACTGATGCCACTGAAAGTGTGGTAAATTGCCTGCCACATCTATCTTTAGTCTTTAATATCAGTCTTAATACTTTTTACATTAATTAAATTATCCTAAGGCATATATACAAGAGATATATTGTTTGTTATATATTACACATTGTCACCATGACCATATTGGTTCACTGACACATACATATTTCTTTGCTAAGTCTCTTTAACTTCATCAGCCTTCATTGGTGAGAAATTGATCTGATGCTAATATTTTGTTTTGGCCATAAAAGTCTCTCATGTTACATTCATCTTATTAGTTTATTGCTTTAGGATGAATAAATCGAGATATTTTAAAGTTAATTTCACATGATATTTCTAGTGTTTACAGATTTTTTGTGTGTGTGTATATGTATGTGTGTGTATAAGGGTATAAAAGAGAGAATATGGATATACTTTGTGAAATTTAGCACCACAATGGCAACTTAATGCCATGTCATATCTAGTAATTCATCTAACCAAAAGCAAAAAGTATAAATATTATGTAATTTAATAGTGTATTAATTTTTTTCCAGGAAATGCCTTGGACTCAACATTAGAAAGCAGAAGTAGTACAGCAGCACAGTACCTTCAAATTTGTGATAGCATTAATACAAATAAAGTACTTAAACAAAAAGCCAAGAAGAGGAGAAGGGGAGAAACAAGGCAGTGGCAAACAGGTAAAATACTACTACTTTCTTTTATGAATATTGCCATGATTTGAAATGTGGAAGTCATTTTTTTATAAGCAAAGAAAATAGAGTTAGTTTTTACAGTGTAGACCCACTTCCATATACCTGTGTTTGATTTAAATAGTTGTTTTTTTTAAAATATTTGACTGGTATATAAACTATGTTTGCTCTTTACCCAAATGAGAATTTTCAGGTTGGTTTCACAATAAAGGGTGCCTATTTCTAGTTTACAAAATGTATATAAAATGTTGGTAGGTGAGTAATCTATAGTGCAAAGATGCTTAGTACTTTTTAGTGAGCTATTTTATCATAAGTTGCTTTCAATGTACATTTTATCCTGCAAGATTCTATTCTACTAGTATAGTTTTCACATTGTGAATGCCAGCTAATTTTAGCACCTTTATTGTAAAACCCTTTAAAACACCTGGCCAAATGTCACAACTTCCTTTTTTTTTTTAATGTAGCTGTTATAATAGGCCCTGATGGACAGCCCCTGACAGTATACCCTTGCCATATTTGCACAAAAAAGTTTAAATCCAGGGGATTCTTGAAAAGACACATGAAGAATCATCCTGATCACTTGATGAGAAAAAAATATCAGTGTACAGATTGTGACTTTACAACTAACAAGAAAGTGAGTTTCCATAACCACTTGGAAAGCCATAAGCTTATAAACAAAGTTGACAAAACCCATGAATTTACAGAATACACACGAAGATACAGAGAGGCTAGTCCACTGAGTTCAAATAAACTTATATTAAGAGACAAGGAGCCGAAGATGCACAAGTGCAAATACTGTGACTATGAAACTGCAGAACAAGGACTATTAAACAGACATTTACTGGCTGTTCACAGCAAGAATTTTCCTCATGTTTGTGTTGAGTGTGGGAAGGGCTTTCGACATCCTTCTGAACTCAAGAAACATATGAGAACCCATACTGGTGAGAAACCATATCAGTGTCAGTACTGTGTCTTCAGATGTGCAGATCAGTCAAATCTGAAAACTCACATTAAGTCTAAGCATGGTAGCAGTTTACCATATAAATGTGAGCATTGTCCTCAAGCATTTGGTGATGAGAGGGAGCTTCAACGCCATCTGGATTTGTTTCAAGGACATAAGACACACCAGTGTCCTCATTGTGACCATAAGAGCACCAACTCAAGTGACCTTAAGCGGCACATCATATCTGTCCATACTAAGGATTTTCCTCACAAATGTGAGGTCTGTGAAAAAGGTTTCCATCGTCCTTCTGAGCTCAAAAAGCATAGCGATATCCATAAGGGTAGGAAGATTCATCAGTGTAGGCACTGTGACTTTAAAACATCAGATCCGTTTATTCTTAGTGGTCATATCCTTTCAGTTCACACAAAGGATCAGTCATTGAAGTGTAAAAGGTGCAAGAGAGGGTTCAGACAACAAAATGAGCTCAAAAAACATATGAAGACCCACACTGGAAGGAAGATTTATCAATGTGAGTATTGTGAATATAGCACTACAGATGCATCTGGCTTTAAACGACATGTGATATCAATACATACAAAAGACTACCCACACAGGTGTGAATTCTGCAAGAAGGGATTCCGAAGACCATCAGAAAAAAATCAGCATATTATGAGGCACCACAAAGAGGCTCTAATGTAATAAGATCAATATAAAGAAGGAAGCTATTTCAAGAATATGATATGCTACATGGGAGGAAAATTTCATGAACTGTTTCATGTAGTTCCAAAGCTTGATAGTAAATCATAACTTTACATTCTTTGTATTAGAGATCTTGAAATATTTGAATTGACGGGGGATCTCGTGCCCTTTGAAAATTAGTTAAAGAATTTAAGAAGCACCATAGAACGGTTGAAGAAAAACTCTTAAGTGTCTATTTAATAGTATTATATGTATAATTAAACTACAGAAGGGAAAAGCAAAGACAATGACTTTATTTGGCTGATCACACTAGAGATAAATGTTTCTGAAGAAATCATAATCAATTGAGTTTAGCAATGCTTTGCTGTGGCAAGCAAGTCTCACTTTTATGTGATTTTCGAAATGAGGTGGGGCAATAAAATGCAGTCATCCATCGGTCACTTAGTCATTGATCCTTTTTTATGGTATCTGAAAATTGAATTCCAGAAATGGCAAAAGTTTTGTGTATTCATTAAAAGAAATGTCACTGAAAAACAGCTTATATTAATTCAATGCTATTAAAAAGAATTTCAGAGCTGCTAAGATTTTATCACAGGATAGGATGTTTAAAATATAGCATTCTTTGCTGAAGTCTAAAGTGAAGTCTGAGATGAAAGTTCCCTTTTTTCTGATGTTCAAGTTGATTTTTCAGTATGGCATATATGACAAAAGTATATTTGAGTCAAATGTGGCTTTCTAAAACAGATGCAGCAGTAGTGTTGCAAATAAAGTTAGCACTATATTTCTTAATGATCTAAAGATTAAATTGAGAGAACACAGTTTTCTTAAAAAACAATGTTTAGAAGTTTCTTTTTAGGTCAATCTCAGCAAGTAGGGTTGGTTTAGTCTTACTTGCTCTAATGTTTAAAGGTGCAATTTTATGCCATTATTGAAAATTTTGATTTTTAAAATCTATATACCATATTATTAACATACATTTTCAACGTGAGGCAGCATACATACAGTATTTAACAAAACACTGTGTTGCCAATAGAGTTTGGAGGTGGATATTCAGTTTACAGTGTATAAATTTAAAATATGCATCCTTTTAACAACGCTTTGTGTTAGCATGCTGCAAATCAAAATGGCGCTTAATATAAAAAACTGGTTTAGGGAAATTTTAATGAAAATCTTGTTCATAAATGTAATGCATATGATGTGTACTTTTAAGTTATAGTTGCTTCATGTTTACACTCAGCTGTTCAACATAATTAAAATGTAATTTTACTTTAGCTATATTGTGGCTTTGTGTTTGAAATAATGTTCACCTTTCTGTTTCTGCACCAGATGAGAATCTGTTCCTTGAGAATAAATTTTTTTATCTTTCTTCACTTCAGAATATTAAATTTGGAAAATTTAAAATAGTGTGTTATGTGGCTGTAAATGATGTACACGCTGTAAAATAAGATTGTCATTGTTATGTGGGATTATTATTTCTAAATGTTACTCATTGAAATGAGCATACAATAAAAAGCATTTATTGCACTTCAAGGTTTTATGAATTTATTTAAAGTTCGTTGTAGTGTTCACTCTTTATTAAAAGACTTTCTTCCTAAAACTGCTCTTAGGTAATTTGGTCCATAATTTAATGTTTTGTAGATTTTGTGCATTAACAACATGAGCTAGAAACTTAAACAATTATGATGACTATGGCATTATTATTCCTCAAAAATGTATATTTCTTCTAAAACCGTGATGAAATACTATAAAGGTGCTCATTTTAAGACTTGGGATTTAGTATTATAGAGAAAACTAGAAATTCCTTTCCTGCTTAAGTAACCCAAACTTGAGAAAATAATCTAATTATGTTCCAAATAGACCAATACACATTCAAAAGGAAAAGCATTAAATCAAGTGTTTAGGAAAGATTTCTGCAAATAAGCATAAAAATAACAGACTATATTCAAATCAGTCAACATTCAATAGAATTCATGAACCTAGATATATATAGCCCTATTGCTTAAAACTGTCAATTGGGCTAATTATTCCTAAATGATCACTAACAGAAAAAGAAGAAATCTTTTAGCCACTATATGTTAGACCAGTGCTTTATAAGCTTTAAGGTCTATGGAGTTCACCTAGTGATCTCATTAAAATACATTTTTTTTGTTTGTTTCAGTAGGTGTGGGATGGGGCCCTCAATTCTGCATTTCTAGTAAGCTCCCATGTGTTACCACCATAGGATTAAAAATGTGTTAGACAAAATCCCCCAGTGTAATTCTGGTACACTTCAGCAAGTTTGCTTAAACAGATAGCCATGGCTAAGTGGATACAGGTGATCCATACTGAAGACATGGGAGACATGAGTGGCAAGAAGGAAGAAGGCATATGAAGATCTTGTGGAAGAGCATTCAAGGCAGAGAAACATGCAAATACACGTAACCTGAGATGGAACAAGCTTTGGCAGGACTTTGGTGAGGGAGCCTGACTGATAAGAGATGAGACCTGTGAGAATTTGAAATGGGAAACCCTTAGAGGATTTTAGGAAAGTGAGTAATATGATACAATTTACATTTTGAAGATCACTCTGGAGGCTCTGTGAGGAATGCATTGCAGAGAAGCTGAGGGAAACAGAGCCATGTGAAGAGGCTATTCCAGTTGTTCATAGTTACAGTGTAGCTGGAGAGAAATAGATGGATTTTCTTTCTTATAAATTGGGTCTAAGGGGAACCTAGGTGGCTCAGTCAGTTGAGCCTCCAATTCTCAGGTTTTGGCTCTGGTCATGATCTCATGGTTTGTGAGATTGGTTCTGCCGTCAGGCTTTGTGCTCAGCACAATGTCCGCTTGAAGATTCTCTCTGCCCCACCCCCCCACTCATGTGCACACTCATACGCAAGCTCTCTGTCTCTCTCAAAGAAATAAATCTTTAAAAAAAAGCAAATTGGGTCTAGAAAACCTCAGCTAAGTTACTACAGATAAGAATTCAACTATCATGATCTCCCTCGTATGAGGGAGAGGAGATGCAACATGGGAGGTTAAGGGGGTAGGAGAAGAGTAAATGAAACAAGATGGGTGACTTGTGACTCTTAATCACATAAGTGACTCTTAATCTCACAAAACAAACTGAGGGTTGATGGGGGGAGGGGGGTTGGGTAAAAGGGGGTGGGGTTATGGACATTGGGGAGGGTATGTGCTATGGTGAGTGCTGTGAAGTGTGTAAACCTGGCGATTCACAGACCTGTACCCCTGGGGATAAAAATATATTATATGTTTATAAAAATAAAATTAAATTTAAAAAAAGATTAAATGGGAAATAAAAGAATTCAACCCATGTTACAAACAAAAGATTGTCATAAAAAATACAGATTTTTACCAGCAGGTCAAAGTGATGAAATAAGGAGAAATAATTTGGTAATTACTAAAAAATTGTTTTTCCAGAATAGTTCACAGTCGTTATGTAGAGATGGATTTGTCTGGTTGTCACTTCTAAATGGCCTATACCACGATGGAGAGGAAATTATTTGAATTGTTACTCAGGTAGGGCTCTCAGATTCAACCCATGTCTCATTCAGGACAACTACCAGTTTGGACCTTGAACTGCCCTTAAAGATACGTATGGTATATATGATATATATATCATATATAGATGATAGATAACATCTATTGCAGAAAAATTTTAATCATACAAAAAATATAATGAAGCCTTATATAACTATCACCCAGCTTCAGCAATCACTTTTTGGCCAATTTTGACTCATTTATATTCTTCCTCATTCTTCCCTTCACCCACCTACCCCTGATTGGCTTAATCTGAAGATCCCCTTCTTCCAATGGCTTTAATGTGAAGTAAATCCCTGACCTCTTTTTAAAACGTTTTGAAGGAAAATATAGCACAATTCTTAAATATGCATACTTCCAGGAAAAAAATTAATCACTTCTGTGAAGGTAGAGGAACAAAAGAATCCACTTATTCAGATCTTCCTATTTCCCCTAGTAAGAATCAAGAAAAAAACTGGCTAGACTTGGAATTCTGTTCAGTAAGTTTCTTAAGACTAAGAAAAGACTTAGAGAAAATGCAGAACTAAATTAGAACCTTAGAATATCACTTGATTAGACAACCTTCCCAGCTTTGTTCAACCCCATTCTGTCATTCCAAAAGAATTAGCTTTGTAAATTTGATACTGCTTAAGAAAGGTCTCTTAGAGGGTGCCTGGGTGGCTCAGTTGTTAAGCCTCTGCCTCGGCCCTGCCTTTGGCTCAAGTCATGATCCCAGTGTCCTGGGATCAAGCCCTGCATCAGGCTCCCTGCTCACTGGGAAGCCTCCTCCTCTCACTCCCCCGCTTGTGTTCTCTCTCTCACTGTGTCTCTCTCTGTCAAATAAATAAATAAAATCTTAAAAAAAAGAAAGGTATCTTAGAATCTTGGATCCTAGAATAAGACTGGATATTGTTAATTAGAATCTGGAGGCCTCACAGAAGAACTTGTATAATTTGTAGGGTCAAGGCTCTAGTACTAGATATCCAAAGCTAAAAATGTTTTCATATGCCTTGTTCCAGTTGCTATGCCTTTGTTTTAAGCATTGTTCAAGTAACTATTCCAAAGGGAACTCTGCTCCATTTTAAAATCTAGACCAATTGGCCATATTGAAACTATCCCCTTTAACCTATAATGTTATGTCCTAGTCACCATCCATTTGAGTCCAAAACCTTTTCATCCTAGATCCCAGCACCACCTACCCATCATACCCTGATGACTGGCTCATCAGAACCCTTAAGGAAACCATCTCAAAAAGCTCATATATTCTCCCATTTTAAGAAATTGGTCTGTTTTGTTATATCTTGGCACGTAGGAGCTAGGAGTGTAAGATGTTGATTGTGTTAGTATACCAGGTACTGAATCAAAGCATATCGCAAAGGCTATCCCTTAATGTAAAGGATGTCTGGAACATAAACTTTAATAATGTAATTATTTTAATGTAATGGGAGGGGAAACCAAACATAAAGACCCTAGACTTAACAATATCTCATCTACAAGAGACCGATTCAAGATTACCAAGACTTCCTGGTTATCATGTAATTATGTTATATAACAGTTTCAGTGTTCCTTTGTAGACGCAAAAGAACTATGTGTTATTTGTCACTAAATGTTAAAGGTTTTATTAAGACAGACATAATTATTTATTAGAATCGTTACTTTCAAAAAGATTAGTATTTACTATTTTATTTATTATTTATTTATTTTATTTATTCTAGGATGAGCATGAAATATATTTTTATTGAATAAACGATACTATGGAAATCCAATAAATTTAATAATGGTGTGTGGTGGGGGAGAGGTACCTTGTTGAGAAGTCTTTTCACAGCATATTATTTACTTTCAAAAGAATTATGTCTATATGTCATCTCTGTAGATTACAATAATGGAAAGAAGTAAGAACGGCTTTTTGTTCGGGCGATATAAATTGGGTTGTGAGATAAAGATTTTAAGGCTTATTTTGTTCCTTTTTTACTGTTTGTGTTAAGAAAACGTATTACAGTTAAAGCACCATTCACTACAAGGGGGGGGGAGAATGATTCATGGAATCACATTTGAAACAATGAGTTATGGAACTCAGAAGACTAGGTTTGTAATTTGTAAATTGCATGTAATTTTCATGTATCATGTAAAGCAGAAACCTGCATCAGCCAGAGGTCTTTGTTACAGTGTTGTCTCTAGTAGTCTACATCAGGTATTTTTAAAAATATTAGAATGGTGCTTGGTAGTTAACATATAACTTCCTCATGAAAATATACAGCTAGGCTAAAAATATGTTTCCTACTAGGACTTCCACAAAGACCACACGAACACTTCACATATATATATATATATTTATTTATTAATGAGAGTAAGTAAGAGAAAGAGCACAGGAGCCGGGGCAGAGGGAGAGGGAGTGGGAGAAGAAAAGACTCCCCTGCTGAGCAGGGAGCCTGACAAGGGGCTCAATCCCAGGACCTTGGGATCATGACCTGAGCCAAAGGCAGATGCTTAAATGACTGAGCCACCCATGCGTCCCTTCACATATTTTATTTAGACATGTAAATTATCTTGCATGTAATTACAAGTCTCCATTTTATTTGATATCTAAAGCAAAAGATACTGGAGCATAAATTAATAAACAGGTATTTCTCAGGTATAATATCTTTGTAATTTTCAAAGATAAGCTGTCTGAAACTTGTGAGAGGGAAAAAAATCATTACTATTTCTATTGATCTTAACCATACATTGGAAAAGGAATACATACATCTAAGTTTGTTAAGTATAATGAGCACCCTGTTCAAAACCTATTCATTATGCATGGATCAAGTGAGTCACTGAAGTATTAATTTTTTAATTGCCTGCAAATTTGGACATTGTTATTTTTATTTAAGAACATTTTGAGAAAATCACACTTGTTCTAATTTTCAAACAGTTATGGCCCCAATTTTCTATCAGGCTACTAAAATCTTCCATTTATATCAAATGTAATGGGTAGATAATGTGGCATAATTTTGTTACATGTGTAGTTAGCAGGGGAGAAACTGTGCTGTTGTTCCTACACCAAGGGAAAAAATGTAAGGACTGTATAGCTCATGAAGAATATTAACATTTTCTATCACAAAATATTGATAAAATTGGAATCGTATTAACCCAATTATAAAGCTTAACATTTTAGTAAAATTATTAAGATAATAACATAAAGCTCTTAGCTTCATATCAAGGTCTATTTGAATATTTATATAAGAACATTAAAAGCATTTACCTCATTTTAATTTTCACCAATTTTAACTTTAACCATAGGGGTTGAAATTAAGAAATTTCATTCTTATTTACTAAAGTATTTGGAAAATATTTTTGTTCATGTGGCAAAATCATTAGAACCCAATTAATCAACCAACTTCTAAGTCCATTAAATACTATAAAATCTTTTTTTTCCAAAATAGGATACAGGTATCAAGTATTTGTTCTTGATCTTTTTATTCCCAAAGCCTTAATGCAACAATTCAGTATTACATGTTGTATACTTCTATTAAAAAGCCTGCCTTCCTTCTACCCACTCTTACAAAATAGTATTACATATTTCTAAAGAAGTGGATGGACTCATTTGAGGATGATATGCTTTGAAAGAACAGTTTTGCCAAGCCAAACCACTGATATGGTCTTAGAATCACAGTAGTATAATGTGTAATTTAGTGGATTTAGTTATTTTAAAAGATATTATCCTACTTCCCTGGTAAATGAAATTAACCATCACCTTCGATTTAGTTATGTCTCTAAAAGGTATAAATAGCATGTAATAGAGCATGTCTTTTAGTCAGAGAGTTTAATGTGAGAAAAGCAAACATATGCTGTATATAAAATATAGTTAACTTTTTTAAAAAAATTCAATAGTTTTGCCTCTTTTTTTGGTTAAAAAACAGTATTTACTTTAAAACTTGTAATGGAATAACTTGTAAAATCTCTACCCCAACAAATTAGTTCAGTGTCTAGGAAGTACCCTAACTGAAAAACAGTGCATTATGTTCTACAGTGTCTGGAATTGATGTTTAAACAAGCAGGTTGTTACTATTGAATACTATTGAATGCTATTGAAAAATGTGATAGAAAAGCCTCATTAGTGGCTAGAGAAACTGTTATCTGCAGAAATAATTCATTCCATTAAATTTACTGGGTAGTAGCATGGTTCAAAACTTTGATTGACCGTTAGTTATGGAAAATAACAAAGTACTAATGTAGATGCACAAAAAGCTCCTTTGAGTTGGGGATCCATTCATGGCTAGAAAAGGGAAAAAAAAAGTTAGTTTACAACTAGTTCATAATTCAATTAAGATATTCTTGTTGTATATACACAGTTATGGGAAGTGATTTAAATTGATATTCATAAAACCAAAGGAAATGTACTGCACTTTTGTGGTAATTTTTTATATGTACATTCAGTGAAACAATGGTTTATCTGACTTTAGTTAAGATACATGTTTCAATGACTGAAGTGAAGGTTGAGTAGGTTTCTTCCCTGTGTCTTATTTAGAAGCTAAACATACCTGTTAACAAATATAAATCTACCATCTGTGAACTTACTAAAATATATTTTGAACTTCCTTTCAATATCTAGTCCCTTCCAGATATCAAGTTTGATGTTTATTGCTGCACATTTTTAATGGAGAGAGAAATAATGACTATTATTCTGTAGACCCTTCATTTGGCAAGTCCTCACGTTGATGCAGATGTGGTTAGTAGCTGCAGTTGCTTCCTACACTTAAATTTCAGTATCAAATCTCTGAGTGACAAATTTTAAATCCTATGCTGACTTTCCCTTGCTGCTCATCCGGTTCTTGGGCCACCAAGTACCTTAATCATTTAATTAAAATAAATAATGATCAGCTAATGTCCTAAGAAATACAACACATGTCAATGCCAAAATTATTTTTGGGGAGAGGTTACCAAATGTTGGTTGCTTTCGTTGATGATAGACAACCATATAATCAAGATTGATGGCTTGATTGTAATTAAAGAAGGGCTTCAGATCTAAAAATATTTTGAATTTTTTGTTTACTCAAATATTTGAGCTCTCAACTAAAAAATCATTTTTAGAGTGAGTTAACAGACTTAATTTTGTGAACTACACGTCTACAGTAATTTATTAACAATATCTGTAGTCTTTTTTTAACTATAAATCTGCAATTTAAAATTTCTTCAAAAGGTTCTGCAGAATAATTGACATTTGTATATTCATCTATTTTCCCCCATGGCATTCGTAGCCATTTTAAAACTTATTAAAGTATAGTAAATCTATAGGAAAAGTGCACATGTAAGTATATAACAATATGAATTTTCCCAAACTGGACACACATATGCAACCATTACTCAGATCAAGCAACAACACATTAGTATCCTAGTAACCCTCCTTATACTCCCTTCTAATCAGTACCTGCCCTCAAGGATAACCACTTACTGATTTTATTAACCATAGATTAGTTTTACCTGCTTTTAGTACTTAAGCAGTTTTTAACATAACAAAGGCTGTCATTTTCACTGTTAAAGTTAGATTCTGTGTGGTTTAGAGCTGCCATCTTCAACATCCATTACACTTGAGGGATATCATACATTCCCATCATTATCAATGGTTTCTGTAAGAATCTCTTGGCAGTAGTATAGGAGTACACAGTTAGGAAGAAAAGACCCCAAGGTGATTCTGTGATGTTAGAGTTTCTCAAACCTCAGCAATATTAACATTTTGGGCTGGACAATTTTTTCTGTGGGAGACTGTCCTACTAATTGTAAGATCCTTAGAAGCATCCCTGGCTTTTAGCCATCAGATGCCAATAGTACCTATTCCCCAGTTGTGAAAACAAAAAATGTCTCCAAACATTGCTGAATGTCCCCTAGGAGGCAAAATTGGCTGATAGAGAGCCACTTCACTGAGGTGAATATATTCCCTAGTTGATGTTCACTACTTTAAAGGTTAACAGGACAATAAGTAAAAGTTTTAGTAAAGTAGCATTAAGTCCCTTATAAGAAGATGGTTTTAGTAATCAGCACCACTTAGCAATGTATTGGCCTACTTAAGAAGATGCTAAGGTCCATGTCACTTGGTCATCTTGGAGGATGTTATAGAAGGTAGATATTAGAATACATGACCTATAAAATATTCTTCATCAGCCTCACTATAACTGTGAGATTTAAGGCTGGAGGATCTTAAAATCTGTTGAGAAAGACAGACATACCTCCTCACTTCCAAAATACTGAAAATTTTCTATCTATAATAAAAAGTACCACATTCAAAACTGAAAGACAAATTCTATTAAAACATGCCTCTTCTCCATACACCATTCTTCTTCATAGTTGTCTATAACATTTTCTACCTGCTTAAGAAAAAATTGGGATTTTTTTTTTGAAAATTTGAGTAGAATCAGTTCAAAAACAATTATATTACCTGTGTATGAATCATTCTAAAGTTTCTTAATTCATACTACATATCAGTAAGGAAAACATGGGGAAATTTTGAAAAGAAAAAAAATGAACTGCAAGATTTTAGTTCACTTTAATATTTTACCACAATTTCTGAAGGCTGTTATAAATAGAATATACATAAATTTCTATTCTTAATAGGACTAGAAATACACAAGGGAACTTACACAAGTCCATTTGTCTTCTGTTTTCTCAATCACAATAGTCTGTGTGTCACTACCTGGTGGTATATATTCATAGTCATCATAAAGGAGTCCTAGGATTGGATATTGTGTCCTGTACCTACACAGAAAAAAGTTAGTTTACAGCCTGCATAAAAAAATGACTCATTCTTTTTTAGTCACTCCTAGTTTGATTTTCCTTATTAAGTCAAGTTGGCTCTGAATGACTTTTAACGCTAAAAAGAAAATACTTACAAAGTTTTACTACCATTATTTTCAAAAGAGTAAGAGTACTGCTTCTGCAATAATGGACCACTGGTAGCACAAGACAATGATCTTAGAGAAGGGAACCAAATGACATGAGCCCTATCAGTACCTACCTCACTACCTAGAGATTTTCTTGGTCACAGGATAGGGAAAGTGGAGCCAAATAAATTCCTTCTGTCTCACAAAATTGAAATGACAGAATTTCAAGTAAAGCTATGCCAAAGCACCTGGTGTGGGGCAGAATACTAGGCAGAAGACAACTATATAGATAAAGGTCAAGAGTCCTGTAGAGGGTTCTCCACAAGTCTTTGGATGGCTACTGATTAGGGTAGGTATATGGAAAAACTACTGAAGCTGCAGAAAGAACCACTGGAAATGAGGAGCCTGGAAATTCCTGGAGTTCACATAATGAAGGGAATAGCTTGTGTTTCACTAACCAGAGTGGAAAGACCTCCTAATGCAGGGAGGCATCAGGAAGAAACTACAGAAGAATATTGTGTTAGCATTAGGGTGATATTAGTCCTATACTGCAGGTTTTAACAGTTTAAAAGTAAGACTTGAAAGTATTACACTGTATCCAGGCAATTTTGTCTCAGAACAAAACCACAGAACTCCTGCAGTGAAATAAAAATATCTAGAACTAAAGTATGTAAAATTGCAATACATGCCATTGAGTAAAAAAAATTAGTAGTCATGGAAGGAAGAAGATATGACTGGTAATGAGGAGAAAAAAAATAGTAGAAACAGAACAAGAAATGACAGATAAAAGAAATAAGTAGTCATGGTTGCATCTATTAAAATATATATATATATTTAAATGTATACTTAAGAAGTTAGAAGAAAGTATGAATGCAATGAGGAGAACAACGGAGGATATAAAGATCTACCTTGGACTTCTAAAAATGAAAATTACATTGTATGGGATTAATAGCAGAATATGCCCTGCAAAAGAAAATATTACTGAATTTGAAGACATGAAGAGAAATTATCCAAAATAAAACACAAGAAAAAAAAACCTGGAAAAATATACAGAGTATGAGTTACCCATGGGGAATATTAGCTGCCCTCATATATGTGTAACTGAAGTCCTACATGATTGGCAGGAGACAAAAAATAATTGGAAAAATAATGACCAAATCATTTCTAGATTTTATGAAAACTTTAAACACACAAATCTAGGACGTTCAGTGAACCTCAAGATAATGAATGATGAAGAAAAACAGGCAAAGAGAAAGGACCCAAGTAAATAATGAGAAAAGAAAGAAGTAACAACTGACACCACAGAAATAGAAAGCATTATAAGACAATACTGTAAAAAAGGTATATGCCAAAAAATTGGACAACACAGAAGGAAAAATAGCTAGAAACATACAATCTTCCAAAAACTGAATGAAGAAGAAACAGAAAATCTGAATAGACTGATTACTAGTAACAAAATTGGATGAACTGTCCAAAAAATAGCAAAAAATAAAGTCTAGGGAGCATTTGGGTGGCTCAGTCAGTTAAGATTCTGACTTTTGATTCCACTCAGGTCATGATCTCAGGGTTGTCCAATTTTTTCAATTTTATTTATTTTTATTCTTTGTTTCCTCTCATCATATTTTGTGTGTGTGTGTATATATATATTTTTTTCTTATTTTTGGATATAGTTTCTTTTAACAAGCAGACCAAAATACACCCATGATCTAGTTTTGTTTGTTTTGTTGTTGTTATTGTTATTTTTTTCTTTTTCTTTCTTCTTTTCTTTTCTGGACAAAATGATGAGATGAAGAAATTCACCTCAAAAGAAAGAACAAGAGGTATTACTCATAGTCAGGTATTTAATGAATACATATATAAGTAAGATGTTTGGGCTAGAATTTAAAATTACAATTATATGGTTACTAGCTGGGTTTGAAAAGAGCATAGAAGACACTAGAGAATCCCCTATGGTAGAGACAAAGGAACTAAAATCTAATAAAGTTAAAATTAAAGAAGCTATAACCAAGATGCAGCCCCAAGAGGAGGCCATAAAAACAAGAATATATGAATCTGAAGAGCAAATCCATAACATGGAAGATAAAATTGTGGAATATAATGAAGTTTAAAAGAAGAGGGAAAGAAAATTATTAGATCATGAACACAGTCTTAGTGAACTCAGCAATTCCATAAAGTGAAATAATGTCAATATTAAAGGAGTCTCAGAAGAGTGGGAAAAGGGGGAAGAAGTTTAATTTGAACAAATTATAGCTGAGAACTTCCTTAATGTGGGTAAGGGAACAGGCATACAAGTCCAAGAGGCACAGAACTTTACTAAAAATCAAGAAAAATAGGTCAACATCACAACATATTATAGTGAAACTTGCAAATTGCAAAGATAGAGACAATATTAGAAAGCAGTTGGGGAAAAGAGATCCTTAACCTATAGGGTTAAGCAGTAGACCTGTCCACAGAGACCTGGCAGGCCAGAAAGGACTGGCATGATATACTCAACATCCTAAATCAGAAAAATATGCAGCCAAGCATACTTTATTCAACAAAGCTATCATTCAGAATAGAAAGAGAGATGAAGAGTTTCCAGGACAAAGAAAAACTGAAGGAATTTATGAACGTCAAACGACCCATACAGGAAATATTAAAGGAAAACCTTTTAGCAGAGAGAGAGAGACCAAAAGTAACAGACTAGAAAGGAACAGAGATAATTTTTAGGAACTGCAACTTTATAGGTAATACAATGCCACTAAATTCATATCTTTCAACAATGACTGTGAATGTAAATGGACTAAGTACTCCGATAAAAGACATAGGGTTACAGAATGGATAAAAAAACAAGACCCATCAACATGCTACTTACAAAAGACTCATTTTAGACCCAAGACACCTCCAGATTGAAAGTAAGGAAGTGGAAAATCATTTATTATGCTAATGGATATCAAAAGAAAGCTGAGGTACCCATAGATTTTAAGCCAAAGACTATAATGAGAGATGAAGAAAGACACTGTATCATAATTAAAAGGTCTAACAAGAAGATCTAACAATTGTAAATATTTATGCCCTTAACTTGGCAGCAGTCAAGTGATAAACCAATTAATAATAAAATAAAGAAATTCATTGATAATAATACAGTAACAGTAGGGGACTTTAACATCCCACTCACAGCAATGGACAGATCATCTAAATAGATCAACAAGGAAATAAGGGCTTTGAATGACACCCTGGAACAGATGGGTTTAACAGGTATCTTCAGAGCATTTCATCCTAAAGCAGCAGAATACCCATTCTTCTTGAGTGAACATTGAACATTATTCAGAATAGATCACTTACTGGACCACAAATCAGGACTCAACTGGCAAGAAAAGACTGGATCATACCACGGATATTTTCAGACAACTCTACTATGAAACTTGAAGTCAACCACAAGAAAAAATTTGGAAGGACCACAAATACATGGAGGTTAAAGAAGATCCTACTAAAGAATGAATGGGTCAACCAAGAAATTAAAGAAGAATTTTAAAAAATACATGGAAGCAAATGAAAATGAAAATAGGACAGTTCAAAACCTTTGGGATGTAACAAAGGTAGTCCTAAGAGGGAACTATAGCATTACAGGCCTATCTCAAGAATCAATAAAACAACTTACTTGCACCTAAAGGAATAGGAAAAAGAACAGCAAATAAAAGCAAAATCCAGCAGGAGAAGAGAAATAATAAAGATTAGAACAGAAATGAATGATATAGATATCAAAAAACCAGTAGAACAAATTAACAAACCTAGGAGCTTGTTCTTTGAAAGAATTAACAAGTTTGATAAACCTCTAGCCAGACTTATCAAAAGAAAAGATCCAAATAAGATCATGAATGAAAAAGTAAAGATCACAAACAACACTGAAGAAACACAACCAATTATAAGAGAATATTATGAAAAATTATGTATCAAAAAATTAGGCAGTCTGTAAGAAACAGATAAATCCTAAAAACATATAAACTACCAAGACTGATCAGGAAGAAATAGAAAACTTGAACAGACCCATAATCAGAAAAAAAAAATTGAAGCAGTAATCAAAAGTCTCCCAACAAACAAGAGTCCAGGGCCAGATGGCTTCCCAGGGGAATTGTACTAAACGCTTAAAGCAGAATTAATGCCTATTCTTCTGAAACTGTCCAAAAAATAGCACTAAAAGGAAAACTTCCAAACCCATTCCATGGGGCCAACATTACCTTGCCCCCAAAACCAAAGACCCCACTAAAAAGGAGAATTACAGACCAATTTACCTGATGACTATGGATGCAAAAATTCTCACTAAGGTACTAGCTAATAGGATCAAATAGTATATTAAAAGGATTGCTTACCACAACCAAGTGGGACTTATTCCTGGGCTTCAAGGGTGGTTCAACATTCACAAATCAGTGTGATACATCACATTAATAACAGAAAGGACAAGAAACATATGATTCTTCAATATATGTAGGAAAAGCATTTGACAAAATACAACATTTGTTCTTGATAATAACCCTCCACAATGTAGGGATAGAGGGAACATACCTCAATATCATAAAGTCCATATTTGAAAGACCCATAGTGAATATCAACCTCAACAGGGAAAAACAGAGTTTTCCCCTAAGGTCAGGAAAAGGACAGGGATGTCCACTCTCACTGCTATTGTTTAACAGAAGTCCTAGCCTCAACAATCAGCCAACAAAAAGAAATAAAAACATCCAAATTACCAAAGAAGAAGCCAAACTTCCACTCTTTGCTGATGACATGATACTTTATATAGAAAAGCCAAAAGATTCCATGCCAAAATTGTTAGAACTGATATAGGAATTCAGTAAAGTCGCAGGATATAAAATTAAAGCACAGAAGTCTGTTGCATTTCTATACATAAACAATTAAGCAGAAGAATGAGAAATGAGAAATCAAGGAATAGATCCCCACTTACAACTACACCATAAACCATACGATATGTAGGAATAAACCTACCCAACAAGGTAAAGATCTTTACTCTGCAAACTAAGAGCACTTATGAAAGAAATTGAAGAAGACAAAAAGAAATGGAAAAATGTTCCATGCTCATGGATTGGAAGAACAATACTGTTATAATGACTATGGTACCCAAAGGAATCTACACATTCAATGCAATCCCTATCAGAATACCACCAGCATTTTTCACAAAGCTAGAATAAACAATTCTAAAATTTGTATGGAACCAGAAAAAAACCTGAATATCCAAAGAAATGTTGAAAAAGAAAATCAGAGCTGGAGGCATGACATAGACATAGACATAGACATAGACATAGACATAGACATAGACATAGACTTCAAGCTGTATTTCAAAACTGTGATCATAAAGACAGCATGGTATTGGCACCAAAAAAGACACATGGATCAATGAAACAGAATAGAAAACCCAGAAATGGACCCTCAAGTCTAGGGTCAAATAATCTTCAACAAAGCTGAAAAGAATATCCAGTGGGGAAAAAAGACAGTCTTTTCAACAAATGGCATTGGGAAAATGGACAACCACATTCAGAAGAATGAAACTGGACAACTTTCTTAAACCATACAGAAAAATAAACTCAAAATGGTTGAGAAACCTTAATGTAAGACAGGAGTCTTCCAAAATCCTAAAGGAGAACATAGACAGCAACTCCTTTGACCTCAGCCACAGCAACATTTTGCTAGACAGATCTCCAGAGGCAAGCACAACAAAGGAAAAATCAAGTATTGGGTCTTCGTCAGGATAAAAAGCTTTTGCAGAACAAAGGAAACAATCAATAAAACTAAAAGTCAACCTACTGAATGAGAGAAGATACTCACAAATGATATATCAGGTAAAGAACTAGTTTCCAAAATCTACAAAGAATATATCAAACTCAACACCCAAAAACCAAAAAAATCCAGTCAAGAAGTAGACAGAAGATATGAACAGACATTTCTGCAAAGAAGACACCCAAATGGTTGATACATAAAAAAATACTCAACATCATTCAGCATCAGGGACATACAAATTAAAACCCACAACGAGATGTCACCACAGATTGGTCAAAATGGCTAAAATTAACAACTCGGAAAACAGATATTGGCAAGGATGCAGAGAAAAAGAAACACTCCCACACTGTTGGTGGGAATGCACTGGTGTAGCCGCTCTGGAAAACAGTATGGAATGTTCTCAAAAGTTAAAAATGGAGCTACCCTATGACCCAGCAATTGCACTACTATGTATTTACCCAAAGGATACAAACATAGTGATTCAAAGGGGCACATGCGTCCCAATGTTTATACAGACAATGTCCACAATAGCCAAACTATGGAAATGGAAATAGCCCAGATGTCCATTGACAGATGAATGGATCAAAAGATGTGGAGATATCTATCTATATCTATCTATATCTATTACATATAATAGATATATATGTATAAAGAACATATATATCATTATATAGATATATATAAAGAAATACTAAAAAAATACTACTCAGCCCTCAAAAAGAATTAAATCTTGCCATTTGCAACGATGTGGATGGAACGAGAGTGTATTATGGTAGGTGAAATAAGTCAGTCAAATAAGACATATACCATATGATTTAATTCATGTGAAATTTAAGAAACAAAACAGATGAACTTAGGGAGATGGGAGGAAAAATAAAATCAGATAAAAACAGAGACAGAGACAATCAATAAGAGACTCTTAACTATAGGGAGCAAACTGAGAGTAGCTGGAGAGGAAGTGGGTTGGGGGATGGTGTAATTGGGTGATGGGCATTAAGGAGGTCACAACATAATGAGCGCTGGGTGTTATATGAAACTGATGAATCACTAAATTCTACCCTTGAAACTAGCAAAACACTATATGTTAACTAAATTGAATTTAAATTAAAAAAGAAGTATTAATACCCATTCCCCTCAAATTATTCCCCCCCAAAAGAGGAAGAAAAGCTTCCAAATACATTCTATGAGGCCAGAATCACTCTGACACCAAAACAAAAGACACCACAGAAAAGGAAAACTACAGGCTAATATCTATGATGAACATAAATACAAAAATCTTCAACAAAATGTTAGCAAACCACACTCAATAGTGCATCAAAAGGATCATTCACTATGATCAAATGGGATTTTTTGTGGGGATACAAAGACAGTTCGATATTCCCAAAGCAATCAACATGATAAACCACATCAACAATGGAAGGATTAAAATTACATAATCATCTCAGTAGATGCAGGAAATGCATTTGACAAAATTCAACGTCTCTCCATGAGTAAAACGCTCATAAAATGTGTTCAGGGAAGTCATACCTTAACATAATAAAGGCCACATATGAAAAACCTGCAGCCAACATCATATTAAATGGTGAAAAACTAAGAGCTTGTCCTTAAAGATCAGGAACTAGATGGGGATGTCCACTTTCACCACTTTTATTCAACAGAGTACTGAAAGTCTTAGCCACAGATGACAAGAAAAAGAAATAAGAAGCATCCATATTGTTAAGGAAGAAGTAAATGCTTCACTATTTGCAGACGACATACTATACTTAGAAAACCCTATAGACTCTTCAAAAAATAATTGGAAGTAATAAATGAATTCAGTAAAGTCACAGGATACAAAATCAAAGTACAGAAATCTGCTGCATTCCTATAAACTAATAAAGAAGGAGCAGGAAGTGAAATTAAGAAAACAATCCCATTTTCATTGTGCCAAAAAAGAACAAGATTCTTACAAATAAACTTAACTAAGGAGGTGAAAGACTTGCACTCTGAAAAGTATAAAACACTGAAGAAAGAAATTGAAGACAACACAAACAAATGGAAACATATGCCATGCTTATGGATTGGGAGCCCTAATATTTTTTAAATGTTTATGCTACCCAAAGCAATCTACAGATATAATGCAGTCTCTTAAAAAAACCCAGCATTTTTCACAGAACTAAACAAATTATCCTAAAATATTTATGGAACCACAGAAGATTCCAAGTAGCCAAAGCAATCTTAGGGAAAAAAAAGTTATAAGTATCACGATTCCAAATTTCAAGACACATTACAAAGTACATAATCAATACATTATGGTACTGGTACAAAACCAGACACATATGTCAATGGGAAAAAATAGAGATACCAGAAAGAAACCCACACTTACACAGTCAATTAATCTATGAAAAAGGAGACAAGAATATACAAGGGGAAAAGATAGTCTCTTCTACAAATGGTATTGGGAAGACTGGACAGCAACACATGAATAATGAAACTAGACCACTTTCTTACACCATACACAAAAACAAACTCAAAATGGATTAAAGACCTAAACGTGAGACCTGAAACTATAAAAATCCTAGAAGAAAACACAGGCAGTAATTTCTCTGGCATTGGCTATAACAAATTTTTTTTTCTAGATATGTCTCTGAAAGCAAGGGAAAGAAAAGCAAAAATAAGTTATAAAAAATTTTGCACAGCAAAGAATCATCAACAAACAAAAAGGCAACCTACTGAATGGGAAAAGTTATTTGCAAATGATATATTTGATAAAGGGTTAATGTCAAAAATATATAAAGAACTTATACAAATCAACATCTAAAAACCAGCAATTTGTTTAAAACAAAAGCAGAGAACCTTCTTTTTCCAAAGAAGACAGATAGATGACCAACAGGCACATGAAAAGATGCTCAACATCACTTATCATCAGGGAATGCAAATCAAAGCCACAATAAGATAACATCTTACACCTATCAGAATAGCTAAAATAAAAAAAGTCAAGATATAACAAGTATTAGCAAGGATGTGGAATAAAAGGAACCCTCATATACTGTTGATGGAAATATAAATTGGTACAGCTACTTTGGGAATCAGCATAAAGTTTCCATAAAAAATAAAAATAGAAATACCATATGATCCATAATTCCACTACTGAGTACTTAACCAACAAAACAAAAATACTAATTTAAAATGGTATGTGCACCCCTGTGTTTATTGCAGCATTATTTGGCCAAGAGATGGAAGCAAAATAAGTGTCTATAGATAAGGAAGAAGCAATGTATAATGGAATATTACTAAGCCATAAAAAGAATCAGATTTTGCCATTTACAACAACTGGATGGAACTTGAGGGTATTATGCCAAGTGAAAAAAATCAGACAAAGAAAGAAAAATACCACTTGATTTCATTCAAATATGGAACCTAAACAAGAACAGTAACAAAAAATAAACAGAATACAGAATCAGACCTATAAATACAGAATACAAACCAATGGTTGCCAAAAAGGAAGTGGTTGGGGGATGGGTAAAATGTGTGAAGCTCTGTAGGAGATATAACCTTCTAGTTATGGAATGAGTAAGTCATAGGAATAAAGGGCACAGCCTCAGGAATATAGTCAATGACATTGTAATAGTGTTGCATGGTGACTGGTGGTAGTTACACTTGCGGTGAATGCCCCATAACATATAGAGAAGTTGAGACACTGCATTATACACCTAAAACTAATGTAACATTGTGTGTCAACTACACTCAAATTAAAGCACTGGGTGCTATATGTAAGTGAATCACTACATTTACTCCTGAAATTAATATTAAACTATATGATAACTAACTAGAATTTAAATAAAAAAATTAAAACATAAAAAAAGAAAAAGAAAGAAGTCTATTCACAGTAACATCAAAAACAATTCTATTGGGGTGCCTGGGTGGCTCAATGGGTTAAGCCTCTGCCTTCAGCTCAGGTCATGATCCCAGGGTCCTGGGATCGAGCCCCACATCGGGCTCTCTGCTCAGTGGGGAGCCTGCTTCCCCCTCTCTCTCTGCCTGCCTCTCTGCCTACTTGTGATCTCTCTCTGTCAAATAAATAAATAAAATCCTTAAAAACAATTCTGTTATAGTACAATCAAAAAATATAATACTTAGAAATAAATATAACAAAAAGAATTGTAAGACTCATGCAATCAAAGTACAAAATACTGTTTTAAGAAATTAAAGATCTAAATGGAAGGGATCCCATGCTCATAGATTAAAAGACTCAATATTGTTAGCATGGCAACAATACCCAGTGTTTTCTACATATTTAATGAAATCTCTTGATAAGCTTATCGTAAAATACATATGGAAAAGCAAAGGACCAAAAATAACTAAAGCAATCTTGAAAAGAAGTTCAAAAATTCACACTCCTGGTTTCAAACCTAACTAAAAAAGCTACAGTAATTAAGGCAGTGTGGTACTTGCATAAAGACAGGTGAATAGATCAATGGAGTAAAACTGAGAATCTACAGATTTACCCTTACCTTTATGGTCTTTTGATTATCGACAAGGATGCCAAGTTAATTCAATGGGTGAAAGAATAGCATATTCCACAAAAGATACTGGGACAACCAGGTAGCCCCATGCACAAGAATGAACTTGCACTCCTACTTCATACCATAGAAAAAAAATAACTCAAAATGGTTCATAGATCTAAATGTAATAGATAAAACTATAAAACTCTTAGGAGAATACATGGGTGCAAATTGTCATGACCTTGGGTTAGGCAACAGTTTCTTAACATGATACCAAAAGTGCAGGTAAAAAAAAAGAAAAAAATAGGTGAATTGGACTTCCTCAAATTTAAAAACTTGTGCTGGGAATGATACTATCAAGATAGTAAAAAGGCAACCCATAGAATGGAAGAAAATATTTGCAAAATCATATCTCTGATAAGGGACTTATATATAGAATATATAAATATCTCTTGAAATTCAACAGTAAATAACCAAATAATTTAATTTAAAAATGGACAAAGAATTTTCTTCAGAGAAGATCTATAAGTGGTCAATAAGCACATGAAAAAATACTAAACATTATTAGAGAAATACAAGTGAAAACCACAGGAAGATGCCACCTCCCATTCTTAGGATGGCTATAATCCAAGAGATGAACAATAACAAATGTTGGGGAAGATGGAAATAAATTGGAACTCTCAATACTTCTCGCTCCGGGCCCATTACATGTGGGGGTTACTATCATGAAACTATACCTGGCATCTGGTTCTTACTTCAGGGCCATGACAGTCCTCAATCCAATCCTACTAACCCTGCAAATGGGACATCTCGATGGACTAATGACTAATCAGCCCATGATCACACATAACTGTGTATACTGCTGGTGGGAATGTTAAATTGTGTAGCTGCTTTGGAAAACAGTTTAGCAACTCCTCAAAAAGTTAAACAGAGTCACCATGTGCCCCAGCAATCCCACTTCTAGGTATATACATAAAGTGTTGCATATCTATGAAATATAATATTATTTAGTAACAATAAGCAATGAAGTTATGACACATGTTAAAACGTGGATGAATCTTGAAAACCTTATGCAAAGTGAAAGAATCCAGTCACAAAAGACCACATTTTGTATTCCATTTATATGAAATATATATATATATATATATATTTATATGTATCATTTATATGAAATATCCACATTAGACTTTTGCTCAACCTATTCCTAAAGGGTCACTTTCTATTTCATTTTGCTAAATAGCTGGGATGTAAAGCTGTGGTCAGATTGTCACTGTGAAGGGAGATGCCTAAGAATGATGTCTACATAGGAAAGAGCAGAGCCAAAGATAAAGGAGGACATATTTCTGAACATGCATTTTGAGCACACAAATCCATCTGGACATCAAGCAACAAGAATTAAGTGAATTATCTAATTCCCAGTTGAAGCTGGGTTTGTCATGTGCAACTGAAAGAATCTTAACTCAAATGATTGGGTAAACAACAAATTATATGTTTTTCACATACATTGTATTCGATATATTGTAAATATGGGAAAGCTGTGCTACCGAATTTTATTTACCATAATAGTTATGTCTTTTTGTAAATATTCATCCTTCAGTAGATTTACTGTCCTGCAGAACAAACTCTGTCTTAGGGTATATATATCAATTAAACATGCTATAACTTGGATTAAATAATAACTAAAGCCATATTCAAAATTCATTTAAAAATACATTACTTTTTAGTGGTAATAGCAGTCCTTCCACCACTGGAGGGTTGGTTATGAGATGAATATATTTCTTGTCTCAACTTTGAGAGTTCCTTACAAATAAAAGACAATATAATTATTAGAAAACAGTAGAAATATGGGGTAAGATGTATGTTCGACCATTTAACAAGGTTACTAAGAATACTTTTTCCCTTCCTTTTTAGCTTGGACATGCGAATGTTGTAATCCTACCTGTTGAAAACTATATATTATTGCTTCATGGTACCTAATAAGTTACATAATATGCCTGGTCAAGAATTCATTAACTGGTATAGGATTTCTATATTTAAGGGATAACATGATATTGAACTGGCCTGATTCTCAAGATAAAGATGAGAAACTTCTTTTCCTAGGAAGCTTGAAAATTACAGTCATAGCAGAAAAGTACTGAAACTTCAGTATGGAAGCAGGTATTGTTTCCTAGCAGAAGGTTTACCATAGATCATTACTACAAGCACCATTAGTTCAATAACAGGGGTATAACATCAGCCACCATATTTTGGTAGTTCCTTCCTTCAGTACCTATTTTATAACAGATCCTGGGCCATATGCTACAGATACAGAGAAGAATATAACACAATCCTTCGCTGAAGCAACTAATAATGAAGAGCAAAGACCTCACAGTCTTTCTGGGAGTTTCATTGCTAATGAGATATAACATTAAAAATATTAAATGCATGGGATGCCTGAATGGCTCAGTTGGTTAAGGGTCTGCCTTGGGCTCAGGTCATGATCCCAGGGTCCGGGGATCAAGTCCTGCATTGGGCCCCCTGCTCAGCAGGGAGTCTGCTTCTCCCACTCCCTCTGCAGCTCTTCCTCCTCATTCTCTCTCTTCTCTCTCTCTCTCTCAAAATCTTTAAAAAATATTAAATGCCCAATAACACTCTTTTTTTTGTTGTTTCAATTCTTGGTTTCACTTAAATTATATATCCTAAAATATGAACCTTCCACTTCTTCACAGTCAGTTATATTCTATTTCATGAATAAAGTGAGTTTTGGGAATGTGTCCTTCTCTAGTCCATGGGAAGTATTTTCATACTTAGCTGAGTTCTCTCTATCTCTACCACTTCCCTTCTTACCTCTGACTGACGCTTTATAAGGGAATCCTTCTCTTCCAGCAAGCTTGTCAGTTCATGAAGCTTGAATTGGAAGTCACTGCAACTTCCTTCTCTTCTTGAAACATCTTTTTGGTACTGATTTAATTGAGTCTAGTGACAAGCAGAGAGAGTCAATTATCATATGCTTTCACTTATTTGTGGAGCATAACAAATAGTATGGAGGACATGGGGAGTTAGGAGAAGGCAGTTGGGGGAAATTGGAAGGGGAGGTGAACAATGAGAGACTATGGACTCTGAAAAACAATCTGAAGGGTTTGAAGAGGTGGGGGGGGTGGGAGGTTGGGGGAACCAGGTGGTGGGTATTAGAGAGGGCACAGACTGCATGGAGCACTGGGTGTGGTACAAAAACAATGAATACTGTTATGCTGAAAATAAATTAAAAAATGATTTTTAAAAAAAGAAAGGAGAATTATTATAAATCTGATTTATGAGATAGGTAATTGAGTTTCAAGAGGTTCAGTGACATAAAGTCATACACCAAGTTAAGAAATGAAGAACAAAGTCCCAATTGTTGTAAACTTTTGTAGAGTTTGATGAATATAAAATATGAATAAAAATGCCAATTAGGCATTTCTCATTTTTTAAAGATACCTTTTACTGTTGGGCTAGGCATTACTTAAGTAACAGTCCTAAGCCACAATAATTAAAATGAAGCTAAGAAAATAGGTACTTTAGATTCCTTCAAATACTAATTAAGGAAAACTCACTAGTAACTAATACTATATTGTGATTTGCATTTCACAAAATATTCCTCCTGCATGATTTATCTCAATTCTCACAGCAGCCCTGTGAAATATTATGAAAATCTTTATTTACAAAACAGGTAAATGAGATTACCAGAGAGAGATTACATTACATACAGTCCCACAACTAGTCAGCAACATAGCTGCAACTCCAACACAGGTATTCTGATTCCAAATCCTGCCCATTTTCCTTTTTAATACATCATGTGTGCATAGATGGCTGTTAAGTTAAAGTGTTATAAGTAATGTTGGGATAAAAAAGAAACAAGTGAAGGAAAACTGCTAGAAAACATAGTGGGCTTTTGATCAGATTATATTTTGTATCATTTTGGTTTTTGGAAAAAATTCTACAGTGGTATTTGGAGAGAAAAACCTACGGTTGGTTTTTCCATTAAATATTTTAGTATATTTAACTATATTTAGGGATCAGTAAATTAAGAGTTAGTCAATTTAATCTAGAATTATAAGATAAGGCAATGTACACTTATTCTCATAAATATCACCCTAATTTTGATTAACCTAAATTAGAAAACAATTTAGCAATATTCTACACACAGTAATATATATTTAAACAAATGTTTCTATGTCATATTCCTGACTCTACCTTCAGTTGATTTTTCCTTGTAACTTTAAATTTTAAACCATCATTATCTTATTAGAAAATTTGTGCTGACCTGTGTATTTATGCACTGTAGGATCAACATACCCTTAGCTTGCAGATCTCTCTATCTTTCTCCATTCTTAAGTTTTTTACCATCTCCATGTAATGGTCGCCAATCTCATCCATTTTTGTCTGCAGCATTGGGCCTGTGCAAGTCTCAGAAACCTATGTAAGGCAAAATAACTTTCTGTAACTAGATTGTTATGAAGGACATACATATTATATTATAAGACATATTATTATTAGATGAAAACTACATGATTAAATGTGACATTGAAATAATAAGAGTGATTTGTAGGAATTGCACTATACATCTCAAATGGCAGTGAGATGAGACATAACTACATATAAGATATCAGAAAGCAGTCCATGTCTTTTCTTTTTTCTCTTTTAAAGATTTTATTTATTTATTTGACAAAGAGATAGAGAGAAAGCACAAGTAAGCAGAGCGGCAGGCAGAGGTAGAGAGAGAAGCAGGCTTTCTGCTGAGCAGGGAGCCTGACGTGGGACTTGATCCCAGGACCTTAGAAACATGACCTGAGCCAAAGGCAGCCACTTAAACAACTGAGCCACCCAGGCGCCCCACCAGGTGTTTTCTTTTCTTTTCTTTTCTTTTCTTTTAAAGATTTTATTTATTTATTTGACAGATAGAGATCACAAGTAGGCAGAGAGGCAGGTAGAGAGATAGGAAGGGAAGCAGGCTCCCCGCTGAACAGAGAGCCACATGCGGGCCTCAATCCCAGGACTCTGGGATCATGACCTGAGCCAAAGGCAGAGGCTTTAACCCACTGAGCCATCCAGGTGCCCCACCATGTGTTTTCTTAAAAGGAATAAGATATATATATATATATATATATATATATATATATATATATATGATGTATAACTAGGGTAATAACATATATTTAAAACAAAATTTTAATACCTGTATTCTAAGATTTTTATTCTCTTGTTCTAAATTACGCTTACAGTATTCCAGTTCTTTTAGTCTATACTCCATGTCTGATAGTGTATGTCGAAGAGAGAGATTGTTTTCTTCCAATGCTTGGCATTTTGAGGTTGAATCTTGAAGTCCTTGCTATAAAGAAGACACAAGTAGGTAAGACAAAGGGATTCTACTTTTTTGGAGGAGAGTGCTCTCTTAGTTGATTAATTCAATGAAATAAAGCAAATATTTTTCCATGCTCAATTTTCTTATATATTCACCCTTAAATGATAAGTTCAATCAACCATGAAAGTGATTCTTGCCCCTAGTCTGATATGCTTGAGTGAGAAGTCATCAAGACTGGGTGAATTTTCAATGTTACAATTTTGCAATCTGACCCTTGGTACTCTTCAACAATATTTTGCCTTCTAGTAGTCACTGATATGAGTATATGCCCGATTACTTAGGTGGAAACAGAAAAAAACTGAGACTGTCATGGAAATGAAGATTAGGAAGGGATCAGCCTTAGAGACTCATTTCAATTTCTTAGAAGTCATCTCTGCTCAGACATCTGGAGAGTATTTCTAGGGTTAATTTGCTTATTCACTGCACAAACATGTCTTACGATCCACAAAACCTTTTTAATCAACACATTAGTAGATTAAATGAATGAATGAACTTAACTTTTCATTACTTATACAATTCTTGTCACCCAACAGCACAGATAATTGTGGATTAGTTGTACTTTATATCTAAAGTATATGAGGTTATCTGTTTTTGTGAGAGAGTTTTAAGTCAATGGAAATAATCCAAGCCACTCAATTCTTATATGAATAAATTGTTCCAGCTATTGTATTTTAATTCTGTCTGGATTGTGTATCATACTTCAGTGTGTCAGTAATTCTGCATTTGAAAAACTATTAATCTAGTTTATCATCGATAAAGATATCAACTTACCTGCTGCTGGTGGTTATTTGCTCTCACTGATGCTAAAAGTTCTTCATACTCTTTTATTTGAGTTTCTTTGAATGCCACATCTTTCTCAAGTCTAACCTTGTCATTTTCCAGTGACTAGAAGCAAAATTAGTTGTTAAGATTCAGAATTACAGAAACTTGTCAACAGTTACATAATACAAAGACTAATTTACATTGGAAGGCTTAAATAAGCACTTCTTTCACTTGCAGTTGCCTGATGAAACAGAATTCTAAAAAGTAAAGCAAAATATAGGATCCAAATTGATGAAACTTTAAAAACCTGCTTTCTTAGAAACCTTTTGATGAATTGATTTCATTCTAAGTTCAATGAAACAAAATCTTCAATTATTTTAATGTTTTGCCTGAACCTACAGAGATTCCTTGTTAACTCTGGCAGGTGGTGAATTTTGAAATTAGAGTCTAAATGTTTTTATCCAAACCCAGAAATGAAATAACCCACTCCAGTTTTCAGGGAGTTATTTATTATATGGAAGGCATTCCAAATGTATTTAGCTGATGGCATCAAGAACACCAACAAAATGAAAAATTGAAAAGGTTAACTTCTTGGAGGAAGATGTCACGTATTCACAGAAATTCGGAGTGTGCTTTATTATTACAGAAAAAAGGGAAATTCCCATTCAGTGAGTTAGATTATTCTAATTTTGCATGCTACTACCTGGCTATAGGTATTAAATTACCTTAGTGGTAAACTAAATAAGTATATACCTAACTTTATTTTATTTTGACATTGGAGAGCTCTCATCTCCTCTTTCAACCTCAATTAATTGTTTCAAGAAAATAAGTATATCTGGATGAGCATATTATTGCATTGTATTAAATTTTGAAATGTGGACTAAATGACTTCATTTTTATGTTAGGAAGTTAGGAACTAGGAAGGCTTTGGAAAGAAAAATCAAAATAAATGTTACTGTCAAGTCATTTTGAAGATGTCCAAGCTCCTCCCGTAAGTTGCTGAATGTGGACAGCACTAGCCGGAGTGATTTATCAGACATACCCCTCATCTGGAAGAAGAAAAGGATTGATGGTTTGTATTTACTAGCATTTATAAACAGTAGATATAAGTGATAGTAGTCTTATTTTTCCATTACCATAAGTAAACTTACTAACAGTTTTATTGTTTGTATAGCAATTTTAGAATAGTGATACAAGGCATTTTGTCAATAACATGCATAAGTAATCTAATCAGTATTTCTGAAGACATCATAACTATGTAATAGAAAAGAGTCTATTATTTTTTCCATGATGAAGTATCATCTTTCTCATAAGACAGAACTCTGTCAGCAAATTCTTAAATTTGCTTTTATTCTTTATTTAAAGATTGGAAAATATGAGGCAGTCAAACTTCAAATAATAAAATGCATATCTTTAAGTGTGCTGCCAAATGTATGGATTTTTCCTGAGATGAGAGGAATACAATACTAATTAAGTTTAACCTTGAAGTATAGAAACATTCCAAATTTTAAAGAGGAGTGAGAAAAGTGCTTTTTTTTACTAGATTAAACTCGTTTATTTAAAAAATGGTTTAAAAAACAGTCAACTTCATTTCTGGAAAGATGGAGTAGAAAAAATGTCCCCTATTCCTTCTAAGTATAACTGAAAGCCCTGGGCATTATTATGTATAAAACAAACATGAAAAGACTCAGAAAGGTGGAAAGAAGAGGGAAGTCTGGTTAGGAACATTGTGACCCCCCAAAATGACACAGAAGTGAGTTCCTGGGTTTTCTTTTTGCTTCATGTATCACAGACTAGTGTTGGAGAAGTCAGTAACCCAGAAACACCACTGGATGCAGACAACAAAATTCTTTAGAAAAGCCTGCTCTCTCTAGCCAAAGGACCATGAAAATAGCAGCCTAGCAAGGCAGAAGACTTTTAGATAATAATCACTCTATTCCAACCAAACAACACAGAAAATAACCTTCAAATTTATACTTCCACCCAAACCATCAAAGGCCAAGAAGGGAACCTGGACTTTCTCCCTCACCAGGCTCTGAAAAGGTCCACCAACATCATTTACCAGGTTGTTGTTCAGGTTGGTGTTAGAGAAGGTAGAGTGGAGAGATAGGACTTTCATCCCCACCAGGAAGAAAAAATGAGACCCCAAGCACTGTGGCTCAGTTGAGAGTATGAAAGGAACCTAGGCTTTGACCTTATCTAGTAGTAATTATACACTGCTCTGTCTCCCTGCTGGGGTGATATCTGAGTTTTCTCAATGAAGAGTCAAGACTTTCATCACTGTGTAACAGAAATGAGGCCACTCACCTTGCAGTGTCAGTGAAGGCCAACTCAGGAACAGTAAAAAGACAACCCTCTACATCCAAACCAAGATGAAATCAGTGGGGTCCTCATAGAGAACCACAATTTCTTTTTTTTTTAAATTTCTTTTCAGTGTAACAGTATTCATTGCTTTTGCACCACACCCAGTGCTCCATGCAATCCGTGCCCTCTCTAATACCCACCACCTGGTTCCCCCAACCTCCCACCCCCGCCCCTTCAAAACCCTCAGATTGTTTTTCAGAGTCCATAGTCTCTCATGGTTCACCTCCCCTTCCAATTTCCCCCAACTCCCTTCTCCTCTCCATCCCCCCTTGTCCTCCATACTATTTGTTATGCTCCACAAATAAGTGAAACCATAGGATAATTGACTCTCTCTGCTTGACTTATTTCACTCAGCATAATCTCTTCCAGTCCCGTCCATGTTGCTACAAAAGTTGGGTATTCATCCTTTCTGATGGAGGCATAATACTCCATAGTGTATATGGACCACATCTTCCTTATCCATTCGTCCGTTGAAGGGCATCTTGGTTCTTTCCACAGTTTGGCGACCGTGACCATTGCTGCTATAAACATTGGGGTACAGATAGCCCTTCTTTTCACTCCATCTGTATCTTTGGGGTAAATACCCAGTAGTGCAATGGCAGGATTATAGGGAAGCTCTATTTTTAATTTCTTGAGGAATCTCCACACTGTTCTCCAAAGTGGCTGCACCAACTTGCATTCCCACCAACAGTGTAAGAGGGTTCCCCTTTCTCCACATCCTCTCCAACACAGGTTGTTTCCTGTATTGCTAATTTTGGCCATTCTAAGTGGTGTAAGGTGGTATCTCAATGTGGTTTTTAATTTGAATCTCCCTGATGGCTAGTGATGATGAACATTTTTTCATGTGTTTGATAGCCATTTGTATGTGTTCATTGGAGAAGTGTCTGTTCATATCTTCTGCCCATTTTTTAAATATGATTGTCTGTTTTGTGTGTGTTGAGTTTGAGGAGTTCTTTATAGATCCTGGATATCAACCTTTTGTCTGTATTGTCATTTGCAAATACCTTATCCCATTCCGTGGGTTGCCTCTTTGTTTTGTTGACTATTTCCTTTGCTGTGCAGAAGCTTTTGATCTTGATGAAGTCCCAAAAGAGAAGCACAATTTTTACCCTTGCCCAGAAGGAACAAGGAGCTCCTTCCCTGACTGGTGTCAACAGAGGCTGAGAGGGGAACCTGGACTTACACCCCAGCTGGCAGTAACAGGCAGTGCCCCCATGTGCTCTTTTTTTTCCAGTATCAAATCCGATCTATGAAAACAGAAGATTTGAATAAGATTCAGAGTCATAGGGGCGCCTGGGTGGCTCAGTGGGTTAAACCTCTGCCTTTGGCTTAGGTCATGATCCCAGAGTCCTGAGATTGAGTCCCGCATCAGGCTCTCTGCTCGGCAGGGAGCCTGCTTCTTCCTCTCTCTCTTTCAGCCTGCCTCTCTGCCTACTTGTCATCTCTGTCTGTCAAATAAATAAATAAAATCTAAAAAAAAAATTCAGAGTCATAACATAATACTCAAAATGTCCAGGTTTCAATTAAAAAAAATCACTAGTCATTCTAAGAAGCAGGAATATCTTACCTTGATAAGAAAAACAATTAATAGATCACAAATCAAGATAACAGAACTGTTAGAATAGTCTGACAAGGATTTTAAAGCAGCCATCATAAACATACTTCAATAAAAATTTAAAAACAGACCTAACAATAGAAAGTCTCAGTAATGAAACAGAAACTCTCAGAGAAGAAATAGATGTAAAGCATAACTAAATAGAAATTCTAGAATTGTAAAGCTTAATAACTATACAAAACAAAACAAAAACAAAAACCTCAATGGATGGACTAAAAAGCAAAATGGAAAGAAGAGAATGAAGAATCAGTAAACTTGAGGACAGAACAATAAGAAAGGACTTTATCAGAACATCAGAGAGAAAACAGATTGCAAAATAATTGAACGATCCTCTGAGACCTGTAAGAATATAAGACATATCTAACATACATTTCATAAAAGTCCTAGAAGGAAAGAAGAAAGAGTCTGGAACTGAAGAAGTATTTGAAGAAATAATGGGTGTAAACTTCTCCAAATTAGCAAAAAATACAAGTACAGATTCAAGAAGTTGATGAAATCCCAAACAGGATAAACCCAAAGAAATCCATGCCCAGACAAATCAGTCAAACTTCTTAAAACTAAAGATAATTTTTAAATTCCAAAAGCAGCAAGATAAATCTTAACTATTGGTAATAACAATTCAAATGACAGTATATGTTTCATCAGAAATCTTAATGGCCAGAGGGACATAGGACACCATTTTTAGGTGCCGAAAAAAAGGAATTGTCAACTACAAATTCTGTGTCTAATGAAAATACCCTTTATAAATGAAGGGGAAATCACATTACCAGATGAAGAAAACTGAAAAAAAAAAAAAAGTCACTAACAGACTTATCCTAAAAATATGGGTGAAGGAAGTTCTCTGAAGAGAAAAAGATGACAAAGGAAGGAATTTGGAGCATCAAGAAGAAATAGAATCATAAGTAATAATATGAGAAAACAGAGTAGGTTTTCCTTCTCTTTCATTTTCTAAATTATATTTGATTATTTAAAACAAAAAACTAACAGTGGCTCTTAATGCACAAAAAGGAAATATTTAAGAAAATTATGTTATAGATGTGGAGACTAAAGAGTGATAAAGGAAGCAAAATTTTCTACAGTTCACTGAAACTTACAAAATGTTGAACACCAATACACTGGGATAAATTGTGGGTATATAATGTAATTCTTAGAGCAACCACTAAAAAGGCTATACTAAGAGATACACTCAAAAGTACCAGAGAGAAATAAAAATGGAATACTAAAAACATTTTTGACTAATACACAGGAAAGCAAGACAAAAAAAAAAAACCATGAAAAAAAAAACCAGAACAAACAGAATACAAAAAATAAAAATAGCAGGGCTAGCCCCGATGTATCAATAATTACAACTTGGTCTAAATACACCAATTAAAAACAGAGATTTACAGGGTGAGAAAAAAATTTGATCCAACTACAAGTGTTCTATCTAACTTCAAATATAGTGAAAGTTTAAAAATATATGATGAAAGTAAATTTGGGGAAAAAAGATACCAGGCAAACATTAATAAAAGAAAGTAAAAGTGCTATATTGATATTAGATAAAAATGACTTTAGAGCAAAGAAAATTACCAAGAACAAAAAGGGACCATATACATAATGATAAAAGGGTCAATCCACCAAGAGAACATGGCACTCTAAACATTTATACACCAAACAATAGAACTGCAAAATGTATAGAACTGCAAAAACTGATAGAACTGAAAGGAAAAAAAGACAAATTCACAGTTATAACTAAAGATTGGTATATGCCTCTTTCAGCAGCTCATTAAGAACTATTTGGCAGAAAATGAGCAAGAATATAAAAGAACTCAGCAACCCCATTGATGAAAGTGTCTAATCCTTTCATGTGCTCATGGAACATACTCCAAGATAGACCATGTCCTTGACCATAAAACAAAACTTAACTATTACAAAAAAATTGATCTCTTACAAAGTATGTTCTCACCATAGTGGAATTAAACTAGAAATCAGCACTAGAAAGACAACAGGAAAATATTTAAGCACTCTGAAACTAAATAATATACTTCTAAATGATCCACAGGTCAAAGCAGAAGTCTAAAGGAAGTTAAATAGTACATAGAACTGAAAGAAAATGAAAGCCATATCATAATTTGTGGGACACAGCTATATCCATGCCAAGAGGATATTTATAGCACTAAATGTTTACATTAGAAAACAGAAAATGTCTTGAATCAATAATCTAACCTTCTATATCAAGAAACCAAAGAAAACAACATATCAAAAACAACACAGGAAGGAAATAATACAGACAAGAGCAAAAATCAGTAGAAGTGTAAACAGGAAAATAATAGAGAAAATCAATAAAACGGAAGTCTCTTTCTTTGAAAAAAAAAATGTTAAAATTGAAAACCTCCAGCAAACTTGACAAAGAAAAAGGAAGACACAAATGACTAGTATCAAGAATTAAATAGGGGATAGTAATACAAAACCTGCAGACATCAAAAAGATAATAAGGGAATACTATGAACAACTATACAGTATAAATTTGACAATATAGATGAAATAGACTACTTTCTTGAAAAATACAAGTTACCACAACTCATCCAGTATGAAACAGATCATTTGAATAAACCTATAACTATTAAGGAGTTGAATTTGGAATTTTTTTTAAACTCCCCCAAAAATCTCCAGGCCCAGATATTTTTACTAAAGGATTTTACCAAATGTTTAAAGAAGAATTAATACCAAGTCTATATACATTCTCTTCTAGAAAATATAAAAGAAGAAACACTTCCCAATTCATTTTATGAAGCTAGTATTCTGATACCAAAACCAAAGAGAATACAAGAAAAGTATAGACCAATGTTTCTCATGAACTTAGATGTAAAAATCCTCTGAAGGAGTTTTTCAAAGAAATAGGCCTTTCAATTTTCTATTGAAAATTCCCACCACCAAAGATAATATCAAGGATGTCTCCAAGATTCAGATTCTGTGAAGAATATGTGTTTCCTACACCACTGTCTTTTTATAATATATTCTGCGTTCTACTAAAAATATTTTATTTAAATTTCACAAAAGTGACATCAGGTCCAATATTGGACCTTTTTGGATGACCAACAAAGGTTTAAGACCAATAATTTAGAAATTGGCCTCACTCAAACAGAGCTAGGTTGTCTTTACAATCCTTTCTTACAAAAAGATGTACTCTTTAGCCATATTCCCTTAGCATCTATCTTCTTCTGTTTCTTCCTTCATTGTAAGGGAATTTACCGCTCCAGTAATCTCTATCATTCAGCACATCAGAAAAAGCAAGGCATTGGCCTCTCCCATCTCTTACCACAAGGGGTGGCAGTGTGGGGGTAGAATGGAAAATGGAGAAGATGAGGGCAAAACTATAAATTAGAGTCAAGTTGTGCTATAGCAGTGAAGAGAGAATAAAGCCATTCCACAGCAGGGAACAGTATTTCTGGAATGCTTACCTGAATGGTTTTCAATATAAGTGAAAGTCTGAACAAACCATAATGCAACAATTTTTTAATCAAAGTATAATCAACTTTTGTGAAACAGTATTTTTATTGAGAACTTTCTTTTCTTATTTAAGGGAAGCATCCTTGGCTAGTGGTTTGTCATTGTTGATCTCACACTCACTCTTGACCCCACCTTACCTGCAAAATATAACGAATTTGTTGTTTTGTAAACTCTGACAATCCTTTAGGAATCAAGGATTCAATGTCTTCTGACTGTAAGAAAAGAGAAGGTTATACATTTAACAGATAAACATTAGTATCACTATCTTAGGGTGAGTAGTTTATAGACTTCTGTGCAGCAGAGCATATTTTTAGGAACATCAAAAGATTATTTCACTTTCTGGCAATAGTTGCTACCAACTTCATTTTTAGCCTTATTAGTCCTTACTTTTAAAAACTGATTATACTATATACACTATGGAAAGAACCTTGATTTCCAGGCATTTTAGGGAAAAGTTTTGTGCAACCAACCAGATGTTACATTTCTACATTTTTTAAAAAGCAATTTAAAAAACAATAGGATGGTTCTCAAATCCCATTAAACACTTTATTTCAGTGTATCTTTCAACAACTGGAAGGTTTTTTGGGTGGTAAATATGATAATTTAAAGGCTGTTGTTTTAAAATAATGTAAATTTGGAGAAATAAAATTGAGGGCTTATTGATAACTTACACTGGGCTATGATAACTTCTGAAAAATTAAGATGTTGCTACAACATTGAGAAGATTTAAGTAATTTGGGGGGGTTGAAGAAACACAAATGTATTATCTCATAATTCTAGAGATTAGAAGTCAGTGGGCTAAAATTAACATGTCAGCAGGACTGCATTTTTTTGGTGGGCTCTAGGGGAGAATGTGTTTCATTGCATTTTTGTTTCTACAGGCTACCTAAATTTCTTGGCTGGGTGGCCTTATCACTCCAACCTCAGCTTCTCTTTTCATATCTAACTCTGACCCCCTGCCTCCCTCTTTTAAGGATTAGTAATTACATTGGAACCAACCACATAATCCAGGATAATCTCCTTACTTTAAGATCCTTAAATTAGTCACATTTGCAAAGTCTCTTTGCCATGTTAAGGTAACATATTCAAAGGTTTCAAGGATTAGGATGTGGACATCTTTTGGGGGGGCATTATACTTATCTTCCAATAAGATGTTATTGCCCTCATTCTGAAGCTCATATCTATACGGTTCCCTTTGTGAGGTATAGATCCAAGAGAGGGAGATTCTAGTAAAGGCAGGATCTCCCCCTCCACTTCCTCCTTGGATGACTGACCGAGAATCCACATCCTCAGGCCATATCTTGCCCTCTTCCACAGGGGGGTGACCTTTCTCTATGGCTATTGCAAGACAAGTTCATTACAATATCATCCAGTACCTCTGACTTCAGTATCTCTCCTCCAAACCATAGAAGGATGATGTCCTTACAAAAACACAGATTGCTGGCCACCTGGGTGGCTTAGTTAAGTGTCTTACACTTGATTTGGGCACAAGCCATGATTTCAGGGTCCTGGAATCAAGCCCCACCCTGGTCTCAGTGCTGAGTGCAGAGCCTGCTTAAGATTCTCTTTTTCCCTCTCCTTCTGCCCCTACCCCCACTCACACACATGCTCTCTCAAATTAATTAACACACACAGAGAGCCACATACTAAAGCTAAGATATCACAGTCAGACACTTATCTCCACAAATCCCATGCCTAGCCCACCAAACATTATTGTCTCTCTTTTTTTCATTCGAGTGCAATTAACACGCTTTTATGTTAGTTTCAGGTATACAATATTCAACAGCTGTACACATTTCTCAGTGTTTATAAAATTAAGTGTACTCTTAAGCCCCTTTATCTATTTTATATGTCACCCCACCAACCTGCCCTTTGGTTACAAGTTTCAACTACTTTTAATTGAGAAGCTAAATTGAAGTAGTGTTTCTTAATGACAATCTAGGGCTTTCTGAATTATTGTAATGAATACAGTCTATAACTACATTGGAAATAAAGGGAAAAAATAACACAAAGGAGGCCACTGTGCTTTTTTATTACATTGAAATCAGTTTTCTTTATTTGATTACTTATTCCATTAAGAGTAATTATTAACAAAAAGGACATATATAATAGAATTAATACTTGAAAAAATGTACTTTAAGTTGTTCTCTATTTGGTATGAGTCATATAAAGTTTCAAAATATACTAAAACTAAATTTGCTATTGATTTAGTTAATGTAGATTTAAATTTCCTAAATCAGAGAGTATTTGGTCAATGAAATTTTAAATGTTTTGATAATCAAAGACAAATTAAATCATAAATAACAGCTGATAAAACATTTTGCATGAATAATTATTACTTTTATTATTATCATTTTAAAGATTTTGTCTATTTATTTATTTTAAAGAGAGAGAAAGACAGTGGTGGGGAGGGGAAGAGGGAGACGGAGAACCTTAAGCAGATGCCACACCGAGCACAGAGTCCAATGTGGCTATCGATTCCATATCCTTAAGATCATGACCTGGGCTGAAACCATGAGTTCAAAGCTCAACCAACAGCCACCCAGGCAACCCAATGATTATTACTTTTTATAGCTATTACAAATATATAAATAGTTATATCATTTTAAAGATAAAATAATCATCATGTTTTTCACTAATCCATGTTTCCAGTCTAATAAATGTACCAAACTAAAAAATATCATCAGTGAAAATATCATAATCTGCTTTGTTATCAACTATATTTGATTTTCAACTATTTTTGCACTTACTTCATCTGTAGACTCAAAGTCCTCTTTGCTGTAAGAGTGAAAAAAAGATAAACAATCTTAAGAAAGTGTGTATAATGATCATATATAAATGCTAATGTTCAAATTATTTTATCTTACTTTTTAATATATCATAATAGCAACATTTCAATTTATAATTCAAATAATAACTTTTAATTGAAATAAATTAGAACTTGACGAAACTAAAGATAATTTTCCTGGAACTAGGTAATCTATTAAAAATAAACAATATCAAAACAACAAACCAAAAGAATATAGAGAATCAGTTACTGCCATCCATTAGCACTTATCCATTTGTGGATAGATGTACAAGTCCTTGACACTGGCAATAATGCTACCTGAGTGAATGAATAACAGTAATAGTTGTTCTCTATTTCCACCTCCCATTTCTCCTATATTGCTCACTTTCAGGGCTGAATCCAGCTTCTCTCCATAGAGCCTCCAAGTTATTCATACCCTTTTCATCAAAATCAAAACTTGCAAGACAAGGCTAACTCATTCAGTCTACACTACAGTATATATATGGCAGTGAAGAAACTTAAAAAGTATCTGAATAGGGACAGAGCCTTAGGCAACATGACTAAAATTCTAGTGGGATAATAGAACTTCCAGGATCAAAATGAATGTTTGGGCACCAGGGTTGGAAGATCTTTTGTGAAGTCATGTTAAGTAGCCAAATGCTGCAAAAGAACTGTTAGTGATTATGCCAGTCTTGCACTTGCTCCTTTAGGGAATAATGAAAATGGAAAAGCATACAGTTCTATTGTCCGGGGCAAGAGACAGGCCTTTATTTCTGCCTACTTGCTCCATCTGTGCTTAATTGAAGTCCTGGGCACAAAATATATGGTCAACACCTCAAACAAGAACAGTACACGTATTCTGACAACAAGGCAGAATATTTTAAAGATGGTCTTCTATACCTTAAAGAGGTATAGAAGTGCCATATGTTCAGTATAAGAGATAAGTATCTTAGAGATTTTTTAGGACATTATCTCATACCTTTACCTTCTAAGTAAGTGTTTATGAGTAATATATTGCTTACAGAGATAAGAGGGTCATTCACTGTACAGAACATCTTGCATATGTTAAAAAAAAAAAGACTAATGTTGAGGAAGATAATGGCAGATTCAATTTCCGGAAGCATGACTACATATTTGCTGTTGTTTGGCAACAACAAATATGTAGCATTCCTGTGTTGCCCAAAACAGAAATTGTGGGGAGGTCCTAGAAATATAAATAAATAAAGTATCATATACTTTTTGAATGCTTTACTAAAGTAATGGCATGCATATATTGGGAGTTACAACAAGTTAAAAATATGAATCAATGCAGTTTTAGTCATCTTCCATTACTACTAACTGGAATTATCACAGTATTAATGGAACTTTATGTTAAAAACTCCACTTCCCAAGCCAAGCTAGTACACATGTCCCTAGTCATTTCTTTCTACAAATAAGAAACCTGGTGGTAGGTATTAAGGAGAGCATGTATTGCATGGAGCACTGGGTGTTATATGTAAACAATGAATCTTGGAACACTACATCAAAAATTAATGATAAACTACATGGTGACTAACATAAAACAATAAAAATTTAAAAAATAAAATAAATATTTTTATTAAAGTAAAGTAAAACAAAACAAAGAAATAAAGCAATGAAAAATCAACAGTACTTAATACTGCAATGTTTTAAGGTAACCAGAATGGTTTTGTGAGACAACCTTCCTTAATTCTGACCCTGTACCCACTCATTGCTAAATCATAACATGGAAAAAGAAGAAAAATGGGGAAAAAAGAAGAGGAAAAGAGAGAGAGTGAAAACAAAGACAGCAGAGCAAGGAAGTGGAGAGGCCAATGTGGATTACATCTCCATTCTCACCAGGGGGTGTTGACTAGAATTACATTGAGTAGGGGAAAAAAAAAAACAACAACAGTGGCAGGAGAGGAGGAGAACATGGCAGCAGAGTAGGAGGACCCATGAACAAAACTATATTACTATCACATCATCCTAAACACCCTAGAAATCAACTTGAGGACTGACAGAACAGATTTCACAACTAAAGGGAGACAAGAGGTCACATCGAAAAGGTAGAAAGTGTGGAGATGTGGTTTAAGGGAGAAACAGATTCTGAGTGATGTGGAGGGGGTGAGCCATGGTCACAGAGAGGGGTGAGAGAGAGAGAGAAAAAAGAGTGAGATAGAGGGGAGTACACAGGGAAACCCACATGGAGAATATTTTCCCAAAGCTGTTGGACTGAAAAATGAGAAGGGCTGAATTTAGTCAGACCTTACAACCAGCAGGGTTTAAAGCCTGGTTTTAAAGGACAGAAGGTTTGGCTGATCTAGAGCCCTGAGATTACTGCTCTGCTCCTGGAAAGAAGAGAGACAGACAGCCTACAGAGCAGATGGTATGGCAACAAAGATCTAAAGTATGCCTGGGGCACACAGTAGGGAGATTATACACTCCTCTCAGAGCAAGTCTCTGAGAGGCAGCTTTCACATAGAGGCCTCTCTGTGATGAAAGGAGCAGGCTGACACCATTTCTTACTCCCACCCCAGCATAGACAGAGAACCACATATATAGAGGGAGAGTAAGCCTCTCAGCAAGAATACTGGTTGCCTAACTTGCTTATACCAAACCCATCTGCCTGTGTTTTGGTGGAACTGCCCTTCTAAGTCAAGCATACCTCAGTACCAGCATTGTGGGCCCCACCTCCAGAAGACCAGCCTAAACCCCTGCTCACACCACATCTCTTAACAAGATATAAGCAGGGCCTTAGTCCTGCTTTGAGTTGGTTCAGGTCTCATTTTATAAGCAGACCAGATAACACTGAGTAAAAACTCACCACATTCAGGCCAGGTACTAAACACTGCCCAGAGCAGTCAATGAGAGCTTATGCATGTGACTGGCCTGAAGGATACCATAGCCAAAATATCACAGCAGAGTGCACACAGCATATACCAGAGACACTCTCTGAAGTGCTAGGTCCTGGGCACAAGAAAACCTCTTCTTCATAAGGCCAATAATTTCAGGAACAGGAGACATAACTGGCTTTTCTAACATAAAGAAGGCAGACAGTTAGATGAAATGCAAGACAGAGATACTTATCCCAAATGAAAGAACAAGATAAGGCCACAGCCATAGATCTAAGTGAAACAGATATAAGTAACATGCCTGATAGAGACTTTAAAGAAACAATCATAAGAGTACTCACTGGGCTTCAGAAAAGAATGCAGGACATCAGTGAGATCCTTACTGCAGAGATAAAAGAGTTAAAGAAGACTCAGTCAGAGATGGATAATGGAATAAATGAATTGGAAACAAGCCTGATGCAATTAACAGCAGTATGGAAGAGGCAGAGGAATGAATGTGTGACCCACATGACAAAATAATAGAAAATAATGAAGATGAACAGAAGAGAAAAAGAAGAATTAGTGGAATATGAAAATAGACTTAGGGAATTCAATGACTCCATCAAATGAAATAACATTCATATTATAGGAGTTATAGAAGAAAAAGAGAGAGAAAAGGGGCAGAAAATTTATTTGAAGAAATAATAGCTGAAAATTTCCTTAATCTGCAGAAAGAAACAGACATCCAGATTCAGGAGGGACAGAGAATTCCTATCAAATCATCAAAAGCAGGCCAACACCAAAACATAGTGTAGTTAAATTTGCAAAATACAGTGAAAAAGAAAAAAATCTTAAAAGCAGCAAGACAGAAGTCCTTAATATAGAAGGGAAGACCCATAAGTCAAGCTGCAGATTTCTCAACAGAAACTCGGCAAGCCAGAAGAGAGTGGCATGGTATATTCAAAGTGCTGAATGGAGAAAATCTGTAGTCAAGAATGCTCTATCCAGCAAGGCTAACATGCAGAATAGGAGAGATACTTTCCCAGACAAACAAAAACTAAAGGAGGTCATGACCACTAAACCAGCTCTGCAAGAAGTATTCAAAGGGGCTCTGAGTACAAAGGGGAGACCAACAGTGACAAAGACAAGAAAGGATCAGAGAAAATCTCCAGAAACAATGACAAAAAAGTAATAAATGCATATAAACCAATAATTATTCTGAATGTAAATGGACTAAATGCTCCAAACAAAAGACTTAGGGTGTCAGAATGGATTAAAAAACAAGAGCCGGGGTGCCTGGGTGGCTCAGGGGGTTAAGCCGCTGCCTTCGGCTTGGGTCATGATCTCAGAGTCCTGGGATCGAGTCCCGCATCTGGCTCTATGCTCAGCAGGGAACCTGCTTCCCTCTCTCTCTCTCTCTCTCTGCCTGCCTCTCCATCTACTTGTGATCTCTCTCTGTCAAATAAATAAATAAAATCTTTAAAAAAAAATCCTCAATGTTTATTCTATAAAAAAAAAACAAGAGCCATCTTTATGCTGCCTATAAAGACGCATTTTAGATCTAAAGATACCTCCAGATTGAAAGCAAAGGGATGGAGAAACATTTATCATGCAAATGAGTGTCTAAAGAAAGCCCAAGGAATGATACTTATATCACTCAAACTCGACTTTATTTTTTAAAAGATTTTATTTATTTAGTTGACAGAGAGAGAGAGAAAGAGATCACAAGTAGGCAGAGAGACAGGCAGAGAAAGACGGGGAAGCAGGCTCCCTGCTGAGCAGGGAGCCCTTTGCAAGTCTCAATCCCAGGATCCTGAGATAATGACCTGAGCCGAAGGCACAGGCTTAACCCACTGAGCCACCCAGGTGCCCCTCAAGCTAGACTTTAAAACAAGGACTGTAGCAAGAGACAAAGAAGGGCTATGTAATTCTAAAGAGGGAAAATCCAACAAGAAGATACAACAATTGTAAATATTTATGCACTGAACATGGGAGCATCCAAATACATAAAACAGATAATAACAAACATAAAAGAGCTAATGGATAATAATAAAATAATAGTAGGGGACTTTAACACCTCACTTACATCAATGGACAAATAATTTAAACAAAAAATAAGGAAACAATGGTTTTGAATGACACACTGGACTAGATGGACTTAACAGGTATACTCAGAACATTTCATACTAAAACAGGAGAATACACAGTCTTTTCAAGTACACATAGGACATTCTCCAGAATAGATCACATATTAGGTCACAAAACTGGTCTCAACAAATACATAAATTTGAAATCATACCATGCACCTTTTCTGACCACAACACTATGAAAAATATATCAACCACAAGAAAAAATTTGGAAAGACAACAAATACATGGGGTTTAAGCAACATGTTACTAAACAATGAATCAGACAAACAGGAAATCAAAGAAAAAATTTAAATATACATGAACATGAAAACAAAATTGTTCAAAACCTTTGGGATGCAGCAAAAGTGATCCTAAGAGGGAAATATATAGCAATGTAAACCTACCTCAAGAACCAAGAAAAGTCCCAAATAAACAACCTAAACTTACACATAAAGAAGCTACAAAAAGAAAGGAAATAATAAATATTAGAGAAGAAATAAATGATAATGAAATAAAAAAAAAACAGAAAAGATCAATGAAACCAGGAAATGGTTCTTCAAAAAAAAATTGATAAACTTCTAGTCAGAATTATCAAAAAGAAAAGAGAATTCACCCTAATAAATAAAATTGTAAGTAAGATAGGAAGAATAGTAGCTGATACCACAATAATACAAATAATTATAAGATAATATTATGAAAAGCTATATGCCAAGAAGTTGGAAAATCTGGAAGAAATGGATAAATTCCTAGAAAGATATAAATTACCAAAACTGAAACAGGAAGGGAAAAAAAAAAACTTGAACAGACCAATAACCAGTAAAGAAATTGAATCAGAAAACAAACAAACAAACAAATTCCCAACAAACAAAAGTCCAGGGCCAGATGTCTTACAGGAAAATTCTACCAAACACTTAAGGAAGAGTTAATACCTATTCTTTTCAAAATATTACATGAAATAGAAAAGGAAAGAAAACTTGCAAATTCATTCTGTGAGGCCTGATACCACCAAAACCAGATAAAGATTCCAAGAGATAGAGAGAGTGAGAAAGAGAGAGAAATACATGACAATATCCCTGATGAACATAGGTACAAAAATTCTCAATAAAATACTAGCAAACCAAATCCAACAGTACATTAAAAAACATTCAGCACAATCAAGTGGGATTTATTCCTAGGTTGCAAGCGTGGTTCAATATTCATAAATCAATTAACATGATACACAGTCTTTTCAAGTACACATAGGACATTCTCCAGAATAGATCACATATTAGGTCACAAAACTGGTCTCAACAAGAGAAGGATAAGAATCATATAATCATTTCAATATATGCAAAGTAGGCATCTGGCAAAGTATAACATCCATTCATGAGAAAAACCCTCAACAAAGTTTAGAGGGAACATACCACCAACATAATAAAAGTCATATATGAAAACTCACAGCTAATATTCTCAATGAGGGAAAAACCAGAGGATATTCCCTAAAGTCAGGAACAACAAAGAGATGTTCATTCTCACTGATGTTATTATATAGTACTGGAAGTCCTAGCCACAGCAATCAGACAAGAAAAAGAAATAAAAGTCATCCAAATCAGCAAAGAAAAAGTCAAATTCTCACTATTTGCAGGTGGCATGATACAACATATAGAAAACCCAAAAGACCCCACCAAATCTCCTAGAACTGATACAGGAATTCAGTAAACTTGCAGGACACAAAATCATCATACAGAAATCTTGCATTTCTACACACCAGTAATGAAGCAGCCAAAAGAGAAATCAAGGAATCAATCCCAATTTCAATTGTGCCCAAACCAGTAAGATACCTAACCAAAGAAGTGAAAGACTTAGATTCTGAAAACTGCAAAACACTGATGAGAGAAATTGCAGGGAACACAACAAAATAGAAAGACTTTCCATTCTCATGGATTGGAAGAACAAATATTGTTAAAATGTCTGTGGTACCCAGAGCAATCAACACATTCAATGCAATCCCTATCAAAATACCATCAACATCTTCACAGAGCTGGAACAAACAATCCCAAAATTTGTATGGAACCAGAAAAGATCTAGAATAGACAAAGCAATCTTGAAAAAGAAGAGCAAAGCTGGAGGCATCACAATTATGGGCTTCAAGTTATATTACAAAGCTGTAGTGATTAAAACATTATGGTACTGACACAAAAATGGGCAAATAGATGAATAGAACAGAATAGAAAACCCAGAAATGAACCCACAACTATATGGTAAGTTAATCTTCAATATAGCAGGAAAGAATATCCAGTGGGGGAAAAAAAGACAGTCTCTTCAAAAAATGGTATTGGGAAAACTGGAGAGCATCAGACAAAAAAAAAAAAAAAGAAAAGAAAATGAAACTGACCACTTTCTTGCACCAACCACAAAAAAAGGAAGTTCAAAATGCATTAAAGACCCAAGTTTGAGACCTGGAACCATAACAATCCTAGAGGAGAACACAGGTAACCTCTTTGACATTAGTCATAGCAACTTCTTTATAGAAATGAATCCCAAAGCAAGAGAAACAAAAGCAAAATTGAGGGTTTTTTTTTTTAATTGAACCATTTGGACTCATCAAAATAAAGCCTTCTGCAAAGCAAAGGAAACAATCAACAAAATAAAAGGCAGCCTACAGATTAGGAGAAGATATTTGCAAATGACATATCTGATAAATGTTTAGTACCCAAAATATGCAACGAACTTATGAAATTCAACACCCCAAAAATGAATAATCCAATGTAAAAATGGGCAGAAAACATCAAAAATAACCAAACTATGGAGAGAGTTCAAATGTCCATTGACTGATGAATGGATAAAGAAGATGTTCCACATATAATATTCCATGTATAATGCTCCATATATTGACAGATGAATGGATAAAGAAGAGGTGGTATATATAAAACGGAATATTACTCAGCCATAAAAAGAATGAAATATTGCCATTTACAATGACATTGTTGGAGCTAAATAGTATTATGCTAACGGAAATAAGTTAGTCAGAGAAAGACAAATACCATGTGAAAAGAGAGAGAGGGAAGCAGGCTCCCCGCTGAGCAGAGAGCCCAATGTGGGGCTTTATCCTAGAACCATGAGATCATGACCTGAGCTGAAGGCAAAGGCTTAACCCATTGAACCACCCAGGTGCCCCTTAAACTGACAACCTTCTAATAGAATGTCTAAATCACCAAAATTTTAAAAGACCCTCTCCACCGTGGAGTGTTTATTAATGTGCAGACACTACCTTTCTATTTCTTTTGTGTGTGTAGTACTTTAGGTACTCTAAGAATTAAATTCAAGGCTTTGTATTGCTTAATCACACATTTAAGTCATCTATGTATGTTTATCAAAACCCTCAATGAAAGAGTTGTTCCAAAACCACAGATTACACGTTTACTGGAATAATCATTATGAAATAACATAACTTCCTTTGCTCAGTTACTTTGTCTACTTCTAATTAGTATGAAACTAATACATTTGAAATATATTTAACTCTTATTCTATAACCCTTTATTGAGTAACAACTTTGTCAAATTCATGTGCTCTGAATCACAAATACTGTCTTACTTCATTTCCCCTTTCTTCTCCCCCTTCCTTTATGTTCATCTGTTTTCTTTCTTAAATTCCAATTATGAGCAAGATAATACAGTAGTTGTCTTTCTCTGACTGACTTATTTCACTTAATGTAATACACTCTAGCTCCATCCATGTCATTGCAAATGGCAAGTATGTGTGTGTGTGTGTGTGTGTGTGTGTGTGTGTGTATACACACACACACACCATGTCTTTTCTATCCATTCATCAGTCAATGGACATTTGGGCTCTCTCCATAGTTTGGTTATTGTTGATAATGGTGCTATAAACATTGGGATACATGTATCCTTCGTCTTCTGCCTATTTTTAATTGGATTATTTATTTTTTGTGTGCTGAGTTTCATAAGTTAACTATAACATATATGGTTACCAGAAGGGAGGTGGGGGGTGTTAAATAGGTGATGGGGATTAAGGAGGGCACTTGTGATGAGCACTAGGTGATGTATGGAAGTGTTAAAACACTATATTGTATACCCGAAACTAATGGTACACCATGTGTTAACTAACTGGAATTTAAATAAAAACTTTAAAAAATTAAAAAAAGACATTCATATAGTCCATAAATATTTATTGAGCACCACACTAAACTAGTCACCATGCTAAACACCAAGGAAACCAGGGTGAATAAAACAGCCCTCACAGAGCCCTCTGAATTCTGAGAGTAGTGAGTGTTATGTATTGGATGGAGTAGATAGTAGTAAAAAGAAACAATAAATAAAGAAGAGAGCTAGAGTACTCAAGAATTGGGATTTTGCTAAGTGGGAGGGACAATAAGATAAGAAGGTAAGGCACTTGAGGATGATAGTATGAGAATGGTTGCAGTCATGAATATGAAAGCAAGTAAAGTTAGAGAGAATGGAGCTAAACATGGAAAGAAAGGAGTGTAATAAATGGAGAGGAAAAAAGCTAGATAAGAGATTAAAGATCTTTAAGACACAGAAGAATCCAGTTAGTGAAGTGTAAATTAGAAAAAAATTCTACCAACATTCCTTTATCATACATATTCTGTATTTGTAGAGCTCTCCTAGAATTTGTCTTAGTTGGCCATACATAGGATGTGACTGTGTAGTAAAAGACAACTTTTATAACTTATGTAGCTTATGGAATTCATTTCATGATATAATATGCTCTCATCTATGCATGAACAATTGATGAATTATTTATGTGTATATATTTAAATATATGTAATTATTTAGTATATAATTATAAAACATACATATTTATATAAATATATAGATACTTATATAATTTATGTTTAATTTTTATAGGTAATGTAATATATTAAAATAATACATAACATTTTTTCTAATATATAACACTAAATGTATATTAAATTCTGGCCTTTGTACATTGAGCATAAATTAATGGAAGATGAATAGTGGTGTATTGACAATGGATTGCATCTTATATCATCAGTATAATATCTTATAACACGTCATAGTATGACATGCATTTTTTGAGCTCCCTGTCCAAGAGGTTGTATTTGGTATCAAAGTATGTTATGAAAGAAAGTTCACAGAATTCTTTACTGAACCTAAAAGGACTGGTAGGATCTCTTTTGATGATTTTCATGAAGAACATTAACTCTTAAAATAAGACATTTGATCAGATATGCTCATATAGTTATCCTCTTTCTCCATTAAAATACTAGAGTTTTGGGGCACTTGGCTGGCTCAGTCAGTGGAGAATGTAACTCTTGATCTTGGGGTTGTGAGTTTGAGTCCCTGTTGGGTGTAGACATTACTTAAAAATAAAACCTTAAAAAAATACTAGAGTTTTGCTGTGAACCCAAAACTGATGTAAAAAATAAAGTATATTAAAAAATACCAAAGTATCATAAAATGTTTGATAACTACAACATCAAGGCAAATGATATTATATATTTACAGTACCTTCCTCCAATTCTCTGCAAATGTTCTAATAAACAATAATACAGATCTGTATTTTTACGGCTTAGATCAGCAAGTAACTCTCCAAAATATTTGGGGTCCAACTTTTCAGGGCCATCCTCTTGAATTATCACCTGAAGAAAGCATCAAGCACCATTATAAACAACATTAAGTATTTCTAAGTTGATAGATGTCTTGATGTCAAATGAGAAAAAGTTACATAACCTATTAATACAAGTAACTCATTACAAAGACATCACATGAGCTAACCCACTAAATTTTCTTTACAACTGAGGTACACATTTTTCAATATGAGAGGAATTTAAAGGAAAAGCAACATTACAATAACATTTTCAATTTTATTTCACTAATCCAATTGATCTAATGAATGCAAAACTTGAATATTTTATATAAATATTTTATTTATAAATAAAATAATTTATATAAAATGTATATAATGCATATATTATATATAATATAAATATATATTATATATGCTATATATAGCATATATATATACACACACATAACAAGTTAATCAAAATCTCTAAATTGCCCATTATCACCACATGGCTTACTTTTCTGTTCCCTGTTGGAAAAGAACATGTGAATTATTTGAATTATACTGACATAAAATAATTAATTTTATTTGGACTTGCATCTTCTCAGTGAAAGGCAGCTTAATTTATTAGCATATATTAAAGTTAGATTAAATTAACCTTCTCAATTCAATATGTTTTTATGTATTTCTTCTTATATTCCCTCCAGTTATTATTTGGACTGATTATCTAGTCAATTTGACATGGGAAAGAGTAGCTAAGGGCCAAATGTAGATAAATAATAGACTTAAAAGACATTTGAAATCCTAAACACAAATTACTATGAACAGTGTCCTAAATAAGACCTATTCTATTGGCTTCATGTAATTTGGTACCAATCTTTTAAAAAATGATGATCACCTTGTTTTCCATCTCCAAAACACTACTTGCAGGTTAATAACTTAGATTGTATTCCATACTACCTTTGATATTGCATGTGGGACCAAAGTTGTCCTATAAATGCATTTATCCCTAAGTATATATATGACAAATGGACTTCAAATTTGACCACTATTGCTTCATTTTCAACCTTTCCTCTGAAGCAGACCCTAAAAAATCATGCATGCTGAGGCAAATGGAAGATTTGAAAATATTGCAAAGTAAACAAAGATGAGTTTTCATAACCATGTCTGTGATATGATAAGTCATTTTTAAAATAAAGATAAATTGGGGCATGTGGGTGGCACAGTCAGTTAAGCATCTGACTCTTGGTTTTGGCTCAGGTCATGATCTCAAGATTGTGAGATGGAGCCTCCTCATTGGGCTCCATGCTCAGTGCAGAGTATTGCTTAAGATTCTCTCCCTCACCCTCTGCCCTTTTAACACTCTCTCTCTAAAATAAAATAAATAAATCAGTAATATCTTAAAAAATAATGAGTAATACTTTTTTTGGCTCCAAAACATTTATTTTAGGAATTAAAATGCATATCATTAAATGAAATAACTTCCAGGAACAATATTTCATTCCATTTAGGCCATGACGTTTTTAAGAAAAAAGTTGTTTGGAAATTTGTCACATCATTTGAGGGTGAATTGATAGGAGAATGTCAATTTTACTAAACCAAAATTTTAAGGGAAGGAAAAACTTCAAAATATGCAACATTCACAATAAATATATTCAGCCCAAACATAATAAGGTATATAGAGGATATGAAGAAAATAAAGGGTTAGAGTGACTGCTCAAACTTCAAAACAAGATTTTAAAAGAATTCTTTAGGAAGACAATCCCATATAGATTTGTGTTAATGACAATAAAAATTGACACAAAAATCTGGTTGAAATAATTGGTAGATTACATTTTAGAAGTTGAACTCAAAACGTATATAAAATTTGCAAAAATTGTGAATCCTAAGCAAAAATTCTTTTTAGAAAACATGTTTCTAAAAAACTTTTCCATAAATTACAATCTGCAGGGCACAAATCAGTAAGTGCTATTATTAAATATGGTACTTCTGAATCTTATACACCAGACATTTGGATAAAAATCCTTTAAATTATAACAGCAGAGTAAACCAATGAATTTAACTGTTTTTGCTTTTTCTCGGTCTCACAGCAAATAATAGAGTGTACCTGATTGGAAAAACACTTCTAGGACAAAAAAATTACCTTTCTAACAAATGCTGTGCAACTGTTGACAGAAAACACACACACGGGGCGCCTGGGTGGCTCAGTGGGTTAAGCCTCTGCCTTTGGCCCAGGTCATGATATCAGGGTCCTGGGATCGAGCCCCGCATCAGGCTCTCTGCTCGGCAAGGGAGCCTGCTTCCCCCCTCTCTCTCTGCCTGCCTCTCTGCTTACTTGTGATCTCTCTCTGTCAAATAAATAAAATCTTAAAAAAAAAGAAAACCACACACACACACACACACACACACACACACACACAATGAAGGGCAAGAGTAAGTCAGAAATTGCAAGCATGTTCTATTAGTTGTGTGCATAGAAAGTAAATGCAGCTAAACATAATTCATAGAATAACAGGCTCTAAGTGAGGATATAGGATGCTGGCTGACCATCCTTTAGCCAAGGACAAATATTATGACATATAAGAGATTTTAGAACTATGTTATCAGGGGCACCTGGGTGGCTCAGTGGGTTAAAGCCTCTGCCTTCGGCTCAGGTCATGATCCCAGGGTCCTGGGATCGAGCCTCACATCGGGCTCTCTGCTCTGCAGGGAGCCTGCTTCCTCCTCTCTCTCTCTGCCTGCCTCTCTGCCTACTTGTGATCTCTGTCTGTCACATAAATAAATAAAATCTTAAAAAAAAGAACTATGTTATCAGGATATTCAAGAAAAACATGATAGCACTCATACATGTTAAAAAGGCTGACTGATCACATGAAAATAGTTTATTTGCAGAAAGCGGCTAAAGAAATCACCAATTACGTATGCCAGAGGTGCAAATATTGTTCACATGATACCTGCTGTGAAGATGCTATCATTCTAATGCAGAAAAAATGCTAAATTATTGTTCATGTGACATAAGCTTAGATGCAGATGAAAATTCAGAGGTAATTTTGTTATCTGGAAAACCAGACATAGAAAGATATTTCTTTTTTTTTCTTTCTTCCTTCCTTTCTTTCTTTCTCTCTCTTTTTAATTTTTTTATTTATTTGTCAGAGAGAGAGAGAGAGCACAAGTAGGGAAAGCAGCAGTCAGAGGGAGAAGCAGGCTTCTTGCTGAGCAAGGAGCCCAATACAGGACTTGATCCCAGGTCCCTGGGATCATGACCCAAGCTGAAGGTAGATGCCTAACCAACTGAGCCACCCAGATATCCTATGACAAATTTTTCTTAAGTGATGGTATTAAGTTGAAAATAAAGAAAATATCAGAATGTTTTAGTTTGTGGGACCATTTTTATAAATTATAATTACTGATTCAATCTTCAATCCAGAAACTGAAGAGGAGAGAGTTCTTTTAGTTACTATCAAAGAGAAAAGTTCAATAACACTGTAAGACCATCAGTGGTACCATATACTAGAGCTAGGTAAAAATATGTTTTTCTTCATCAATCTAACTTGAGAGAGAACATCTATTTAGTACTGCAAAATGTAACTACATTTTGGTAACCACAAAAGCAAGTTGATCACAGACTGAATTTTTGTTTCTATGTTATAATAATACTGAAGTTGTAATGATAATTTACAATTTTAAACAAATCAAGATTTATTCTTATTTCTTAGAAGTTAATTATATGATGGGAATACTCATCTTAGATATTTACTGAATAGCAACTTCCATTAAGCAGTTAACCATAATGTGTATTTGCTACATTCTAAACTCCACAGGAAAGCTATATTGAGAAAGTTTGTTTTCCTAGTAGCCAAATATATCCAATGTGAAAAAAATTAAAATCCAGTTACAAAGAAATAGCAAGTTCAATAACAAGGATTATCATTTATCACTCTTGAGACTGGCAATAATTTCTAAACCGTAATAATCCGTATACAGAAATAGATAAAGATATGATAAGATGGCCATTCTCTTATGTTGCCAATACTTTTTAAAAAGCAATTTAATGATTCATATCAAGTATCTGTATCAATGTTATATAGTTTGGAACAGTAATTTCTCTTCTAGGAGTCTACACTACACATATCTCAGAGTTGTAGATAAAAATGTAATAGATTATTATGCTTGCATTACTTCCAGAGGCAAAAATAAAAGAACAATGGTTACATCTATGATGAAATATTAATTGTCTATAAAATTATGTCTTGATAAGTGTGTGTATATATTTATATATAAAGGCTACAAGGACTTCATTAATGGATTAATCACATTATTTTTTGGTGATGGAATTGTAGTTTTTTCCTGTAGTTTATGCTTATGTGTATAGTTCCAAACGTTTCACAAAGAACATGTATAGAAAAAACTCACTTCAATGAACAGAGAAATAAAATGAGGATTTTGAACAGTAAGTCAATCACCTGCTTTGTGTCTGTCTCTCTTTTCACAAAAGTGCAAAGATGATAATAGGTGGAACTACTGGTTTTCACATTAAAAGTTCTCTTTAGATCAATGTTATCAAAAAGAGTTAGAGGTGGTGGTGGTGGTAGACTTGTAATTTTGGCAGATCTCTCTTTTCCCATAAACAGTGCTTCCTTTCCAGTTGTTATATGCCACATTTCCCCCCATTAGTTCTTTTATTTTTCTGTAATTTCAGCGACTTTTTATACCTTATTTCTGTCTTTCTTTTTTCTGCTGCCTGCCCTGCCAGAGCACTGAAATAAGGTTCATTTTCTTTGGGCTGTTGGTGCCCCTCTCCCATACCTCTTAAACCTGCCAAATAAGAGTTTTTCCAAGTTCTTTATTTTCTGAGTGTGTGGATTCTTTCCATTCTGTCCTTATTTCCTCTGCCAAACTGCTGATTTCTCCTCTGTTATATAGCTTCTCTTATCTGTGAAGTGATATCCCTTTCTTCTAGAAACTGTAGCAATCTTAGCTTTCATTGGCTTTTGTAATCTTCCTTTAAAACGTAAGCTTCCACGTTAAGACTTTATCTCAGCTTGCCAGCATTCACTACCTTTCTTTTCTGGATACTTTAAATATAAAAGCTCTAAGGACCAGGAGCCCAGTCAGGAACTGGAGCACAGACAGTGAAGGCCCTGGGCCCTGGCCCACCAGCTTCCCAACAGCTGTTTGTGTGCCTGCGGGGCAGCCATTGCTGAGCTGCCATCACTCTGAGTCATACTTTTTGATATATCCCATAGTATCTAGCCCAATACTTCTTGAACACCCTTTTAGTTAGTTGCTCAGTAAATAATCGTTGAATTGAAAGAAGTCATCTACCTACCTGGTTAGAAGTGATCCCAAATGCTAGCTGATTCTGGAAAGATTTCTTTTAGAGGTTTCTTAAAGAAGCTGACCGAGAATGGTTAAAGACAAAAAGAACATAGGTAGCACTTCCTCCAGAATGTCATGGTGATGCCTTACATTCTCTTCCTAAGGGTAGGTTAAGTCTGATTGCAGCAACTAAACTGGATTACTTGCTGAGTTAGACTGACATTTGAGTTTTACCCAGATTTCTAGAACTTGGCAGTCAGCTCTTTAGTGGTAGACCCCTCTCAGGAAATGAAGATCAAATTAGGCAACTCTTTATTCAAAATAATCAAAAATATGTTTTTATTTCAAGTTTTACACATACATTTCTCCCATATGAAACCTGAAGCGTCTATATATGTTTACCAAACTGGGAGTGGCTTAAAAACACGTTTTCCAATATGACTTTAAAGTTCAAGGTTAACTGGATATAAGGAAAATCTAGTTGTCATGTCAGTGTCATTCTACAAACTTCAGGTTAGTTCATTGCTGTAAGTGGACAGATAGATAAGCTCTCCCTGTCTCTCTGTGTGTCCCTTCCAAAGCTATAACTTTCCCAAGTAGAAGAGGGCATTTCATTAGCCAATAATATTCAAGAGCTAAGCTCCCATTAGAATCTCTAAACAACTAATTTGATACCTGATATTAGTATTTTGCATATTTTCCTCTTAGTTTCTTATAATCCCCTGTGAAATATAATGCTTTGAAAATATTATTTTTCCTTTCAATATGATTCATTTCACAGAGTTATTTCATGATTTCAAACTGTCTTAAAATATTTCTTTCTTAGGGGTGGTTCAAGATGGTGGAGGAGTAGATCTAAATTTTTTCTTGTCCCGGGAATTCAGCTAGATAGCTATCAAACCATTCTGAACACCTACAAACTCAACAAGAGATTGAAGAAAAGAATAGCAGCAACTCTATGAACAGAAAAATGACCACTTTCTGCAAGGTAGGACATGTTGAGAAGTAAACCTGAGGTGATATATGGGAAGATAGGGCATGGGGGAGGGAACTTCCCTCAGCCAGCTACTATCAAGTGATAGAGCAGTAGGGCACAAAATCAGGACTTTAATAAGTCTGCTCCACTGAGGAACATCACTCTGGTAGCTAAGTAGGGGGTGGAACCTTAGCTAGGACAGTGTGGTCTCAGAACACTTGGGGTCACAGAAAGACTAGGGTTCCCTGAGTGTGGCAGGTTCTCCCAGGTGTCAGAGCTTGGAAGTTGGCTGTGAAGAGTGAGCCAAGGAGTAGCCATAAAGCAGGATCCACACTATTGGGTGACTGCCTCGCAAGCAGAGGTCCAAAAAGCATCAGATCTGGGGAGACTCCTCTTCCTCTCCTGAGAGGAGCAGCTTGGGGGCACACTGCAGGTATCTGCTAGATTTGGAGACTCCAAACAGGGCCATGTGCCAGAAATAGAAATGCTTGTTCACAGGCTGGGTGAGCACAGAGTGCAGGCAGAAACCAGGGAGACAGGAGTGATTGACTACTTTTCTATGAGGGCTCACTGAGGAGTGGGGCTCTGAGATTTCAGCACTGGGGCCAGAGATTGGGAGGTCACCATTTTCATTTTATTCCTCTAAAGTTATGTGGAAAGCCTTCAGGGAACAAAAGATACAGAGAGGGGTGCCTGGGTAGCTCAGATCATTAAGCAACTGCCTTTGGGAAAAAATATACAGTGGAAAAAAGTCTCTTCAATAAATGGTGCTGGGAAAACTGGACAGCTATACGTAGTAGAATGAAACTCGACCATTCTCTTACACCGTACACAAAGATAAACTCAAAATGGATAAAAGACCTCAACATGAGACAGGAATCCATCAAAATCCTAGAGGAGGACATAGGCAGTAACCTCTTTGATATCAGCCACAGCAGCTTCTTTCAAGATATGTCTCCAAAGGAAAAGGAAACAAAAGTGAAGATGAACTTTTGGGACTTCATTAAGATCAAAAGCTTCTGCACAGCAAAGAAAACAGTCAAGAAAACAAAGAGACAACCCACGGAATGGGAGAAGATATTTGCAAATGACAGTACAGACAAAAGATTGATATCCAGCATCTATAAAGAACTCCTCAAACTCAACACACACAAAACAGACCATCATATTAAAAAATGGGCAGAAGATATGAACAGACACTTCTCCAATGAACACATACAAATGGCTATCAAACACATGAAAAATGTTCATCATCACTAGCCATCAGGGAGATTCAAATTAATACCACATTGAGATACCACCTTACACCACTTAGAATGGCCAAAATTAGCAAGACAGGAAACAACGTGTGTTGGAGAAGATGTGGAGAAATGGGAACCCTCTTCCACTGTTGGTGGGAATGCAAGTTGGTGCAGCCACTTTGGAGAACAGTGTGGAGATTCCTCAAGAAATTAAAAATAGAGCTTCCCTATGACCCTGCCATTGCACTCCTGGGCATTTACCCCAAAGATACAGATGTAGTGAAAAGAAGGGCCATCTGTACCCCAATGTTTATAGCAGCAATGGCCATGGTCGCCAAACTGTGGAAAGAACCAAGATGCCCTTCAACGGATGAATGGATAAGGAAGATGCGGTTCATATATGCTATGGAGTATTATGCCTCCATCAGAAAGGATGAATACCCAACTTTTGTAGCAACATGGACGGGACTGGAAGTGATTTTGCTGAGTGAAATAAGTCAAGCAGAGAGAGTCAACTGTCCTATGGTTTCACTTATTTGTGGAGCATAACAAATAACATGGAGGACAAGGGGAGATGGAGAGGAGAAAGGAGTTGAGGGAAATTGAAAGGGGAGGTGAACCATGAGAGACTATGGACTCTGAAAAACAATCTGAGGGTTTCGAAGGGGCGGGGTGTGGGAGGTTGGGGGAACCAGGTGGTGGGTATTAGAGAGGGCACGGATTGCATGGAGCACTGGGTGTGGTGCAAAAACAATGAATACTGTTACGCTGAAAAGAAATAAAAAATTAAAAAAAAAAAAGAAAGCAACTGCCTTCGGCTCAAATTATGAACTCCAGGTCCTGGGATTGAGCCCCACATTAGGTTCTCAGCTCAGAGGGGCCCCTGGTTCTCCCTCTCTCTCTGCCTCTCCCCCTGCTGGTGCTCTCTCTGTCTCTGTCTCTCTCTGACAAAACAAGTAAATAAAAAATCTGAAAAAAAAAATCTACAGAAAGCAAACCAGAGCAGATTACTTAGCCTGACCCCGGGCAAGGGTGGTGCAATTCTACTTGGACCAAAGACATTTGAGAATCAATGCAATAGGCCCATCCAGCCAAGATCAAGTTTACCAATCAGTGAGAACTGCAAAATTCCAGTACTAGGAGAATACAGCTGATGGAATTCATGGCTTTTTTTACTATGATTTTTTGTCTTTCAACTTTAATTTTTAAAATTTTCTTTACTTTTATTCTTATCTTATTCTTTTTTTAAATTTTTCTTCTTTCCTTTTAAACCAACTTATGAATTTTTAAATTTTTTTATTTTCATTTTTACAGTCATATTCTATCCCTTCATTGTATTTAACCTTATTTTTTCTACACACACACACACACACATATATGCATGTGTATATATATATACATACATATATGTATATATGTGTGTGTGTGTATATATATATATATATATATATATATTCTTTCTCTAAAATTTTGGTATGCACTTTCTTCTAAAAGACCAAAATAGACTGAAATCTAGTGTATGACACTGTTCTATTCACCCGACTGATTACATCCTCTTTTTAAAAATTTTTCTTCTTTCTTTTTTCAACCAACTTCTTATCTTATCAATTTCTTTTTTAAAATCTTCTTAAATTTTTATTTTTACAGTCATATTCCATCCCTTCATTGTATTTACCCTTATTTTTGTATATATATGTTCTTCTTTCTTTAAAATTTTAGGATGCAGATTCTTATAACAGACCAAAATACACCCAACATCTAGTGTATGACTCTGTTCTATTCACCAGCCTGATCATATTATTTTTTTTTCTTTTCCCCTCAGTTTTGGGTCTCTTCTGATGTGTTTAGTGTGTATTTCTCTGGGGTTATTGTTACACTTTTTTAGCATTTTGTTCTCCCTTTCATCTATTGTTCTCTAGAGTGCCAGGGATCTAATCAACATGGACATTAGTAAGATGTCAGAACTAGAGTTCAGAATAACAATTATAAATATACTAGCAGGGCTTGAAAAAAGCATAGAAGACACTAGAGAATCTCTTTCTGGAGAACAATATCTCATCAAGTCAAAATTTAAAAAGGCTATTAATGAAGAGCAATCAAAAATAGAGGCTCTAACTGGTAGGATAAATGAAGCAGAAGAGAGAATTAGTGATATAGAAGACCAAATGATGGAGGATAAAGAAGCTGAGAAAAAGAGAGATTAACAATTACTGGATCATGAGGGGTGAGTTCGAGAGATAAATGATACCATAAAGCAAAACAGTATCAGAATAATTGCAATCCCAGAAGAAGAAGAAAGAGAGAGAGGGGCAGAAGGTATATTTCAGGAAATTATAGCAGAGAATTTCCCTAATTTGGAAAAGGGAACAAGCATCAAAACCCAGGAGGCACAGAGAATCCCCCTCAAAGTCAATAAAAAATAGGTCTACACCCTGTCATCTAATAGTAAAACTTACAAGTCTCAGTGACAAAGAGAAAATCCTGAAAGCATCTCAGGACAAGAGGTCTGTAACCTACAATGGTAGAAATACTAGATTGGCAGCAGACCTCTCCACAGAGACCTGGTAGGCCAGAAAGGATTGGCTTGATATATTCAGGGTACTAAATGAGAAAAATATTCAGCCAAGAACACTTTATCCAGCTAGGTTGTCATTGAAAATAGAAGGAATGAGAAAAATCTTCTAGGACAAACAGAAACTAAAAGAATCTGTTCTCACCAAGCCAGCCCTACAAGAAATACTGAAAGGGGTCCTCTAAGCAAAGAGATCCCCCAAATAATGTAGACCAGAAGGAACAGAGACAATATACAGTAGCAGTCACCTTACTGGCAACACAATGGCACTAAGTTCATAGCTTTCAATAGTTACCCTGAATGCAAATGGGCTAAATGCCCCAATCAAAAGACACCGGGTATCAGAATAGATAAAACAAAATAAATAAGACCCATCAATATGCTGTCTGTAAGAAACTCATTTTAGACCCAAAGACACCTCCAGATTTATTTTGAGAAATGATAATAACTAATATATATTTAGTCCTTACTATGTGCCAGATATTGTGCTATGAGCTCTACATAAATATTAGATGAAGTGATACTTTCTTATAACCACTACATAATATTGTCTCCCCAGATGAACTCTTATATTTGCTTTACAACTACTTTAGAATTATATTCTTCCTAACTGCATTATTTTGGAGTTTATCTAGGCTAGGACTTGAAACAGTAGGAGTTTGATTTTATTAGTGTGAAACTTTTCAAAATATGTCTGAATTTCAGGTAATAAATTTTAATCAGTCTGAGAAAAGAAAAGGTAAGAGCATTAGAATTGAAGAAGAGGTTCTTTTATTAAAAATAGAGCTACCCTATGATCCTGCAATTGCAATCCTGGGAATTTACCCCAAAGATACAGATGCAGTGAAAAGAAGGGCCATATATACCCCAATGTTCATAGCAGCAACAGCTGCAATCACCAAACTGTGGAAAGAGCCAAGATGCCCTTCAACAGACGAATGGATAAAGAAGATATGGTCCATATATACAATGAAATAGTAGGCCTCCATCAGAAAGAATGAATACCCTACTTTTGTATCAACATGGATGGGACTGGAGGAGATTATACTGAGTGAAATAAGTCAAGCAGAGAGATTCAATTATCATATGGTTTCACTTACTTGTGGAGCATAAGGAATAACATGGAGCACATTAGAAGGAAAGTGAATTGGAAATTGGAGGGGGAGATGAACCATGAGAGACTGAGGACTCTAAGAAAAAAAAACTGAGGGGTTTGGAAGGGAGGGGAGTGGGGGGGATGGAAGAGCCTGGTGATGGGTATTAAGGAGGGCACATATTGCATGGAGCACTAGGTATGGTGCACAAATAATGAATCTTGGAACACTGAAAAAATAACATTTTAAAAAATAAGGTATATATATCATCAAAAGAAGGAAGAAAAAGAGGTTCTTTTGGCAAAAAAAAATGTCAGGATGGAAAAGCAGTAAACAAAATATCACTCTTTTGTGTGTATATTTCTTGTCAGTTTTGTACAGTCTATGATTTATATTAACATTTGAGTAATACTCAGTAAAAACCAAAACCCAGTTGGATTAAAAAGATTGGAGGGATAGGATGGATAGAAGTGAGATTCTCATATAGTGTTAAGATTTTACAGAACTATGCTTAACAATAAGTTGAAATTTCCTAACCCTGGACTGTGATGTGCTAGTTAGAAATATTTTCTATTACTAAATCACAGGTCCTTGAAGCTCCTTAGCATTATTTGAACTGTTTTAATGTATGTTGTGTCATATCTTTTAGAGTTGGTTCAAATCCATGTTCTCTTTGCTTTGAAAAGCCAAGATAAGGAGCCTCCCAAGAAAACAAGGATTTGGGGATCAGAATAATGGTAGTTCTTATGGTTGGAGGTTTTCTCTGTGATAAATATTGAATTGATAGGATACTTGAGATATAGGTATACCCATAACTACTCATCTGCCTGATGAATGAAAATGATCTTAAATGTTAATCTTAGATAATAGCTTTAGGTTTTAACATATAAACAAGGCAGGAATACAAGCTTTGCCAAAGAATAGTTGTTCCCAGGTAACAAAAGATGTGATATTTCTCCAAAAAATTACAAAAATATTTAAAGACTCTGTAGCAAGCATCAATCAATTACCTTCAATCAGATTATTATTTGACTGTAATAATGGTGGGCAGTCCAACTTCTTATGTCTGATTTCAGGTTAAAAAAACAAACAACAACCCTTTGATTAGAACTTCTGCCACAAACCCAAGGCCAAGCAATAATAGTTAGGAGTGAAACCAGAGGCAGATTAGCATTCATTTTTCAGAAAATCTGCAGAAAGTAAGTACCTTATAAAGGGAAACCATGGGCCTTACCTTACTCCTGCCTTGGAAGTTTTTGTCCTCGTTCCATTTTGGGGTTTTGCTTATTATTTGTAGTCATGATATTCCAGGAGTGGAAATTTCTTGCTAGCATCTACATTATATAAATTTTGATATTCAAAAATGATACTTTTAACCATATTTAAAAAGTTCATTGTGGTGATTATAGAGCCCCTGCAGATAGTAGACATATAGTGGATTTCAGCTGAGCCATCTATATTTTCTTGCCTGGTGCCCCTTAAGCTTAATGACACACATTTGTGAGAATGCTGCTCAGAACTAGGGATAGTTTGTGATCAAGGCATAAAACATAATCCACTAGTACAGAGCATTGGCTTAATTATATTTATTTCCAAAGTGTAACTGGCTTAAGTGTGTACATTTTTCATTTACTTAGAAGGGTTGCTTAGCAGATTATAAGGTACTTTAAGTGTCATGTTATCTAAAAGTGATTATATATAAATATCTAACCCTTCAAAAGGTCATGAACATCTTAAGTAACAAGATCTGCTGTGTTTAGACCTTACTGAATAGTAACTCTTTGCTACATGATAATGGAAAATGTCAATATTAATAAAAGGTTGCGATATATAGATCATTATCTTGCAAAGCTCATAATGATATAGTGACATTTATAGATAAATAATGTTACTGATTCATTAATTTTGCTTTGATTTGGGACATTTAATAGCTGTCAGACTGAAGACATAGTTAATCCTGGTGAAATTAAATGCATTTTAGCTACATCATTTGGCTAATAAGGTAAAAAAATTCATTGGTCTTGTCCTATGTTTTACCACAAGAAGAAATCCTAGCAGGATAAAAAGTGTCAGAATTTTAGGTTCTGAAAATCCTCACTTCTATTTTAATCTCCATAGATACTTTAATAAAGAAAAGTTGCATTATAGAGTTCCTAATATGTAGAAAGTTTTCAATAAATGTTGACAGTGAATTGAATGTATTATATAACAATCACAATTCTAAAATAAGACTTTACTCATAACAACAGTTTTGTACTTGACATAAAAGCTTAATTTAAATTTCTGTGTGAGTAAACATAGGCAGTAAAATGTTGAAAGAATGGAAATTGGAGGCAGAAGTGGGGCTTCCACTTCCTAGTTGGAGGTTAAGTATATTTTTTACCTCAACTCCAACTATAAAATGTAGATAATTTAGGACCTATTTTATCAAATTACTGGAGATATCACATTTTTTGGCAAATTGTCAAACCATCATACAAATTAATGGTTTTATTTAACCTAAGGCAAATGGACAATTGGCTATTTGAATAGTAGGAGTAGAAGACCCTTGTAAATTTTCTACAAAACTCTCAGCTGCCCGAGAGTAGAGACACTGTCTTTATATCTTTCCTTAATTTCACCATATAGGGTAGTACCTGAATATAGTAGATACTAAGTAAACATTTGTTGCAAGGTAAATAGTAAGAAAGTTGTTTGCAATAAAGGATGAAGTTGGGGCTGAATATTAAGTATGATAGATGGAAAAGCAGTAGCTGAAAGAGGCGCTTTAACAAAGCACACTGAACATGGACTTTAGTGAAACTTAATGAAGGTTGTCCTTACTCCTTTTTGGTGTGTGTGTGTACATTTTGACATTAAATGTTATAAAATAAGATGATTTTTTCACTCCCAATCAAGTGAAAAAAAAGTAAGTGGTTTAGATTGTCATTTTATAATGAATACAGTGATTGAATTTATAATATTTTGTGAAAGCTTACATTATTCTTTCTGACTAGAAAATAAAATATTTAATGTTTTCCTCTAATACAAGTGACTATCAAGAATTCATGAAGCTTTTTCTCATGGACAATGGAAACTTTGTCACTAATCAGGTTCCCCCCAACCTTTTTTCCCCCCTGTGGTTTTGAGGAAGCTCAGAGTGATGTTTTTAGCCCATTTTTACCAATGACATGGAAGTCTGAGGTCTCCATGTCTGTGTACTCTCTTTTTCTTCTGGTTGTTTTTCTTCATTATATTTACATTGTCCATGATATCTTTTTCTATTCTATTACCTCTTATTTGTTCTCTTAAGCTACATAAAAATTTTTTTTGTAATGAAGTGGGATATATACCAAAGAAATTAATTTTAAATGAATGTGTATTTTTTAGTACATAACTTCTTGGTAACATTTTTGCTGGTACTTTTTGTCCTTTCCATTTCTCTGTCATTTCTATATCCTGTCATTTTTAGTATATAATTTATTCAAGAAATGGAACCACATCTTTATGTAAGGTAAGCCATTGGAGGAACTTCTTCTTTTAGAAGAGGTAAGATATGTAACTAAGTAACTTTAATGTAAGGAGTAGATTGAGTAATTAGTAAGGGCTAGAAAGAGAGTCACAGACCAAATACTAAGGGAGTTATAAGAAGGAAACTTAACTTTCAGCCATATGAAGGAGGTTATACATAGGAAGAATCTTCAGACTATGACAACTGATTAGGTTTAGAGTGGCAAAGGAGAAGGAAACTAAAAATAACACTGAATTCTAAGCTTTGTGATTAGGACACTGGAAATATTAATGTAAATAGGGGACATAGAATGAAAAAATTATGGAGTCTGTTGGAGGTGACTGTGGAACAGCCAAGTAGAAATGTCAACTAGTCCCTTAAAATGATGAAGTAGAGCTGAGGAAGAAAGTTTTGGAAGTTGTTCATATAAAGATAATCACGTGCAGGTGTACATAAGAATGTTGCAGAAGTCAAGATTTTATATCATATATAGTCAAGGGAGAGGGGGTAGAGAAAGGAGAAGGAAACCATGGATGGGTCCTTGCGGAAGATCACCTGATGAAACAAGAGAAGCCTGAGAACAAGCCTTAGAAGCAGCAGTACAGTATAATGGGAAGAAAAAAAAAATCAAGAATAAGATGGATCAATGATGTCACATGCTATAGGGCTGGAATAAGATAAAAACCAAAAAAAGGAAATAAAATTTGCAACTTGGAGGTCAATAAAAGCATTTTTAGGAGTAGGTTGAAACTAGAATCTGCTTTTCAAAGTGTTAAGGAATGTGTGGGTACTGAGAAAATGGCCATAGTGAGCATGCTTTCCTCCTTCAGGAATTTTGCATGTTGAAGGGAATGAAAACATAAGTCAGTAGAATGGTAGAGTTACTAAGGGAGTCACTTTAAAGACATGATTAATTCTTAATTCTTGAAAATAAAAAGAATTAGAAGTTTGCTGAAAATGCAGAAAAAAAATCAGTGAACTGGGGCATTGAAGGAGTTTTCATAGTGAATTCAAATTGTGATTTTTGGACCAATAGTATTAGGATAATCAGAGAACTTGGAAGTGCAAATTATCCAGTCACAGCAATCTCTACTTAAACAAGCCCTCCAGCTGATTACGGTGCACAATAAAATTTGAGTTCCACTGGCCATTCTCAGTAGAAGGTAAAATCACCTGCAAAGAGAGAAGAGCAGTGGAACCCAGAATATGAGGAGGGTCGGAAAGATAAGGATTAGGTATTGACGACTGCGGTAGTAAGTCTATTAGAGTGATTTAAAAGAATGTCTAGCAAAAGAGGGAGCCCAGTAAGATAGAGACAATCTGTTTTAGACAAAATTGGCTTAGTTTGTGGACTTTCTCTAAGTCACAAAGAAGTCAAAATCTAGGGGCAGAGAAAGTGGATGGTAGCTACCCAAAGTAAGGAATCAGCAAAATGATGACAGTAATTAGAGAAGACAACACAGATTTTAAGGGTTCATAGAAAAAGCATTGTTAGATTGAATAACAGTGGAGTCCAGCCTGGCTTGGAAATGAGGGCTGGAGAGCTTAATGAGGGTGAGGTTCAGTAGGAATGAGGAAGTAAGAAATGAAGTAAGAAAGTGATGATAAGAGAAACAGATATTAAATAGTTTCAACTGATGAGTTTCAAGGAGTAGCAAAAGTCTGTGAGGCCTGAAGATGTAGTGGAAATGAAGAAATTGAGGGTGATAAAGAATCATGAGGACAGAGTGTGAGGAATATCACTGATATGAGTGATGAAGTTCTCTTAGATGATTCCAGGCAGGAGTCAGCAGGAAGTGGAGAGAAGATTGTAAACCTACCAATGAAACTGTCAAAATATGGGGAGAGTTTCCTGTCTTGCTAATTTTGGGCATTCTAACTGGGAGGTGTGGGGGTGGGAGGTTGGGGGAACCAGGTGGTGGGTATTAGAGAGGGCACAGATTGCGTGGAGCACTGGGTGTGGTACAAAAACAATGAATACTGTTATGCTGAAAATAAATTAAAAAAAAATGATTAAAAAATATGGGGAGAGTAACTAGGTCAATAATAGTGACAATTCAAGCCAAAACATATGCTATATATGGTTTGCAGGGTTTTAGAGAAAGGAGATGGTTGATCAAAAAAATCCAAACCACCTGAGTGTATAAAACTGTATTGAGAAAAGAATTAGCAACAGATATTTTTAAAAAATGAAAAAAAAATTAGGGAATTATTAACACCAGCAAAAAAACCCAGTTGTATTAATAAAAGAAACAAAATTATATACAAATTGGTTCAGCAGTGAATAATATTTCCATAACAATAATAATGTAAACACTGAATACTGCGTTAGCTAAGAAATGGGGACTTAACTATATTGGGATGTTGGAAGGGATGGAAACAGATGAGGGATTAATAGAACTAAAACTTTTATATACCTGGAATTATCAACAGATAACATACAACACTGATACATCAAGAAATAGCATAAGAATTTGCATACTATTTAACTGTATGGAAGTAAATACCAAAAGAAAACGCTAAGGATTGAAAATGGTTGTCTCTGAGGAATGGGTATGCAAGAAAAGGGTTGAGATAAAGAATTACTAAAATATGCCTTTTAGTACTATTTGAATTTTTAAGCTACATACATGCATTACTTTGACTTAAAAGCATAAAAACTGTTTTTTGAAAATAACAATTCTTTTTGGCCACAAAACAGAGTTTAAAAGGGCGCCAGTGCAGGAAATAGCCACAGACAGATAATGGAGTTTGGAAAAGACAGGCCCAAAAGAGATACAGATTAAATTTTTGGAAGGGGTAAGCATCAGATAGAGGTTTGCACAAAATAACTCCTCATTTTCAACAATGGGGATGAAGAAAGCAAGAAATATGAAAAAAGACTTTAACCACTTTTTAATGAGAGAGGAAACAGGCCGAACTGCTGAGTTTATTGAGTGAACCAGACCAGAGATTTCATTGTTAGTGAATGACTTATTTTAAATAAACACTATAGCAAGTTTTCTGTATACTTGCCAGAAAAAGCACCTGACACTAAGATCTGTGCTGTCTTGATGCTGACAAAAATTGAATTTTAAAATCATGAGAGAAAAGCATCAAAATTGGAGTATTTTCATTGGCAATAGCACTATTCAAGAGAACAAGACTATTCCTTTTGCATCTTCCCATGACTCCAAAAGATTTCTTGGCAGCTTCAAGCCAAGTGGAAAAGGATTGCACATATAATATACATAGTTTAATTTTTCTTATAAACACCACCTGTATGGCAACTTGTAAAATGAGTTCAGCTGAGCTTTTCCTTGTTATTAACATATGTAAAATTATCTGTTTCTTTTTAATGTCAGGGAAATGACCTCAATGTGTTATTCTTAATGACCCCAGGGAAGGAAATGTGATTGAAAAAAAGAAATGTAATTGCTGATGTTTTGAGTTTGAAGTCAAAATGATGATGTTTTATGGAAAACATACATAAATTAGTTTTATAAAAAATATTTTGAAGCCATGTTTTTGGATACTTGAGTTTTAGAAATATTTTAATGACTTTTCTTAGTGGAAAGAATTTTAAATGTGATTTAGTTTCATTTAAAAATATCATTACATGAACACTGGGTGTTATATGTAAGTGATGAATCACTAAATTCTACTCCTGAAACTAATATTACACTATACATTAACTATCTAGAATTTAAACAAAAACTTGAAACAAACAAAAATCATCTTAAAAAGGAAAAAAAAATTAAAAAAATAAAAATATCATTACAATGGGAACCAATGTATTCTATTGATGTTTTTAAGGATTTGGAGCCTGGAGGTGGAAAACAAAGAAGGCATAGAGTCAAATATTTATTTGAGCATCTACTATGTACTTGGCTCTAAGCTGAATACCTTACATATTTTATTGTCTTTAATATAATAGAGGGGGAAATTGAGGTTCAGTTATGTCAATATGTCAGTTATTTACTTATTTAAGAGAGAGAGAGAGAGAGAATGTGTACAGCAGGGAGCGGTAGAGGGAGAGGGACAGAGAAACTCAAGCAGACTCCACGCTCAGCCTAGAGCCCAACATAGGATTGATCCCACAACCCTGAGATTATGACCTGAGCCAAATCCAAGAGTTGGGTGCTTAACTGATTATGCCATCCTGGTACCCCTCACCTTATGTATTTTTTTTACATGTTCACCCCCATGTTTATTGCAGCATTGCTTACAATAGCCAAGACACAGAAATAAGCTAAGTGTCCACTGGTGGATGAAAGACAAAGAAGATGTGGTACGTACACACAATGACACATCATTCAGCCATAAAAATAGAATGACATCTTGCCATTTGTGACAGCATAGATGGACCTTGAGGGCAAAATGCTAGTTGAAGTAAGTCAGAGAAAGGCAAATACCCTAAGATCCCATTCATATGTGGAATCTAAAATAACAACAAAACCCAAAAAACCAAATTCATAAATAGAGTGAAGAGATGGTGGAGACGTGGGGGGGGGTAGGTGAAATGGGTGAAGGGGTCAAAAGGAACAGACTTGCAATTAGAAAATAAATAAGTCACAGGGATTTAATATACAGCATGGTGACTACAGTTAATAATGCAATATTACATGTATGCAAGTTGCTGAGAGAATAGATCTTAAAAATTCTTATCATTAGAAAGAAGTTAAGGAAACTGTCAAAAGTGACAGATGTTAATGAGACTTACTGTAGTTATCATTTCACAACATATATAAATATCGATTCATTGTTACACACCTGAAATATAATGTTGTATGTCAATTACACTTCAGTTTTAAAAACTACAATGTTCACTGTGTTTTTTTCCTTTATTTTAATTAATTAAGTAAGTAATTAAATTTAAGTTTTTATTTAAATTCTAGTTAGTTAACATATAGTGTAGTATTGATTTCAGGAGAAGGACTTAGTATATAACTTAGTATATATAGAACTTACATATAGCACCCAGTGCTCACCACAACATGTGGTCTACCCTAATACCCACTTAGCCCATCCCCAACCCACCTCCTCTCCAGCAAGCTTCAGTTTGTTCTCTATAGTTGAGTCTCTTATGGTTTGCATCCCTCTCTCTTTTTTCCCCTTACCCTATGTGCATCTGTTTTGTTTCTTAAATTCCACATATGAGTGAAATCATATCATATTTATCTTTCTGTAACTGACTTATCTTGCTTAGCATAATACACTCTAGTTTTATCCGCATCACCACAAATGGCAAGATCTCATTCTTTTTGAGATTATACCACATCTCCCCTATCCACCCATCAGTGAATGCTTAGGCGCTTTCCATAATTTGGTTATTATTGATAATGTTGCCATAAATATCAGGGGGCATGTGCCCCTTCAAATCAGTATTTTTGTATCTTTTGGGTAAATACCTAGCAGTGCAATTGTTGGGTCATAGGGTAGCTCTATTTTTAACTTTTTGAGTAACCCTCATACTGTTTTCCAGAGTGGCTGCACAAGTTTGCATTCCCACCAACAGTGTAAGAGGGTTCCCCTTTCTCCACAACCTCAGCAACATCTGTTGTTTCCTGTGTTGTTAATTTTAGCTGTTCTGACAGGTATGAGGTGGTATCTCATTGTGATTTTTATTTATATTTCCCTGATGATGAGTGATGCTGAGCATCTTTTCATGTGTCTCTTAATCAACTGGATGTCTTCTTTGGAAAAACATCTGTTATGTCTTGTGCCCATTTTTAAAATAGGATTATTTGTTTTTTGGGTGTTGAGTTTGATAAGTTCTTTATAGATTTTGGATACTAACCCTTTATCAGATATGTCCTTGCAAATATCTTCTTCCATTCTGTAGTTTGCCTTTTAGTTTGTTGATTTTTCCCTTCATTATGCAGAAGCTTTTCATCTTGACGAAATCCCAATAGTTCATTTTTGCTTTTGTTTTCCTTACCTCAGGAGATGTCTGCTAAGTTGCTTTGCCCAATGTCAAAGAGGTTGCTGCCTATGTTCTCCTCTTAGATTTTGATGGTTTCCTGTCTCACATTTAGGCCTTTCACCCATTTTGAATTTATTTTTGTGTATGGTATAAGAAAGTGGTCCAGTTTCATTCTTCTGCATGTTGCTGTCCAATTTTCCCAACACCACTTGTTGAAGATACTGTCTTCCTTCCACTGGATATCTTTCCTGCTTTGTCAAAAATTAGTTGGCCATAGAGTTGTGGATCCATTTCTGGACTCTCTATTCTGTTCCATTGATCTATGTCTCTTTTTTGTGCCAGTACCATACTGTCTTGATGACTACAGTTTGTAATAGAGATTGAAGTCAGGAACTGTGATGCTTCCAGTGTTGCTTTTCTTTTTCAAGATTGCTTTGGCTATTCAGAGTCTTTCGTAGTTATATACAAAGTTTAGGATTAGTTGCTCTAGCTGTCTGAAAAAATGTTGTTGGTATTTTGATAGGGAATGCATTAAATGTATAGATTGTTTTGGGCAAAGTGTAGACACTTTAACAATATTTGTTCTTCCAATCATTGAACATAGAATGTTTTTTCCTTTTCTTTATGTCATTTTCAGTTTATTTTATAACAGTTCTAAATTTTTCAAAATACAGATCTTTTATATCTTGGTTAGGTTTATTTGTTTTCACCTTATGCTACTTCTAAATTACAATTTAACTCTAAAAACAAACTAAAAATGGCCAATCCTTAGTTTTAAGAGAGTCTGACTTATATCTGCTCTATAACTCTTTAAAGAGACTCTCCCACCCATGTGGAAGAGTCATTTAAATGCCAAGGAGTCTAGGGGGTGCCTGGGTGGCTCAGTCTGCTAAATGTCTGCCTTGAGTTCAGGTCATGATCCCAGGATCATGGAATCAAGTCCTGTGTTAGGTTACCTGCCCCACAGGGAGTCTGCTTCTCCCTCTGCCACTCCTCCCACTTGTTCTTTTAATCTCTCTCTCTCTCAAATAAATAAATAGAATCTTAAAAAAACAAATATCAAGGAGTCTAGTTGCAAGAACTCATTTTCTTCCCTTCTTTATCTATGGGATCTGCACAAACAGATTACCCCATCCTCAGTCTGATCAGGAGTAAATCCTATGCAATCCATATAAATGGATTTACTAGCTCTACTTCCCAGGGCACTATCCTGTTTTCAGCAGAAAAACCAGAAAAAATTAATCTATACAAAACCCTCCAATATTTAACAAAGCTACATCAGAATCTCAAACTGAAGCATAAATAATGAAATAAATTAATATGTTAGTTATTCAACTCTTCCCATTTTGAAAATAGACAATATCTAGTCTGGTCAAATATACTATTAGTTGTACTAAGTTAGTGAAAGGATATCATAGCATCACCATTGTCCCTGGACAAGATCCTTAATCCTGCGATATTGTTCCCATCTCTGATAATTGTCCCTCACTCCATTCTTATTTATTTATTTATTTATTTATTATTTCAAAAAAAGTTTATTAACATATAATATATTATTTGCCCCAGGGGTGCATGTCTGTGAATCATCAGGCTTACACATTTCACAGTACTTACCATAGCATATACCCTCCCCAATGTCCATAACCCAGACACCTGATCCCTCCCCCCATCCCCCAGCAACCCTCAGTATGTTTCATGAGATTAAGAATCTCTTATGGTTTGTCTCCCTCATGATCCCATCTTGTTTCTTTTTTCCTTCCTTACCCTGCACAACTTCTCACAACCTTTTTTCCTACCCCTACCCCACACTGCCTCTCAAATTCCTCATATCAGAGAGTTTATATAATTGTCTTTCTCTGGTTGACTTATTTGGCTTAGCATAATATCCTCTAGTTCCATCCACGTCATTGCAAAAGGCAAGATTTCATTTTTTTGATGGCTGTGTAGTATTCCATCATATATATAATATATATATATATAGACATATATATATCTATATATATATCACATCTTCTTTATCCATTCATCTGTTGATGGACATCCATGTTCTTTCCATAGTTTGGCTATTGTGGATATTGCTGATATAAACATTCAGGTGCACATGCCCCTTCGGATCACTACATTTGTAACTAAGAGTACTTATTTTTAGTTAACTATGATATTATATGTGTGGTATAAGAAAGTTGTCCAGTTTCATTCTATTGCATGTAGCTGTCCAGTTTTCCCACCATCATTCATTGAAGAGTCTGTCTTTTTTCCACCGGATATTTTTTCCTGCCTTGTTGAAGATTAGTTGACCATAGAGTTGAGGGTCTATTTCTGGGCTCTCTATTCTGTTCCATTGATCTATGTGTCTGTTTTTGTGCCAGTACCATACTTCCTTGATGATTACAGCTTTGTAATAGATCTTGAAGTCTGGAAGTGTGATGCCACCAACTTTGGTTTTCTTTTTCAACATTCTTCTGGCTATTTAGGTTCTTTTCTGGTTCCATATAAATTTTAGGATTCTTTGTTCCATTTCTTTGAAAAAAATTGATGGTATTTTGATAGGGATTGCATTAAATGTGTAGATTGCTTTAGGTAGCACAGACATTTTCACAATATTTGTTCTTCCAGTACATGAGCACATAACGTTTTTCCATTTCTTTGTGTCTTCCTGAATTTATTTTATGAGTATTTGATAGTTTTCTGAGTAGAGATCCTGGTGCAATTGTAAATGGGATTGGTTTCTTAATTTTCCTTTCTTCTGTCTTGCTGTTGGTGTATAGGAATGCAACTGATTTTAGTGTGTTGATTTTATATCCTGACTCTTTACCGAATGCCTGTATGAGTTCTAGCAGTTATGGAGTAGAGCCTTCTGGGTTTACAACATAAAGTATCATATCATCTGCAAAGAGTGAGAGTTTGACTTCTTTGTCGATTTGGATGCCTTTAATTTCTTTTTGTTGTCTGATTGCTCCCTCCCTCCATTCTTATTGTTATTATTCTATCTTAAGTTTTTTTTAAATTTATTTTCAGCGTAACAGTATTCATTGTTTTTGCACCACACCCAGTGCTCCATGCAATCTGTGCCCTCCCTAATACCCACCACCTGGTTCTCCCAACCTCTCACACCCCGCCCCTTCAAAACCCTCAGATTATTTTTCAGAGTCCATAGTGTCTCATGGTTCACCTCCCCTTCCAATTTCCCTCAACTCCCTTCTCCTCTCCATCTCCCCTTGTCCTCCATGCTATTTGTTATGCTCCACAAATAAGGGAAACCATATGATAATTGAATTTCTCTGCTTGACTTATTTCACTCAGCATAATCTCTTCCAGTCCCGTCCATGTTGCTACAAAAGTTGGGTATTCATCCTTTCTGATGGAGGCATAATACTCCATAGTGTATATGGACCACATCTTCCTTATCCATTCATCTGTTGAAGGGCATCTTGGTTCTTTCCACAGTTTGGCGACGGTGGCCATTGCTGCTATAAACATTGGGGTACAGATGGCCCTTCTTTTCACTGCATCTGTATCTTTGGGGTAAATACCCAGTAGTGCAATGGCAGGGTCATAGGGAAGCTCTATTTTTAATTTCTTGAGGAATCTCCACACTGTTTTCCAAAGTGGCTGCACCAACTTGCATTCCCACCAACAGTGTAAGAGGATACCCCTTGGGGTGCCTGGGTGGCTCAGTGGGTTAAAGCCTCTGCCTTCAGCTCTGGTCATGATCCCAGGGTCCTGGGATTGAGCCCCACATTGGGCTCTCTGCTCAGCAGGGAGCTTGCTTCCTCCTCTCTCTCTCTCTCTGCCTGCCTCTCTGCCTACTTGTGAACTCTATCTGTCAAAGAAATAAATAAAATCTTTAAAAACAAAAATTTAAAAAAATCTTTAAAAAAAAAAGAGGGTTCTCCTTTCTCCACATCCTTTCCAACACACATTGTTTCCTGTCTTGCTAATTTTCGCCATTCTAACTGGTGTAAGGTGGTATCTCAATGTGGTTTTAATTTGAATCTCCCTGATGGCTGGTAATGATGAACATTTTTCATGTGTCTGATAGCCATTTGTATGTGTTCATTGGAGTAGTGTCTGTTCATATCTTCTGCCCATTTTTTAATATGATGGTCTGTTTTGTGTGTGTTGAGTTTGAGGAGTTCTTTATAGATCCTGGATATCAACCTTTTGTCTGTACTGTCATTTGCAAATATCTTCTCCCATTCCATGGGTTGTCTCTTTGTTTTCTTGTTTGTTTCCTTTGCTGTGCAGAAGCTTTTGATCTTGATGAAGTCCCAAAAGTTCATCTTCGCTTTTGTTTCCTTTTCCTTTAGAGACATATCTTGAAAGAAGTTGCTGTGGCTGATATCGAAGAGGTTACTGCCTATGTTCTCCTCTAGGATTCTGATGGATTCCTGTCTCACGTTGAGGTCTTTTATCCATTTTGAGTTTATCTTTGTGTACGGTGTAAGAGAATGGTCGAGTTTCATTCTACTACATATAGCTGTCCAGTTTTCCCAGCACCATTTATTGAAGAGACTGTTTTTTTTCCACTGTATATTTTTTCTTATTTTGTCAAAGGTTATTTGCCCATAGAGTTGAGGGTCCATATCTGGGCTCTCTACTCTGTTCCACTGGTCTATGTGTGTTTTAATGCTGTCTTGGTGATCACAGCTTTGTAGTAAAGCTAGAAATCAGGTAATGTGATGCTGCCAGTTTTATTTTTGTTTTTCAACATTTCCTTAGTGATTCGGGGTCTCTTCTGATTCCATACAAATTTTAGGATTATTTGCTTCAGCTCTTTGAAAAATACCAGTGGAATTTTGATCGGTTTATATGGAAAACCCAAAAGACTCCACCCCCAAACTACTAGAACTCATAAAGCAATTCAGCAACGTGGCAGGATACAAAGTCAATGTCAGAAATCAGTGGCTTTCTTATACACTAACAATGAAAATACAGAAAGGGAAATTAGAGAATCGATTCCATTTACTATAGCACCAAGAACCATAAGATACCTGGGAATAAACCTAACCAAAGAGGTAAAGGAACTGTTCTTGAGGAACTATAGAACACTCATGAAAGAAATTGAAGAAGACACAAAAAGATGGAAGACCATTCCATGCTCTTGCATTGGAAGAATAAACATTGTTAAAATGTCTATACTGCCTAGAGCAATCTAGCTTAAATTTTACACTTGAAATAGCTTCTAATAATCCCTGAAAATCTTCTCTCTGTCATTTTCTTTTTTTTTAAGATTTTATTTATTTATTTGACAGTCAGAGATCACAAGTAGGCAGAGAGGCAGGCAGAGAGAGAGGAGTAAGCAGGCTCCCTGCTGAGCAGAGAGCCTGATGCAGGGCTTGATCCCAGGACCCTGGGATCATGACCTGAGCCAAAGGCAAAGTCTTTAACCCACTGAGCCACCCATTTTCTTAAGTTGTAGACTTTATAGTTTATAAAGAACTTTCATCATACGTTTTTACTTAGACTTTACATCAACACTGTGAGGTAGACATTACTATCTACATTTTATGGATGAGGATATTTCTGAGAGATTTAGTATTTATTAAAAACACACAGTTTGAAAGGTACATAATCTGGAACTGGAACCCAGTTCTTCCTTCTCTGAAGCTGGTCCACTTTCTGTTATGTCACCCATACTTCCACTTTCTGTTATGTCACCCATACTTCTCCACTAGCAGGCTCTTAGTCCATTGCTCTATTTATGTTTACACTATTGATAAAGGGCTCCCCACATTTCTCTGTATGAATCCTGGCTCTACTGCATGATAGCTGTGCAAACCTTTACAATTAACTTATGGGTAATAAATCTCTATTTTTATGATGAGGAAACTGAAGCAAAGCAAAAAATTAGACTAAACTGTATGAAATTGTTGCTATTTGACCAACTTTGCCCTATAAAAATGACAATTTTAAGTGATTTAACTTAACTTAATAAAATGTTTTTAAACATTATCAATGTAAGATGTTCAACACCATCTGAACCATGTTTTAGTGTAATCCTAGATAACAAAATATTTCCATACATGAGATTCAAAGAAAATATAATTTTAGGGTTTTTTTTAGAGTGGAAAAATATGGGTTTTAAATCTTTTATGGTTACTTTGACCAATATAGCCAAAGTACATATTTCAAAGTTTTAGTTCTTAGAAATAATCTCGTGTATATTTAATATAAAACAATCAAAACTCTTATGTGTGCAAGCTCCTACTTTATTTTTTCTTATTCTTTTCCTTCTATCTTTTAGTAAGAGCTTCCTATGAAAGAGGTAAATTTGAGCAAGCTATTCCTTACTGGGAAAAAAGACCTGAAAAAATACAAATGATGACTGATTCCCCACCGTTTCAGTTATTGTTGTTAGTTTTACCAAGATACAAGAAATTTTTTTTTCTTTTAACACTTGTATAACAGATGTTTCCAAGATTCCAAAGTCTTCGGAATATAAATTAGTCACCAATGATTGTATCCTAAGAGATTTCTCCTTAGCAATCAAGCTTTAGTTTCTATTTTGTTGATGTAATATAGAATAAAATCTATACATTTTCTGACTCGAATTAATATACCATATTTTCATAGAATGCATATAGGAAGCAATTGCCAGTTTGCAAAAAGTGACCATTATAAGCCTTAGATAATATTATTTCCATTTCATTGTTCATTTAAATACCATTTCCCATGAAAATATTTAATGTTGCACAACCATTGAACCCATTTTAGAACTGAGGACCAGCTAGAAATTAAGTATTCATTAATCAATTTATAATTTTCCTCATAGATTTAATGCACTAATAGACATGAATTATTTTGTCTTCTGAGAGGAAGTAGAAAATTTTGTTTTAGAAATGGTGCTAATGAAACACAACTACCTCAATATTTTGTTGAAAATTCAATGTGGGTGCCTATACAGTGAAGTGAGAAGGATTTAAGAGTTACTTCAGTTTTATAAGGAATCAGTTGATTGATCTTACCTGATCGTGTATATGGCTTGATCCACCATGGCACAGTTCATTTCCAGTGTTTGTAGAAATTGAATCACTTCCTGTGATGGTTTGGATTTGTTGGCTAGAATGGGATTGTTGACAATGTGGAGTGTGGATGATCCTAGGTTCTTGGACAATGTGATGATGGCATTGGGCCTGTGGATAGTATTCCTAAAACACACATACATGCCAAAATAGTCACTGAGAATACAAATTACTAATTGAGAAAAACCCACTGAAAGCATTTGTAAAAATTTAATGTGTTCTTTCACAAGGTAATTCAATCCCTAGGATTTGTAGTTTTAGTATATGGTATATTATTTTTTCAAACTATTTCATTGGGAGAAATTTTATTGAATTATATATATATACATATATGTATGTATATATATATAGATAGATAGATAGATAGATAGATAGATCAGGTGGCTGTGACCATCCAAATACTAACCAAATTGGCCAGGGAATTGCATATTCTGATTAAATTAATATTCCAGTTATACTTAACACTAAGACTACAATGAATATTAATTACTCTTTGATGATTCAACAGGCACTTCAGCATCTAATTTCATAACAATACTATCATACTGAAGATGTAGATTGATATAAAATTAGAAAATAATATAATGCAGTGATTTTCAATATCAGGAAGCTTATTAGAATCACAGTGGGGGCAAACAAAATTCTTATGCTTATGAAAATCAAGCACAAATTAAGAGAAAAGATTGGAAAACAGTGACTGAAGCTTCAGATCTAGAAGACGAGGATCCTAACTAATTCTACCACTTACTCTACGATTTTGGGAAACTATGCACTCTTTATGAGCCTTAGTTTTCTCGTTTGCAAATATGGAGATAGCATGTGTCTCATTGGGTTGCTATGAGGAGTAAATGAGCTAATGTTTATAAAGTGCCTATTACAAAGTAGGTGAGTAATAAACATTTATTATTATATTATTAGTTTATTATCATGAATCATCATCCACTCCACTAATTTTGCAGGTGGTAAAAAAAAAATCCTAAGGTCCAGAGTTGCTTTACTTATAATGACATGACTAATTCTTGGAAAAATTGGGATTGGAATTGATCATTTCTAGCTCAAAGTTCTTTCAGAACTTGTTTTTAAACTAAATCTTTACTATCTTGTTCATTTGTCTTGGCTTTCTTTTTTCTGATAAAGTATAGGTCAAGGAATAATAAAGGATATCAGGTTTTTACAGGTTTGAGGATTTCAGGTATATTTCAATTTCCTAAATTATTTTGTTATTATTCTACTTTGATAACAGGCATCTGAAAGACAGTGTTCAAAAAAAAATTCTCTATTTTGAATCAGAATGTTACATTCAGGCGTGCCTGGGTGGCTCAGTCATTAAGCATCTGCCTTTGGCCCAGGTCATGGTCCCAGGGTCTTGGGATTGAGCCCCACATCAGGCTCCCTGCTCAGCGAGAAAACCATTTCTCTTTGTTCCACTCACCCTGCTTGTGTTCCCTCTCTCACTGTCAAATAAATAAATAAATAATATTTTTTAAAAAAGAACACTACATCCATGCAGATATATTTAGCTTTGGAAGTATAAATTCAATCCTCTATTTCCTTTTGACAGTGGAAAGCTGACGTGCATTAATAAAGTAAAGCACTTCAAATCTTATATTTCTTTTAATATGGAACAATTTCAAACTATATTAAATGAAAAAAGCAAGGTACAGAAGAAAGAATATGCTATGCTCCCTTTTATATAACATTTTAAAATATATACATATGTGTATATTTACAAATATATACAACTTCTTTTAAATACATAGAGCAAAAATCTTTTAAGGGTGACTGCCTATGGGAAGAGGAACTGAAAGACAAGAGGGTTAAGATAGAGAAGGTTTGTTTTGTTTTGTTTTTTGTGTTGTGTTTTACTACTGTATATATTTTTATTCTTTTTTATATACTTTTTGGACCTTTTTATACTTTTTATGCTTTGAAATTTTTAACATGTATATAAATTATCTTATGTGTACAAAATTATTTTGAAAGAAAAATATATAAAGAAACATATTTTACAAATAGAAACCACCTTAGTAGTAATTGATAATAAAGGTCATAGAATCTGTTCATAGAATCATTTTCTCCAGGATCTTTTCAAATATGACGCATTTTATATGCTAACACTAAGATCTGTACAGTTTAAAAGTCAGACTGTGAACTATCAGCCATTTTGGTACAAATTGTACGGGTGAATGTATTATCTGTTCTTTTATGTTACAAAATACCCTCATACACTGGATTAGAATAAAGTCAGAATGATAGGCTAAGAAAACCTTCACCCAGTGGGGAACTTTTACACTACTGCAATAGAATTCCTCCTGAAAAAAAAATTAATGTGTCTTTAAAAAGCAAGTTAGGAGACACTTTGAAGGACATATCAATGTAGGACAATAAACAAAACAAAACTCATTTCTCAATCATCTTTCTTTATTAATATATCAGTTGACTCTTAAATAGAATGCTGACAGTCTCTCCATCTGGGGTGTCTTGTGGTTTTGCTGAGCCTATCTGGCCTCTGAACCACTCATTACTATCACTGAAGCCTTAGCAGATTTTCAGTTTCAATTATCATACCTGATTACTAAAATTATTGTTCTAAAGCATGATATTCGTACATTACTCATATTTTTGAAGTGTACCACAAGGTAGATTTTTAATGTATAAAAATCAAACATTTCTGAATAATCATATATTTTGTCTTCTTTGATAGAGAAAAAAATATACAGAGTACAGTTCATATGAACTACATAATTATCTTGCAACTGGCACCAATTTACCACCCTTCCATGACAAAGACCTCTGTTTTGGGCAGGTCTTATCTCCTAAGAGCTAGTCCTACTTGAACTAGTCTCATATAACATTAATTATTTCATCCTGACTCCAGCTTTCCAGCTTGTCCTACTGCATCTCTATCACTGAGGAAACTCAACTAGGTCAAGGCATTTGTAGTTTGTTCCATATACGTGGTTCCTTTTACTCTGGGTAGTCTTTCATGGCAGTCCCCAAACTCCCAAATCATTTAAGTCACTAATAAAAAAAGTGTATGTAAAAAGGTAAATATTCAAACTAATAGTAAGTAACTGTATTGTTCTTTCAAAGGAATTCTTCTTTATCTGTTCCATATGTATAGCAATAAGAATGTACAGGATATTCAGCATTTTCCTCTAGGAACCAAGATTTTAAAAAGTAATTATCCTTTTTGAGACAAGAAATTAAAAGGAGCATGAAATGATGTGTCTCAAAAATTTCTTACTTTTTAAAATGTGTCAGATTTATTGTTTTGTCAGTCTAGTTGGATAAAGGACAGATGTTATAATTTGATAGCTTGAGGAAAGTGCCCCTTAAAGAACTGACATATTTGATAAAATTTTTCTATTTGGAATCATAATGTCCAGAAATATTCTGTTATTCTTCTGAAAGATATGTGTTCCATACATACCATACCAAGCCTTCTAATATATCCAACTTTCTAAGTAGACCAGAGTCTTAAAGGTATGGATTTTTATTATTCTGAGAGTTTACACTATTTTATTTTTAATAAGCATCAAATAAGTAATAATGTATTAGTTCCTATGAATCTGATAACAACTGCCCATAAATACTCATAAAAATAAGATATGTTCTTATTCCAAGAAAATTTAAAAGAATTTAACATACTTTAATATTTCAATTGCATATGAGAAAAAATGACTTTGTGATAAAAATTCATTTGATATTATTTAACTGCCTGTTATAGGTTAAATTTTGTCCCTCCAAAAAAATGCAAATGTTAAAGTCCTAATCCTTAGTACCTCAGAAAGTGACCTTGTTTAGAAACTGGGGCTGCTTCTTTTTTTCCCCCTTGAAACAAAGCTTTTATAGAAGTAAGACATTAAAATGAGGTAATTAGAATAGGTCCTAATGAAATATGACTAGTATTGTCATGAAAAGGGAAAATTTGGATACAGAGACAGACTTGCACAGAGAGAAGATGATATGAAGACACACAAGAAGGATGCCATGTGAAGATAAAGGATTAAAGTTATGCATCTACAAACCAAGGAGCACCTGAGACCACAAGAAATTAGGAGATAGGCATAGAAGAGATCCTTCCCTGAAGACTTCAAAGGGAGCATGGCCCTGACAACACAATGATTTCATACTTCTGACCTCCAGACCTGTGAGACCATACATTTGTGTTGTTTTAAGCCAACCAGACTGTGGTACTTTGTTACAGCAGTCCTAAGAAACTAACACACTGCCCTATTTCGAGTATGTCCAAAAGACAAGTCCTAGGCTCTGTCTGGGCTGGAAATGTTTGTATCCACTGAGATCAATGTGAAACTTCTGCTGGCTACAGTAACAACCCTGCTTGTAAGTCTAGTATCTTTACATGCTATGGAATTACCATTGCCCTGCTGCAGTTTTGAATGTTGTACTTGTTCTCTGAGCTGAATTAATGAAATTTTTAAAAATGTGACTTGAACTACAGTTTTCTACACTTTTACAGAATACAGTATTGTACATATCTGTTCATATGTAGCATTCACTTGAAAATTCACTTTTTTTTTGCATTTTTTCAAGTTTTTATTTAAATCCTATCTAGTTAACATGTAGTACAACATTGGTTTCTGGAGTAGAATTTAGTGATTCATCACTTACATATAACACCCACTGCTCATCACAGCAAATTCTCTACTTAATGACCATCACCCACTTAGTCTATCCCCTGCCCACCTCCCCTTCATCAATCTTCAGTTTGTCCTCTATAGTTAAGAGTCTCTTATGGTTTGTTTCTCTTTTTCCCCATTCCCCTATGTTCATCTGTTTTGCTTCTCAAATTCCACAATTAAGACAAAGTTATAATGTTTTAAATTATAATTTTTGTGAGACCATTTCAAAAGAGACATACAAAGCATTGGGATATTCGTATTAAATTCAGTTTCTACCATTAATTTTGTATGTGACTTGACACATTTTTACTTTAGTTTCCCCTTCGGTAAAACAGGGACAATAATACTTCACATGGATAGAATGAATATGAAAGTGTTAAGGATGATATGAAGGACTGGAGACATAGTAAGGTATTATTATGACTCATAGTGGCCTTGATGGGCACTTGACAATTGAGTGTCATTTTCACTCTATTAAAATGCTGGCAATTCAAAAGTATACACTTAATAAGCTTTAAAACAAATTTTACATACCTGATCTGTATTTAGTTTCTCTACCTTTCTTATTGTTTTTTCATAAATGACATTGTTTCCTGGGAAGAAATGGCCTCCTCTTAGGAATGGAGAAAGTGGTTCCTATAAAGACAATAATGACTATGTTTTTGTCTTTTTTTTTTTTTTGAAAGTTACCTTTTCAGAGGAACCTTAACTTAAGCAAATATCTAGTCTTTAATAAACTCTGAGTTAGTAGCATATTAGGAGAATAGAATGAGAACCCAATAAAGTTTTTTTTAAATCATTTTTTAAAATTTATCTTCAGCATAATAGTATTCATTGTTTTTGTACCACACCCAGTGCTCCATGCAGTCCAAGCCCTCTCTAATACCCACCACCTGGTTCCCCCAACCTCCCACCCCCCCACCTCTTCAAATCCTTCAGATTGTTTTTCAGCGTCCATAGTCTCTCATTGTTCACCTCCCCTCCCAATAAAGTTTTAAAAGATGTAAGGAAATAGTAACAAAGATGGTCTATTTTCTTAAACAGAGTAATCTGGATCTCTCCTACTACCTTTTACTAGGCCTAACAAAGTGTTTCAGGGGAAATTGGAAGGGGCTGAGAAAGATATTTTTCCTTTTTTTAAAAGTAAAGTCTCAAACAGACAACCCCAACATCATACAAAAACTTCCAGAGGACAGAAAAGAGTTTTTTCTATTCTTAAGGCAAGATACAGTGAGTTTCCTTTGAGGTAGATAGGCATTAGGTCAACTTCATTTAAATTGAGTTCACTGGCAGGTTTCTTTCTTTGGAAAAATATTATTGGAGATATGTAAAATAAACAATTCATCAGTGAGCTGTGAATTAGGTAAAACTATATTAAAGATTTTTTTTCCTGGAACTTAGTTTTGGTACCCTTGAAGTGTACAATTCTTACTTGTGATTATAACCAAAGCTAAGGCTGTCTTTACAACATGTGTTTTGAATACTGAGAACAGAGTAGAGTCAGTAAGTGCCAAGGTATCCCCATATAATCAACTAAGTTGATGCAGGATTATCCAAGTGCTTAAAAGATATCAGCCAATGAAATAAAGGTTGGTGACATGTCTAATATCTGAAAGAAAATAGGGAAGGACTAATAAGGATCAGATCAATAGTTTAAAACAAATGCAGGGGAGCCTGGGTGGCTCTGTCCTTAAGCGTCTGCCTTTGGCTCAGGTCATGATCCCAGGGTCCTAGGATTGAGCCCCGCATCGGGCTCACTGTTGAATGGGAAGCCTGCTTCTCCCTCATCCACTCCCCCTGCTTGTGTCCCCCTCTCTTGCTGTGTCTCTCTCTGTCAAATAAATAAAACCTTTAAAAATAAAATAAAATAAATGGAATATTACTATATTTCCTATCCTTCTTTTAGTTTTCATATGAGTCTATTTGTATGGGGAGAGTTATGGTTGTTTTGCTACAAAGATTAATTGCATTCATTTATTTTTATAATACAGGGGAACAGTACAGAAGGGGATTGACCAAACCTGCTACTAGTTAATGTGTTTAAGACCATTTCAAAATCAAAACATGCTAATGTTTTTGTCGTCTGGTATTGTAAAAACTCTTAAAACAACTAGATGAAAACACTGGTTTTGAGATGCTCTTAAATCCAAAGCTATATACTTCTTATAATCAAGTTTGAATAAAAAGTGCTTTAACTAAATGTTCCTGGGATATTTTGGTGAAACAAATATGCAATTGATTAAATTTGGCTAGCTGATGAATTTTTAAATCTAAAGGTAGATATATTTAGAAGGATTCTCCTAGAAGCTCTTCTGTGTTTGTATGTCTTTGTAAAAAATGAAAAAAGAGTTTTTGTAGTTATTTGTAATTGTATAACACATGTTTGAGAGCTAACTATGCACAATATGCTTTGCTATGTTTTTTTTGACCATTTTTACTGAGATATTTAATACTTACAGTTATATATAAGTCTAGCATTACAATAGCTTCAAACTGTAACACTATAGTCATTATACCTATTTAATGTCAACATAACTGATATCAATATACTTTAGCTTAGTACATATTATTGGTAATAGTAAAGATTAAAAATATAAAAGGTGACTTGACTGAAATATGCACATTTATGTAAATGTAGGCTGTATATCAATGATCTATTTTTTAGAAAATGGCTACACTTTCTTACAAAAAAATACATTTCTTTTCCTCATTTTCCACTTTGCTATTTTGAAATTCTTTTTTTATTATGTTCAGTTAGCCAACATATAGTACATCATAAGTTTTTGTTGTAGTGTTCAATGATTCATTAGTTGTGTATAACAACCAGTGCTGAATTTTATAAGGAATGAATCACACTTAGCTTATTACCAGGAACACTAAATATTGATCAGTATTCACCAAACTGTAGCCAGCAGCCTATTTTTATAATGTCCTCAAGCTAAGAATGATATTTAGATTTTTAAAGAACTACAAGTACAAAGAAGGCCAAAACCTTATGGTGAGAGAAGAGCCTGAAATATTTACTATTTTGCCCTTTACAGGACATTTTTTTGATCTCCAGTGTAGATAATATATGAACATAAACATCTATGATACAAGGTAGAAAGAAGCTAGCCCTTGTAAAAGGTACAGAGAAATAAGTTATGGAATGGAATTCAGAAGAGGAAAAATTGAATTCCATCTGGCAGTGCTCAGGTTAAGTTACTTGGATCAGGTGGCGTTTGAGAAAAGATTAAGGTGGGCTTTGCATATGAGGAAATAGAAGAAAATGGTACTCCAAATGAAGTAAACAAAATAAGTCAATAAACCAAGCCTGTAAAAGTATAAATTACATGTAAGGGACACAAATGAGTCCTTGAATGCTTTTAAGAATGGACTGAGGTGAACATAAATCTACTTCAGGGAGATTTGTTGGAGAAACAAAAAAGTACAGGTAAGGAGACCAGTTAAGAGATTATCTTAAATCATGAAGGACAGTACTTTCCAAAGATGACACTAAGATCTTAAATCTGAGAAATCTACTACATAGCTGATGGTGTCAAAAACAAAAACAAGGAGAGTTGAGACACATTGAATTTTATGTGCTCCTGGTAAAAATCTAAAAAAATCTGATTCATGTTTTTATTCCTTATAACATTTAGTAAATATATAGTGCATAGCAATCCCTTAAACATGTATTAAATTACTGCAAAGGGTTAGCAAAGGGACTTTTACCAAAATGCAAAGGAAGGCATTCAGGTTATAAATGTCCAGCACACACATGAGTGGAGATTTCATGGCTACAGTTCTAGTTCTAGATTTCAGAATCATATGCTTAGAAGTTCCTGTTAAAATCATGCAATTGCTGAAAAGCCAAGTGAATATCAAAGGTATAACTATATAAGTCTTAAGGGATATGAGAATCAGAAGAGAAAAATGAAATAAAATCAAGAGAAGAATTTCCATAAAGCAGTGGAGGGGTGAGTGACAGTAAAAATGCTTCAGAGATGTCAACAGATGAGAATTCTAAAGTGGATTTGATTTGGACTACTACAGAGCCATTGGATCTGACTACTGAAATTAGTGAAAGAAGGAGTAATGGAAAAAAATTCTAGAGTCATAAAACCTGTATTCAACTCTGCCTCTATCACCCACATGCTGTGGAAATGTAGGAAAGTCATTTACCTTCTCTGAGGCTTAGTTTTCTTATCACAGAGATGGTAACGCAGAATACTTTATACTGGGGCACCTGGGTGGCTCAGTGGGTTAAGCCTCTGCCTTCGGCTCGGGTCATGATCCCAGGTCCTGGGATTGAGCCCCACATCGGGCTCTCTGCTCCACAGGGAGCCTGCTTTCTCCTCTCTCTCTCTGCCTGCCTCTCTGCCTGCTTGTGATCTCTCTCTGTCAAATAAATAAATAAAATCTTAAAAAAAAAAAGAATACTTTATACCAAGCAAAATAACGTATTTTAAACTACCTTTAATCTGTGATTTTAATGTACAAATGACATTGGTTTTTAATAATATAATACTTTAAGTCTGTACTGCATTTTAAAAAGTTAATGAAAACCTTGTTAGAACTATTCTAAGATGTCAAGATAAAGTATATACAAAAATAGGCTTATTGAAGGCAAGGACTGTATTCATCTTGAATACACAATAGTGAATGAACAGATGACTGGATGAGGAGAGATGATATGAATATTTATCTTAAGGATTTAAGTACCCTCTAACAGGGGAAAACAGAGCAAAAGAAAATTTCTCTCTGTTCACTATAAATGCTGAATCATCATTATTTTTAAGAAGAAAAATGGTTTGGGTTCTAACAGTGTTGATTCTCTCTTAAATGTGTGTTGGACTTATTATTTTAAATGACTTACTGAAAAAAAATTCCAAATTTAGGGAGCTATTGTTCCCCAAAATGTTTAAAGAAGTAAAACCAAATTTTAGTATATATAAATATATCATTCTTAGTAAAACAATTCACCAAAATAAATTTAATTACAAGTCTTAGATTTTTCACTAATGAGCTGTTAGACCGCTTTACTATTTTGGCAGCTTATTTTTTTTTTTAATCTGTACATTTGAATTGGTGCCAGAGTCACCCTAAAAATTAGTAGGTGTCTTCAAAGATGGTTGATTTTATCATTTTAATTGTTACTTTTAGAACCTCTGGCTGTAGTTTTCACATCTAACAAAGTACATAATCCCCAGCATCTACTTTGCTGTTCCCAGGCCATGAAACCTTGCTGGAGAAACTTAAAAAAATATTTGCTGATTTGGCTCAGTACAAATGCAAGTTATTTAAATTTAAGAGCGCCTCTAACCTTCATGGTCATAGTTGTATTTGTCAAATTCTCTATAACTGTGGTTGCAATTTTCTTTTCAATTTCCTGAATCCCCTATGCTCACATTCCTTCATTCTCTTTCTTCTTATTGAGAAAACAAAGACCTATTCAATGAGATTCCTTCATCTTCCTCCCTACCTCAAAACCTCTCTTCAATTTCTGCTCCTTCCATCTCATTACCAAGAAAGACAAATTCCTCCTTTTATCCTGAAGTCACTTCTCTATACCTGGAATCCTATCCCCTCTTGTCTCTTCCACAATTGTGTCCATTTGTCCCCTTGCCCTGTGGCATCTTTAATTTTACTACTGGTTCTTTTTCCTTTGTTTGTAAATCTCTCAGATCTCCAAGATTCTGTTTTCTCCTTTAGCTACCATCCTATCTGCTTCTTTTGAGCAATATCCTTCTTAGAAGAGTAATCCTCATTTATTTCCTCCATTTCTTCATCTATCCACCCATTAACTTTGCACATCTGGGTTTTGCTTCCAAAATTATAAGGAAACTCTCAAATATCACCATTACTTAATGGTCGAACTCTTTATTCTCAAACCTCATCCTCATCCTCTTTGGCCTTTTGGCTATTTGAGACAGTTGACCACCCTTTTCCCCTATTTGTTTTAGTTACTCTGTGTTCACATTTCTTTCTGACAACTTCTCTGCCCATGAAAGTGGCTCCTTTCTGTTTCCTTAACAGCATTAAGGAACATGCCTTTCCTTAAACGACTTAAGCTAGGCATTTCTCAAGGTTCTGTGCCTCAACCCTCTCCATTACCCATTGGGTTTTTCATTCGTTCTCACAGCTACAATGACAATTTTCAAAGGAATAACTCCCAATAACTCTCTATCTCAAATGTGACATTTCTCCAGGTCATTTTTTATTATTATTAAGTAAGTTCCACACCCAGGGTGGAGCCCAATGTGGAGCTTGAACTCATGACCCTGAGATTAAGACTTGAGCTCAGATCAAGATCAGTTACTCAACCAACTGAGCAACCTAACTGCCCTCTCCAGGTCTTTTTTTTTTTTTTCAAGAATTACTTTTTTTTTTTTTTTTTTTTTTGAGAGAGAGAGAGAGAGAGAGAGAGAGAGCAAGCAGGGGACCGGGCAGAGGAAGAGGGAGAGAGAGAATTCTGAAGCTGACTCCCTGCTTGGCATGGAGCTCTACATGGGGCTCAATCCTAGGACCCTGAGATCGTGAACTGAGCCAAAATCAAGAGTCAGCCATTTAACCAACTGAGAAACCCAGGTGCCCAACTTTTCTTCTTTTTTTTTTAACACCATATTCAACATAAGTTATCAAATCTTTTCAAAATTAACCCCAGAATAACTCAGAAAAGACAATAATAGATTTGGAGTCAGAAGACCTGAACAAGTCACATTTATTTAAGATTTAGTTTCTTCATTAGTAAAATGATACTAGCAACAATGTTAACTGTAATAATAACTTAAATATCACAGTAAATCCTTCTCTGATTCTCTGAAACAAATGTGTTGTCTCCAACCCCTAGAACTTCAATAAGACTTCATCTGTAATTTTCTTGTGTCATCTATCATACGTCCCACCATATATTTTGCATGGCTATTTGTGGACATATCTTATTTCCCTTGTCAAGAGGAGCTGTGAACTCTTTTGTTATGGGAACCATGTCTTGTTTCCTTCCCCCCAACCATATGAAGGCTGTACAGTTTCCTCACCATAGCAGGAGTTCAACAATTAGAAAATTAATAAAACTTATTAATATCAATTGGATTCTCTCTACTGGCAGAACAAAAATATTTTCTTCATTTCTAGGTCAAATTATATACCAGAATGCATGAATACTTTGACTAAAATGACAATAAATGGAGCTAAAGAAGATCAAAAGCAACCAAAAATTTAAAAAGGCTGAACAGAGGCAGAAGGAAATCATAATGAGAAGTAGATTGAGATCAGTTTAATTACAAGAGGAGAAGCGAAGATTAGGCAAGCTGGGAGGTGAAAGAGGATAAAGTTGCCATTTAGGAGGCTCAGTTTATTATAAATATTGTAATTAAGCCAGAATCTTCTCCTGGGGGGATTTAAAAGAACAAACAAAAAGGCATATACTTAGGTAAACAAAATGAGGAATATATTTAAATAGGATATTCAAGCTGCTCTGCAAAATCAGATTATTTTTGTTTACAAAGCATAGAGGTTGAAATTTGTTTTATTCCTCAGTAATAGAAACAGTTAAAAGCTTTAAAATAATCATTACCCTCTGCGGGGAGGGGGGTCCCTAAGAAACGATTTGCTTCTTTGTAGTTGAACACAGCTGTAATAATAAGCTTTTACATGGGCAGGCTCAGTGTTACAAATATGTATTTCCATACATACTTCTAATTTTTCTGCCTTTGTATTACACTGTCACAGGGAATGATGGGGGAAAGTTGGTATGTGGATGAGTATCTGGATCCTAAATCACCTATATCTTCAATGTATCTTTCCCAGATGAGAATTGTTCAATTTCTGTTCCCACTCTGTCACTTTGTAACTAAATGGTTTGAGGCTAGTTAAAAGCTTAAGTTTAAAGACTATTGGACTTTGTTTTGTTCACTGCTCTATCCCTAATTCTTGGAGCGATTTGTAGTACATAGTAGGCAATTGATAAATATTCATTGAATAAATAACTTAACCTCTTTGTGCTTCTGTTTTCTCAACTTTTTAGGTTTAAACAGGATAAAATATGTAATTTCTTATCATGGAGCATATATCCAATAAACATTAATTCATCCTTTTCTCCGTTAACTTAAGAATAATAATTTATCAGGGCACCTAGGTGGCTCAGTGGGTTAAAGCCTCTGCCTTCAGCTCAGGTCATGATCCCAGGGTCCTCAGATCGAGCCCCACATTGGGCTCTCTGCTCAGTGAGGGGCCTGCTTCCTCCTCTCTCTCTGCCTGCCTCTCTGCTTACTTGTGATCTCTGTCAAATAAATAAATAAAATCTAAAAAAAAAAATAAGAATTTATCCAAAATCACATAAAAATCACTGGCAAAGTGTGTTGGAATTCAAATTATTTGATATTTAAAAATTATTCTGTGAATATATGCTAGGTAAACACAGCAACTCACATTATGAAAAAAAAAAGTGCTATCCAGAACTAATTCTTTGAAACCCAGGGATATCAAATGTAATATGCATCCAAGTACACATATTCCCCAGCTTGTAGGTGAAAGAAAGAAAAAGGAGAACAAGGGAGGAAGAATGGGAAAGGGTAAAGTGGTCATGTCATAGAAAAATGCACATTCTCATCTCTCAAGCTCTCTTTATGTCTCCCTTCACCAACACACTTTTGAGATTTGTTGTTTAAACATTTGATTCTGCAAAAGAAAGCAAAACAATTGCTTTAGTGTAATCACATTCAGTTTTGATACTTATAACGGATATGTGAAAACTGAAGCAAGTGTTCAAAATAATCACCCCCCCACCACAGAGCTTACATGCTCATATGTTCACACATGCATACATACATAACTAACTCCCTTTGTAGCTGAAGGGACATGAGAAAATGATTTTAAAATAAACAAAGAAAGAAGAGGGGAGAACAGATAGTAAAAAAACAGTGCAACTCCCCCACCCATGCACCTGGAGTAATATCAAGTGTGTTACCCTAATTTAATCCTTTGCTTTCCACAGCTGAAGCAAATAATTGATTTTATTTTGTGACAGAGGGGAGGATTCTTTCTTGCAATTGTGGAGAAATAAAATAAGAACAACACAAAGAATTGCTGTATTATTATCTGTGGTACACTGTTTCTATTTGTGAAACTTCGTCCTTATAACCCCATAGAATAACATGTTGCAGCTAAAGAAGGGCTGTATATAGCTTTGCGTGTATGTAGAGGAAAGCTTTTTACTGTAGGAAAAGTTTTCTTAATTTTCTCATCAAAATGAGATAGAGAATAATATCATAGTTTGCAAAATATAAGGTTATATATCTCAGTAGAAAATATAACTATAATTTTCAAAAGAGCTTATTGCTAGGCACAGAAGTTCATAGCATAGGCAATAAAGGCATGGAGACACTTTTGAACTTTTGATTTTTCATTTTCTTCCTCCTAGCCCATGTCTCAATGGCAAATCTGAATAAACTAAGGACTCCAACCTCTGATGTAATAGCTGATAACTTTTATGTGAAATTTGTGAAAAAAATTTGTCTTTTTTTCCTTTGGTTCAAAGGATACAAAATCCTTTGTAGTATAAAGGTGGTGCTATAGAAGTAGAAAGACTTTATAACCCAAGAATGTCCATACTGCTTGGAATAGTTGCATCACTAAATCAGAGTATATGGGCACATAGTTGTCTGGAATTAAAAATGACTTTTTAAAATAGTGATTCGAAGGGACACATGCACCCCAGTGTTTATAACAGCAATGTCCACAATTGCCAAACTATGGAAAAAGCCCAGATGTCCATCGGCAGATGAATGGATAAAGAAGATGTGGTACATATATACAATGGAATATTATTCAGCCATCAAAACAGTGAAATCTTGCTTTTTGCCATGATATAGATGAAGCTAGAGTGTACTATGCTAAGTGAAATAAGTCAGTGAGAGAAAGACAAATACCATATGACTTCACTCCTGTGTGGAATTTAAGAAACAAAACAGATGAGCGTAGGAGAAGGGAAGGAAAAATAAAATAAGATAAAAACAGAGAGGGTGGCAAACCATAAGAGACTCTTAATTAAGAAACAGAGTTGCTGGAGGGGAAGGGGGTAAGAGGAAGGGATAATTGGGTAATGGGCACTAAGGACAGCACTTAATGTAATGAGCACTGGGTGTTATATGCAACTGATAAATCACTAAAAAAATTTAAAAATTAAAAAAATAGAATCTTTAAAAATATTTTTAAATGATTTCTAATACTAATGATTAGAAATAAACTTTAAAACTAGAAGAAACTCCCAATGATCTGATTTTAGGGATCTGGCAACTGAGTCACACTTCTCGTTTAAGCTATCAACTTCTAAGGAATTATAGGTTGGAACAGGAGTTTGTGTGATATAGCTCACCTGTTCAGGATTTTGTACTATGTATCTCCTAATAGTAGTCTGTGGATATGCAGTGACTTTCACTGTTGGAGAATGGAGTTCCTGTAAAGAAAGATAAAAGCTGCATATAATTATAGTTGCTTAATGACCTTGAAGCCATTAATAATAATAGGGAGCAATTTTCAGAGTGAAATTTTAAAAGTCATTTGCATAAATGTTGACATGAATTTATGGTTCCAGTTAACTTCAGTCTTAGAAACATATATGAAAGCATGTGCTTATGTGTTCAGCACTGTGCTAGGTATTTCTTTTTTTTTTTTTTAAATATATTTTATTTATTTGACAGAGAGAAATCACAACCAGGCAGAGAGGCAGGCAGAGAGAGAGGGGGAAGCAGGCTCCCTGCGGAGCAGAGAGCCCGATGTGGGGCTCGATCCCAGGACCCTGGGATCATGACCTGAGCTGAAGGCAGAGGCTTTAACCCACTGAGCCACCCAGGTGCCCCTAGGTATTTCTATTAAATACTCATTTCATGATAATTCATCACACATTCCAAGCTATAGTTGATGAAAGTTTCAAAATCTTCATTGCATTGTAATGTCCCCACAGTATTAGAAGAAAATGTAGCTTAATATTTATCTTATAATTTTTAAAAATCAAAGAGACACAGAGAAAAAAGTGTGTGTGTGTGTGTACTTAAACATGTAAATCTTCAGTGTGGTGATGGCAGAGGGCCATAAATAACATTAGAAGTGAGACAAAACATTAGAATAAAGTAATTTGTAAACTTTTGATGGAAAAAGAGTCAATATCATTAATATAGAGTTTTTATACTTCAATAAGGAAAAGATTCATACTAATAGAAAAATAAGCAAATGGCATGAACATTTATAAAAGAAAAACAAATGTTTAATAAACAGCAAGAACTATTCAACCAAACTAAGAATCAAATAAACATAACAAAGGTACCATATTTTAACTGGAAATAAATTTCAAATAATAATACTGATGAAGGTACACTAAGTGGAACACTTTCCTATGGAGAGGGGAAAGATTAATCATCTACAGGCTGAAATATGTAGCTACTAAAATAATGATTTTGAGTCATACAAATTTACATGAAAAAGCTCATAGTATTATATAAGGAAAAGTGAGAAATGAATATATAGAACTGCATATATGGTATGATCTCAATTCTTTATTTGAATGGAAGAAAATGTAAAATGCTAATAATACTATCTGTGGGTAAGGGAAGGGATCATGAGTGATTTTTATTTCTTCTTGTCTACATTTTTTATGGTTCCAAAATTCTCCACAATAAACATATTTGTATTATCATAAATAAAACATCATAAACCCAATTTTAACGCCTTCATTATGAAAAATAACAGCTAATGCAATTTGCTGCCTGGATTTGAATGTAGTGAATATCTCTGTGATTTAAGTGGGCTTACTTTTCCAAGGTAATCTTGTCTTGGTGATCTTGTAGAGCTCTATTTCTATTGCTGTTGTAGCCTTTATCCTACTTATGTTTTGCTGTGTATAGGATCCATGCTTGTCTGAGAGCTCTTTGAGAATAGTAATTGGATCTAATACATCTTTGTACAATATTTGATACATAGTCAGCACTCAGCAATTGTTTGCTAAATATATGCATGACCCTAGGGTTATCTGGGTGCCTCAGTGGCTTAAATGACTGACCTGATTTCCCAGGGTCCTGGGATCCATCCCCACACAGGGCTCCATGCTCAGCAGGGAATCTACTTCTCTCCCCACCCTGCCCTGCTCCCTACCCACTCCTGCTCTCTGTCTCTCTAAATAAATAAATAAATAAAATCATGACTCTAGCTGACTCAGCTCTAGGTTAGGCCAAATTGGGACATGGTAGACAAACTTTTGATAATCTTATTTGTTTTGCATAAGATCAGCTTTTCCTTGCTGTACTAAAGTCTAGAGACCAGTTTTTGTCCCTTTGTTCCCTACTGTTCAAGCTCATACCTTGGTACCTCATCTGGGCGGGACTGCTTTCTTAGAACACCATCTTTCTCCCTCTTAGCCTCCAAGTCTCACATCCTTTATACTCCTGTCCTATGTAGTAACAAATTTAGGATGTTTTGTTATTTTATTTTCTTTGGATTCACTTTTTAATGAATGGTGACTAGCTCATTAAATACATATTTGTTAACATGGCATTCAATTACTATTATAGGTATCTTTTGGAGATACAGTGCCTAAACTCCAGGGTAATCTTAAATGTGGGATTATTAAGTTGTAAAAACTAGGGGAACTAGATCCTTGTATATCTTTCAAATCATGTACCTTTCAGAAGGTCTAGTTATGACACTATAAGTTTTTCTCTCTGAATGCAAACTGACCGTGCTCTCACTCCCAAAGTCAGGTCCTTGACCAATCCAAGATCTAAGTACTTTATTTGTGGGGCACCTGGGTCGTTCAGTGGGTTAAACCTCTGCCTTCAGCTCAGGTCATGATCTCATGGTCCTGGGATCGAGCCCAGCATTGGGCTCTCTGCTCAGTGGGGACCCTGCTTCCACCTCTCTCTGCCTGCCTCTCTGCCTACTTATGATCTCTCTTTCTCTATCAAATAAATAAATAAAATCTTTAAGTACTTTACTTGTGCTAAACTCAAGGGACCTAAAATATATATTTTATAATATAACATAATATAAATACTGGAGATCCTTGACTAAAAATGAACTATACTCAAACTAAAAGCAATTAGATTCAATAGACAATGAAACTGAAAAATCTCAGTTCATAGCATTTTTTCAGCACCTATTTCACATTCCTTTAATGGGTTGAGCTGATTATCATATATGAGAATCCCCTTTCTAGTTTTGTGTTCCTGACATTTTGTAAATGTGTAAAGCCTTAGGAGAGCTTAAAGATTACTTAAACATATGAGCAAGGCTTACATAAAAAGAAAAGTATCTAATCTAATCCATAACTTCTTTTACCTGTTCAGTATTTGGGGTTATACGTACACTGCTTGGAGGACAAGTAGATATTTTCAGAGTTGGAGAATGGAGTTCCTGTTGAGAAAAAAAGGGAGGTTCAGGAACTGTTACTAAGCTGTGTCATTTGAGTATCTTACCTTCTTTAGGTATAATTTCCTTTAATTTTATAATAACCCAGTTTGTCAGAAGAAATTCCAAAGAGCACAGTACTGAATTCCTTTGTCAGCTTTGCTAGTAAACTAATGATAAAATAATTTCTTGAATACTTTCATAATAACATATTCTTCTTGTATTTCTAGGTTACATCCTTCTTTTCTTCTTGAGATCTCTGCTAATATATATCCCGATGTTATTATAGGTCTGTAATTTAACAAATTGCAAAACTTATCAACACAAAAACATAAAATACAAAAATTTTCTAACCATGATAGAAAACTACCTTTGAAAACTCAACTAAGTCTACTGCCCTGAAAATGCAAATCAAAACTACAATGAGATATTACCTCATAACTGTCAGAATGGCTAAAATAAAAAACACAAGAAACAACATGTGTTGGCGAGGATGTGGAGAAAGGGGAACCCTCTTATACTGTTGGTGGGAATGCAAACTGGTGCAGCTACTCTGAATAATGGTATGAAGGTTCCTCATAAATTTAAAAATAGAACTGCCCAGTGATCCAGAATCAATCACACTACTGGATATTTATCCAAAAAATACAAAAATACTAATTCAAAGGGATACATGCACCCTTGTGTTTATAGCAGCATTATTTACAATCACCAGGATTTGGAAGCAGCCCAGGGTCTACTGATTGACCAACAAAGAAGATGTGGTATATATATACAAAGGAATATTATTCAACCATAAAAAGAATGAAATCTTGAAATTTGCAACAACATACATGGAGCTAAAGAGTATAATGCTAAGTGAGATGTCAGTCAGAGAAAGGTAAATACTGTATGATTTCACTCATATGTGGAATGTAAGAAACAAAACAAATGAGTTGGCAGGGTTGGGGGAAGAAACAAACCAAGAAAGAGACTATTCACTATAGTAACCTAATGGTTACTGGTTACTGGAGGGAAGGTAGGAGGGGGAATGGGTTAAATAGGTGATGAGGATTAAGGAGTGCATATGTGATGAGCTGTGGGTGATGTATGGAATTTTTGAATCACTATATTGTACACCTGAAACTAATATAACCCTGTGTGTTAACAAACTGGAATTAAAATAAAAACTTAAAAAAAAAGACTACTGCTCTGAGATTACTTCAGTCTAACTTTTAATTATGGTTTGTCTGATCTGCTTCTAGTGAAATTTCAAAGACTAGGCTCTGATGTTAAAAGAAAATGGTCTATAAAAGTGAGAGTATGATTTTTAATAATGATTAGATAAAAGTCACTTTATTGATTATGCTGACATTCTTTACATTTTTCCCAAACCAGCGAAACTGTAGCTTTATTAGTGTGCAAAGAGTTGATAGCATTAGTCAATCTCTTCATACATTACTATAATTTACAACCAATTGACAGAACTCCAGGATATATTTCCACAATAAAAACAATTCTTTCTTTCTTCCTTTTTTTTTTTTTTTAGAATAAGGAGACTATTGAAAATCAGAATCACGGACTTGCAAGGGAAACACTGGCAGATTCATATGGAAGTATAGCTATAATGTAGGTGTAATGTGCTGTTCTTAAAACAAATTGCCAAATATTTTGCATGCTGTGGTTTCTTTTCTGTTTTTCTTTTGGTTCACCTTATAACATTTTCATCCTCCCTTTCCCTGTTACATCAGCAGTAATACTGCAAGCTTAATACTTCAAGGCAGCCTTTGCATATGTTCTCAGATTTCCTGCTATAGCTGAGAATTTCTCAGACAAATGCAGAGAATTAAAGATTGTAAGCCAAACAGGTATATGGTCTTCAGCTCAGGATAATGGTTATAAATACAACCAAGTACAGGTGGGTTTGGCCCACAGGGCCAAGAGGAGCAGGTAAGAAAGAGAAAGAGAGGGAAGAAAATAAAAGGTGTTTTTTACTTATGCAATAGTACATGAATACATGTGAACGTAAAAATGTATACAGATGAAGTCAAAGATCTTCCCTTAATCATTCTCCCTTTATCCAAATCCCCTACCCAGAAATAACCATTATTATCTGGTATACCTTCACATAAATATGTATCTATAAATAATAATATTTATTGTTTTTATTATTCTGCAGTACAAGCAAATATTTTTGTATTATAAATTAGATATGCCTATATAATTATAATTAAATTATAATTTACATAATTGTTTTGAGCCTTCATTATTAGAATTGGTCTAGGCAAATGTAGCTTTTCCCATTAAATGCTCATTTTTGCTGCATCTATAAAATGTCACACTATATTTTTTGTTTTTCAAGTTGTTGAACGTAATTCTACTGTTAGATTTGACTAGTTCTTATAATAGGAAGCGAGATATATGATTTTTTTATTATTTTTATCAAAAGTAACTTTTGAGTGGCTGAAAACAAGAGATCCTCCCAAAAGTTTATGAAAGAATAACCCTGATTAAATAACTTAAACTTCTAAAAATCCAATAGAGTTTTTTCTTTTTTTTTTTTTTTTGGTAGATAATATGATATATTTGCAGAGTGTATTCACAGGACTCCAAACTCAATAAAACATTGAATTTTCTTTAATATTCATATTCAATTTTCTAGGAAGGCCCTACTTTTTCTGATTAAATATTAAGCATAGTACTGAGTTTTTTATTCTGTGGCTCATATTTGCTAAATACATAACTATTGTCTTACTGGCAACTTTCTTTAGGTAGAATTCTCATAAAAAATAATTTTGTTTATAATTAGGTGGGCTCAGGCTTATTATAAAATCCAGGCTGCTTTCCCCACACTCTCTAAGGTAATGGTTTTCAACTTTGTAAAATTTTATCGGTCCTCTTCCTCCTTTCCTTTTCTTCCTCCTCCTTTTATAAAGCACATATGGCATTACCAATTTTAATATCGGAGTGGATTAAAATCAGTCTGCTTTTTGGGATAATTTCACTACACCACCTGAGATAATTGTCCATACCTTGGTATACCCAAATCAGAGCTGAGAAGCTCTAGTTTTCCTAGAGAGAATTCATAAAACTGCATTTTATTTCTGTTTGTTAAAAAGCAATGTTTTTCAGAATTAACAAATCATATAGAATGCAAATAGCTCCAATTTCTCAGTTACTTACCTTAGTGAGAGAGCTTTCAAGTAGCTCAGTGAAGTGTAGAAAGAAGAGAAAGGAGAAGCTGGAGAGGTGTTATTCTCCTTTAGGTAGAAGAAAAATCTTAAAAATTTAAGACGTACTCTGAATTCCAGGATTATTTCACACACACACATATATATATGTATCTAGATACATATATATGTATCTAGATACATATATATATGTGTGTGTATATATATATATACATATATATTTTTTTATACTTTCTATTCTGATAATAGAATATTAGAAGGGGGAAATCTACTAAATGATTTGCTGTAAGGGTAATCATCAAATGACTTGTTGAAACCAAAAAATATAAACTTGTTTATACTGAAAATACTTTAGTATTGAACTAAGGCTTATCAAGGTTAATAGTTGATATAGTGAAACTATCAAGAGCTGGTTTCTAAACCAGGACATTTATTAACTAGCTATTATAACTTGGACAGGTTATTTTGACATATCTGCATCTCAATTTCTTTATTTGTACAACAGAAAAATAATACACAATGCCTATTTTTATGTGTACACTGTACAATTTATACAATGGATGTAATAATGTTTTTCTACTTAATTTCTGAAATTCCAGTGGGTAAATAATGTATGTAAAAGAATTTTGAAAAATAGAAATACCATCTGTTAGTGTGAGGCATTATTTTTACTGGATTGGTTACATGTATAATTAAGTAATTTGTTCAATACTTGTTATGTAATAGTATTGGAAGAGATATAAAGCATAGGTAGAATACACTCTCTGTTCTCACCAGGCGTATAATTATTTAAGGAGTAAAAACTGTTAGTGTAAATAACAATAGAGTATTATAAGAGCTATGAAGAGCTTACTATGAGTGTTTTGAGGGCTAAGAGATGAGTTCAGCCTGGGACAATTTAAGATTTCATCACAAGGTTATACCTGAGGAAAGTTTTGAAAAATTGGTTTAATTTCAGCTCATCTAGATTGGTGAGAATGGGGAGATAAGACATTTCGGGTGTAAGAGCAACAGGAACAAAGGCATATTTATGGAGCTTCAGGGACTAAATTTAGAGAACAACAGTTTACATTTTGGCTGAAATAGAATATTAGAAGGGGAGTTCTAGGAAGTAAGGTCCCTAGAAGCCAGATAATGAAGGGATCTGAAAGTCAGACTAAGAAATTTATAGACACTGAGTGTTATTGATGGTTTCTTCAGCAGAAGAGTGATATGAGGTATTTGTAGGGAATTTAAGCAACTTTTCTAGATAACATGGTCTTAGATTTAATTATGTTTGTGAATATTTTAAAATAATTTTGGCTGAGTACTGAGCAGTAGTAGTAGTTTTTATGAGGGAATCTTTGGGCACACAACTGATAAACTAAAACAATTATAGGGTAACTGAGCAAGATTCAATAAATAGTCACTTTACCTAGACAGATTTTAAGTAGCAGGGGATGTAAAGGAAATATCTTTATAAGCAGACTACTAATTAGCAGCTTCAAACTAATTTGCTTAAAAGAAGCAACACAACAAAATCCAAGGGAAATAATGTGATGACAGATCAGAATCACTAACCCTTTAACATAATTTGCCTTAATAAGTAATGATAAATATTTGTTCATAGTGGATAAAAAGTATAAATCAAATATAAACAACTCAAGTCCGGATTCTTAATGTGACCCAAGGACTAAAACAGAAAACTAATTGGCCTATTAAGTAGCTTCCTAATACTTACTTTATGTGTTTTTCACTTTTTTTAAAGAAGGAATTTGTGCCCTACTTTCCATTTTCTGTTCAAAGAGAAGGCATTGAAGAATGAAAATCACAAATAATCATAACCATATATCTTTATTAATGCCATTGCTTAAAGCCACATTCAGGCATTTTGCAAACCATAATAACAAAGGGCAAAGGAAGAGGAAATGAAAGAAAGAGGGAAGAGAAGAAGGGAGAGGGGAGAAGGCGAAAGGAAGATGGGAGAAAGAGCAGGAGAGAGAATTTCCAGTTCCATCCCATTACCCAAAATATTTATTTTGGTTTATCTTTGATTTTTTATTTTTAAAGATTTTGATTTCTAAAAATCTTAACCCTCAGTTAGTGTACATTCTATAGTGGAGGGGAAGAAGGACCACATCTGTAATATATTACTCAGTATTATAAGTACATTACAGTTAAATAGTAAAAAGTGATACTATCTAGAACAGATTTGAGATGGAGGTGGGAATGGAGTACTACATTGAGGAGAGGGTAAGAAGATTCAGGAGAAGATGTCTTTAAGAAGAAAATTTTCCAGATGTATTTTTTTTAAGATTGTATTTATTCATTTGACAGACAGAGATCACAAGCAGGCAGAGAGGCGGTGGGAGGTGGGGGGCGGGAAGCAGGCTCACCGCAGAGCAGAGAGCCAGATGCAGGGCTCGATCCCAGGACCCTGGGATCATGACCCGAGCGGAAGGCAGAGGCCTTAACCCACTGAGCCACCCAGGCACCTCTCCAGATGTATTTTAAGGGATAAGTAGAATTCCAGAGATGTGAGGGAAGTGTGGCTGTTGCCATTGTGGGGAATGAAATGAACAAAGGCACGGGTGGAAGAGAGGCAAAATGTTGAGTTTCTTCAAGAAACAGCAGTATAGTGTGTCCAGGACACAAGGTGGGAGGAAGTGGGTAGTGGGAAATAACATAGTAAAAGTAGAATGGACTATTCTTTTTTTTAAAAAAGATTTTATTTATTTATTTGACAGACAGAGATCACAAGTAGGCAGAGAGGCAGGCAGAGAGAGAGAGAGGAAGGGAAGCAGGCTCCCCGCTGAGCAGAGAGCCCCACCTGGGGCTCAATCACAGGACCCTGGGATCATGACCTGAGCCAAAGGCTTTATTTAACCCACTGAGCCACCCAGGCACCCCTAGAATAGTACTATTCTAAGGAGACACTTTGATGTCATCGAGGTGAGGAGTTTGAACCTACCTTTGGAACTTGATAAAGTTTTTGAAAAAATTCTGTACCACAAAGTAAATGACATTTTATTGCTGAGATTATTAATCCCACAACAAAGTAAAAATTGATTTTATTTCTTCATAATATTTCTATCAAAGTTCTCCTAAAGCATTGATGAATTTTTAACTAACTAAAAATTAATCAACTTATTACCAAGTGCTAGAGCCTTATATATTTTGATACAAAACAATCAATACAATTTATGAGAAAAATATTTAAAAAAAAGAATTCTAAACAACAGCAAAAAATGTCTGCCTTCTTGATAAATAACAAATTGTTAACACATTGAAATGTTCATTACATTATTATCTAGGCCTTGGCTTGTGTCAAAAGATTTTAAGTCATTCATAATAGAAGCATATACATGATAATGAAGTAAAAATAAGAAACAGATATCAGATGTTACTGTGTAACATAAATAAGAGTCGAATGTGTAGACCAGAAATATATAGCAAAGCATGGAGGTTACAAGCATTGACCTACAACCAGACTGCTAGATTTAAATCCTAGTTCTATCACATACTAGCTATATGAACTTTAGTAAGTCATATAATATCTCTGTGCTTCAGTTATCACGTCTGTAAAGATGAGAATGATATTTGGACTTTACTTACTAACGTTTAAAATTAATTCAGTGGGTTAAGGGAAATAGGAAGTTCCAGAGAGGTTATAAAAAATAGATCGTGTCCCCAAAAGAAATAAAGATGCATTTTGATTGAGGATGGTCATTTTTTATCTTTTTCCTCTTCTTAACCATTTGCTTTGCCAAAAAATGAGGTTCTGGGAAAATCATATAGACAAACAGAAGGATAGATACATACATAACAATCTTTTATTTATGTTTATGAATTTCTTTTTTAAAGATTTATGAATTTAATTTTCTTTCTCCTAAAAGAGTCACTCTACTTTGAGAGTTTGTAGCTTCATTTTTTATTTCATTTTTATCTATCCATTATAGCTGATCATATAAATTGGCAGCACTTTGATCACATATTTGTACCACCATAAATTTCCTTGAATGTGATGATCTTAGAGGTAATTCTGTCTTCAAATGTGTAGCCTGACTGTATAGATTTGCAGTGTCCAGTAGAACACTCTGCAATGTTCTACATTTGTGTTGTCCAATATAGTATGTCCAATATAGTATGTTCTACATTTGTGTTGTCCAATATAGTAACCATCAGATACATAGGGCTGTTGAACAGTTAAAATGTGCCTGGTTCAATGAGGAAGTGAATATTTAATTTTATTTGATTTTGATTAATTTAGCTATAAATGGAAAGCCTCATGATATCCTATTAGAAGTGTAGCTCTAGAGGAAACATTAAGACGCAGATAGCAAACAAGTTTTAATGCCCAGTTTCATTGCATTTTAAAAAGAAAAAAATTAGCACAAACTAAAAAAACTCCATCTCAAATATTAAGGTTCAAGTTCAAAGACTCTAAGAGCATGGGAACTTCCAAATTACTCTTTCTAAGGGAGACTTAATGCCAGTAAACATTATAAGTACATTCCTGCCATTCCAGTCTTTTGATCATATACCATGAGTTTTAGAAAATTGTTTTAATGGTTTTCTTCATTAGTCTTTCTTAGCTAGTAGAACCCTAATAAACCTTTCAAGCATACATCTTTATGTAATCTTTCCAGTATTAAAAGAACTCTTACTTTAGAGCCTATTCATTCATTATCTATTAGCCTATATTATCTGTGCAACTAGGACTTTTGTTGGCCATATTTTCACAGCAGTGGTAAAAATGGAAAGAATCAGCAAGTGTCCAGACAGTGTATTCAACACCTTCACATGTTATCTCATTTAATGCTCACTAAAACCCTGAAGGAAGGTATTATTGTTCCCATTTTACAAATGAGGACACTGAGATCCTGAGAGGTTAAAATGTATTCTGGGTTCTATGACACTAACACTATGTGTCAGACACTATGCTGTGTGTTTTCCATCACGTATTATCGAATTTGACTCTAACAATCATCCTACGAGTTAGGTATTATTGTCTCATTTTACCAATTAAGCAACTGATACCTATAACTAGCATGTCCCTGAACCAGGAATTAAATCCAAGACATTTAAAACATAAACCTACACTCTTAGCCACTACACTAGACTGTTTCATAGTTTGGATCTGCTAAAGTCTACTTCATCACTGCTCATTTATTATTTGCAGCTCTCTATGAGCTATTCCCCATAGATTCATTTGTATGGGCATTTTCTCTGCACAGTGTTTTCTGTGACTCATCTTTATACGCTGCAAAATATGAACCTCTGCAGCCAACACCTATTATCTTTCATTTACTATTGATAACTTATCAAGGAGTTCAAGTCTTTGGTGCAATAAATATGGGAGAAATGGCAAGATTGCTGGGAATGAGAATTAGGCAATAGAGATTACATACACAGTATAGGACTTTGTTCTCTAAATATTTGGAAGCTTGTTGAAATGAACATGGAACTTGCATGCTGTCTAGTTTTAACTTTAAAACTTTGAAAATCTAATAAATAATATAATGTTCCAAGACAGAGTCTTAAAATGACTGAGAATCACCGAAAGTAATAATAGTAACTTAGGAAGAGTTTAGGACCAATAGTTTCAAAAGAGACAATATCTTGGGGTGCCTGGGTGGCTCAGTGGGTTAAAGCTCTGCCTTTGGCTCAGGTCATGATCCCAGGGTCCTGTGATTGAGCCCCAGGTGGGGCTTTCTGCTCAGCAGGGAACCTGCTTCCTCCTCTCTCTTTCTCTCTGCCTCCCTCTCTGCTTGCTTGTGATCTCTGTCTGTCAAATAAATAAAAATCTTTAAAAAGAGGCAATATCTTTAAATACCAACTGACATTTATGCTGACAGAATTTGCCAAGGCAAATTGCCATTTGAATACATTCTCTGAATAGTTTAAAAGATGCTTTTGTTAAAACTTTTTGAAATCAATAACATGGTTAAGTACCTGCCTTAGTTATTGTTCAATGTTGTTCTGAACTTTGTACAGGAAGAAACATAAATTATACTGATTTTTTTAGATGAAACAAATACTTCCTTGATTTAGGATAAAATCTGTAACTCTATTCTCATGTTAAGAAAGCAATAGAATGTACTAGAAATAGAACTTCTTCCCCTCATTTCTTTCCTCCAAAAGAAATTTCTCATTTAAGAGACTCATTCTTTCTCTTTTCCTGAAGGAAACTAGGAGAGAAAATAAGTATACAGTCTCTTTGCAGTACATGCTTTTTGACTTTAGAAGTATATAGGGTGCCTGGGTGGCTCAGTAAGTTTAGTGTCAGTTCAGCTCAGGTCACGATCTTAGGGTCCTGAGACTGAGCTCTGCATTGGGCTCCCTACTCAGCAGGAAGCCTGCTTCTCTTTCTCCCATTCCCCCTGCTTGTGCTCTCTCTTTTTCTCTGTCAAATAAATAAATGAATAAAATCTTAAAAATAAAATAAAACAAAAATAAAAACTGGAAGTACATATGCTCTGTTGGAAATTTGTTTAAAAAGATGTAGCTTCTGGTGTAAAAAAAAATGTTAGCTCAAATACACTTATTTACAAAAGTTTTCACTTTTAAATGGGGTTTAACAAACAAAAAGCAGAATCAGACATAAATACAAAGAACAAATTGATGGTTGCAAGAGGGAAGAGGTGTGAGGGTATACACAAAATGCATAAAGGGGAATGGGAGATACAGGCTCCCAGTTACAGAATGAATAAGTCACAGCATAGGAGTTAAGGTCAATGATATTGTAATAACGTTGTATGGGGGCAGATTGTAGCTGTATTGTGGTAAGCATAGCATAATGTATGGAGAACTTGAGTTACTATTAGTACGCCTGAAACTAATGGAACATCGTGTGTCAACTATAGTCAAATAAAAAAAATTTAAATAAAAATAAATGGGATTTAAGAGCATGACAAATCTCCCAGTTGTTTTACCATGAATTGTCAAGAAAAGAAATTTGGATCATAGCAGTTAAAGGACCAGTTCACCTCCTTTGCCCTTGCCCTATCTCCTTTTCCCACCTTCTCTCTCTCTCTCTCTCTCTCTCTCTCTCACACACACACACACGGACAGCTTGTGAATGTCATGGCCTGAAAACAGGCCCTGCAATTTATCAAACCTCCCTTAAACAAGAGACAATTGGCATGGGCATTTTTACTCAGCAATTAGTTGCATTCACGATTTCTATAGCTTTTAACTGCAAGCATAAAAGGGCTGACCAAAGCTGAAAACATGGGCCTCTTTATCCTATGACCTCATTCCTTTTTCTACAACCTACTTCCCTGAACAATCATTCACTTTTAGTGACCACACCCTTGAACAACAATTTATCAAAGCAACACACTCCTCCCTGCAGAACAGGAAATTTTTCTGATAGTGTATAGAAATCCTGGCACAGCAAAGGAGCTATCCACAATCTTTGTAACCAAAGAAAAGGGGAAAAAATCATGTAAACAAAGATAAACCCAAGCTGAGTAATTGTTGATAGCAGAGGCTGTCAATAACACACATAAAAACATATTCTCCCCAGCTGTTTTCTAGAGTTAAACTTGGTTGTAAGTTTTAACTTCAAAAGAATGGTAACCCACATGACACACAGATTATAAGATCCCTTCTTTAAATAAAATTTGTTTTGTTCAATAAAATACTGAGGCCCAAAGCACAAAATAATATTTAAAAATGAAATATAGACATATGGAACACTTACAGACCAGGTCCCGCACATCTATCCTCAAAGTCGACTCTCCCTGGGATAAGGCAGTGGTATTTATCCAAATAATCACAGTGCTTTCTATGTAATAGGCACTTAATAAACATTAAATTCAATGAAAGACTGCTATTAAAAATATTTAATTTTGATTCAGTTCTCTCTCACACAACAGAATTCCTTTGCATATGTGGAAAATATCTTGAACTTCATGAAAAGCTTAATTGGTGGATGGGAAATATATATGTTGAGTGATTTTACATCAATGGTATTCATTAAGGCAGTATTTCATTTTGAGTTAATGATGGTAGGTTAATATTTAAGCTTTTCAAAAGGCTGAGTGGTAAGTTGTTTTATTTTGTTTTATGTAGTTTCTAGAACTTCATTTATTTATAAGACTGCATTTAGTTTTAAAAATACATCCATGCCCTTGATTACCCCATGTTTAATTTTACCTGTCTATATGGATAAACGTGGTAATTTTAATCCTAAAATTAATTTAGGCAATTTCACCAGCAACTATTTTCTACATTCAATTTTCTCTGATCTAGCAATCAGATAAAATAATAACCGAAAGAATAATAAAATGTATCTATTAATTATAGACAAGAAACAAAGCAACAGTATATCTGGAGAAATTTAAAATATGTTTGTATTTATAAATACCATTGTAGTGCACAAGAAGGCAATAAAGGAAAAACATACTAAAAAGGCAGAAGAAATAGGGGCACCTGGGTGGCTCATTTAAGCCTCTGCTTTCAGCTCAAGTCATGGTCTCAGGGTCCTGGGGTCAAGCCTGCTTCAAGCCCCCATGGTGGGGGCGGTCTCTGGTCAGCAGGGAGCCTGCTTCCCCCTCTTTCTCTGCCTGCTGCTCTGCCTACTTGTGATCTCTCTCTCTCTGTCAAATAAATACATAAAATCTTCAAAAAAAAAAGCCAGAAATAGAAAATATTAAAGTGCTGCAAAAAACATTTAGTTAAATCTAAAATGTCTACTATATAAGCTAAAATTAAGATCAGGAAACAAAGAAAAGTGACACCAATTTCAGTTTCTCAAAGGGAACATATCGTACTACTGAAAATTATAGATTTTTTATATTTTATTTTATTTTATTTTATTTTATTTTATTTTATGTAGGCTCCATGCCCATCATGGGGCTTGAACTCAGTCTTGAGATCAAGAGTCTCATGATCTATCGACTGAGCCAGCCAGGTGCCCCAGTTATGTATATTTTTAAATCTTATGAATTATCTGAATGTTATCTAAACACCAAAATGCTAACAGACAAAGTAAAAGTTTGACTGACTTTATGATAACCAACAGTTGATTATAATACACGTTTTCCTACCTGCAAGGATCACAAGCTCTAACATCAGAATAGTTGCTACATACCAACTCAAAATGTTTCTAAAACATGTCATATTAAAGAGACTTTATTAAAACATAAAACAAACAAACAAAAAAGTGTTTTGGGTAATATGTACTATTTGCTTGTGCTTGTCATGGCATATAATAAAGCTGCTGCCTCATCTTACCCATTACATTAACATGAAGGTAATTTCAGATCAAATCTAAGTTCTACTTTACACAATACCATCCTGCCAAGAAACAAGGAGGAAGAAAAATAAAAGAGTTTCTTCATCACATTATTTGTGACAACTATCTCAAAGCTTTCTTGCCAAATTATCTTTTAGTGGATTTGTGAATGCCCTTTGATATCTAACTCAGTTTGAAATTTTATAGTCAAATTTCCTTTCTTCTTGTTTCACTAAGGGAATGAAACTTCTTGGTTTGTCCTTTACTATACATCACCTACCTCATCTTCACACAGCCCTTATTTTTTTTTCTTTTCAATTATAACTTCAGACTTCAGAACACTCCATTCCAATCTCATATCCCAGTTTTTGTGGCCATATTTTCTGTCCCTAGGGTTCTTTATAAACTCCTCTATGGGGAACTGTGTCCCAGGTTGGAGATAGTTTTATAAGGATCACTTTAATAATTATCAGGTAGAAAGAAGAAAAAGCCACATAAAAAAGCTTGATCAGCTTGGTCCTGAGAGGACTAAAAAAAGAAAGTTGAACTAAATACAATACAATACAGGGCTCCTAAAACTTGATCTGTAGTCAGTATTTGTAACTTGTTAAGTTTCTGCTGTTAAATTTTTATCTGTCTTTATTAGCAAGTTGACAAGAAAAGAGGTTAATGTTTTTAAATAACTATTACAGTTAGGGTGATTTTAACATTTCTATAATAATGGTAACTAGGTTTTGTATTGTTTTGGAGCTACTAAGGAACATAGATGACACCCACTTTACTGTTCATTAACAACCTAATACTAAATATTGGAATGTACATTCACATTATTATTTATCAGTTATGCGAAGTAGTATTTTTTCCCTTTGTATTTTCTTTCCTTTGACTTCAATACAGGTGGAGGTTTTTGTTTTTTTGTTTTTTGTTTTTTGTTTTTTCAGTTAGGAAATTACTGACAGTAAATCTTGGATTTTTTCTTCATATTTTTTCCCTCAAATTTAAGCTAAGCATGAAATATCTGTAAAATTGTGGCCTTTTTATCGGTCTTTAAAAATTCTTTTAAAATAGTTTTATTATATACTTTAGAAATTTTGCTTCATATCCTATTTTAAATTGTGGTTTTGGGAAAAATAACCCATATTATTCCAGGTTGGTAAAATAATGGAACATCAGATAATATCATCGCAATGGTTACTTTTTTAATTCTTTACAGTATAAATTTTATCTTGAAAACATAATTTTAGTTGGGACAGATGTTTCCAGAAAACTTAAAGTCATGCAAATTTAATGTAAAGGGATTCAAAGAATGAAAATAGACATAGAGCTCTTATTTTATAGTCTTGCAGTGTTCCTTTACATTCATTGACAAGATTATTAGCACAGATACTGGTGCTAAAATAACCCCTTTAAAGATAACTGTATTTTATTTTAAAGAATGTCTTAGAGTTTTGCTTTTTTAAGCATTTATATAACAATTGATTACATCTTGCCTTCCTCAAACCTATATCTATTTTTCAATCCTCTTTCTACCAATATTCATGAATTATTCACTTTGGCTGTATAAGAACCAGTGTGTCATTTTCACAAGATGAAACACATACAACAATTTGAACAGATATTTGTGCATGTCACTTACCCAGCAACTGCATACTATTTGCTGAACACAAATAACTGCTCATTACTCCATATAAGCCATTATCTCTGAACTACCATATTTCATCTAAAAAATCTGTTTACTTCTGAAATAAAGTGAATCAGTGGGAACTAGTCTATAAAAGTTATTGTATTCAAGTTGAGGATTGCTTTATGGTAAGAGCAAGGGAATACCCCAGATCAGATATTACAATCAAATCCAACAAAAAATGAGTCATCTTATGCTCTAGTTAGATCATTAAACTCATCGGAGCCATTAAACAACCACAGGCACTAGTAAAGAAAAGTACAGCAAGAGATGGAATTTAAGTGACCATACATTGCTTGTATAGCTACAATCCACCAAAAGATAACATCCTGTAGAACAGAGGCAGAGAAGCAGAAAGAAAATATATGTGGTTCAAGATATCCACTCTCTACAAATCACACAGAGTTATCTTAATGGTACCTGAGAATGGTTGCTCCAAACCAAATTTTGGTAGGAGGAGGCAGTTTTGAGAGGAGAGAGAACTTCCTGTGAGCTGATGGGGTCCAAGGCCTGAACAACTTTGTTCATGGGCCCACTGTAGGTCCTCACTCTCTCATACACTACATTTTTTTCTGGTGGGTGCTGGGTTTGGCTTGACTGATGGTAGCAGTGGTAATGCTGGGGCTGGCACTGCAGCACCTCTGGGGGCTGTGGAGTCCCACAGCTGCTGCTGCTCATCTCACTCCAATAGCTTGAGCTCATGATGTTCTCAGTGGTCAGCAAGGTACTCCGCAGACGCTCTCCCTGTGGAACAGAGAGAGAAAGAGAGAGCTCTGGTGAATAAGGGTAAGAAGGCAAGCAGGCACAAGTAGAAGTCATTTATCAACTCCCTCTGCCTGTAGTGGTGCCCTGGAGAGGTTAGAGTTACCTGAGCAGCAGCAGGAACAGGTCTGGCAGCTGCAGAGGAGGCAGCAAAATTATTTGAGTGCAAATGAAAAGTAGAGCCACCCTGTGAGATTGCTCCAGGAAATGGTACTGACACGCCCCTCAGGGGTGGATTCACCTGGCAGCTTTACTTGCCAAGAGAGGCCCTGCTTTCCCACAGAGATACAAGGCTGCATTCAAGTATGTAAGGGAATCTGGAAAGAATAGAAATGAGGAATTTTAGGGCTGAAGCCAGAGCTTCCAAGTCCACAGTCTTGGAAATTCATTTAACTGTAAATAAGCATACAAAGACATGCTTGTGTCTAAACTTATTGGAGAAAAAAGTAACAAACGTCACATGAAAGTGACTTTCCCATGGTTCTTAAGCTTACTAAAGAGAATTACGGGCATGGATATTATCATTCCAAAGTCCCAGATCAAAATACAAAGTATTAGCATAGGAACACACTAATTTTCACAGATAAATTTGCATTCTTTGAAAACCCAGTTGGTAATTTCATTTAAGGAAGATTGTTATGGGGTATCCTTCTAACAACTCTAATTTATGGACCTGTGTATCTTGCTCCAGACCTCATATGACTTTCTTAACTTATATTGAAGTAGATTTGTCTAAGTGATGGTTGTCTATAAATGGGAGATTGGTCAAGAAAGATCTTACCATTCCACAAATACTTTGCATTTCAGCATTTACATTTATTGTTTTGCATTTTTACAAAAGAATGTACTCTGATTTCATGTGTGCCCTAAAAAATACTGAGTTTGGTTTCTTTTTTAGTATCTAGTTGTTAAAGAAGCTGCGCGTCTTGAAAGGGGCCTGACTTTATGAAATGAGATTTAAACATGCTCAGCACTTATATTTATTACTACTTGAAATTACAATAATAATGCCTACTTACCCACCATATTTTGCCCTGCAGGATACTTTAGCATCACTGAACTATAGAATACTCACTAAGTGTGTCTTCAGAAAAGGGGTGTCTTCCTACTGTGTATATACACCACAGAACCTAGCACACCATCATCATTCTGGAGAGGAAGAGAGTATCATTGAGCTGGCTAGTCAGTCTTTCTTCTGCTAAGTGAACAAAAAGTAGTGATTTTTTTATTAATCATTTTTAAAATTTATTTTCAACATAACAGTATTCATTGTTTTTGTACCACACCCAGTGCTCCATGCAATCTGTTCCCTCTCTAATACCCACCACCTGGTTCCCCCAACCTCCCACTCCCCCACCTCTTCAAACACTTCAGATTGTTTTTCAGAGTCCATAGTCTCTCATTGTTCACCTCCCTTTCCAATTTCCCCCAACTCCCTTCTCCTAACTCCCCATGTCCTCCATGCTATTTGTTATGTTCCACAAATAAGTGAAACCATGATAATTGACTCTCTCTGCTTGACTTATTTCACTCAGCATAATCTCTTCCAGTCCCGTCCATGTTGCTACAAAAGTTGGGTATTCATCCTTTCTGATAGAGGCATAATACTCCATAGTGTATATGGACCACATCTTCCTTATCCATTCGTCCGTTGAAGGGCATCTTGGTTCTTTCCACAGTTTGGCAACCATGGCCATTGCTGGTATAAACATTGGGGTATAGATGGTCCTTCTTTTCACTCCATCTGTATCTTTGGGGTAAATACCCAATAGTGCAATGGCAGGGTCATAGGGAAGATCTATTTTTTTTAAGATTTTATTATTTATTTGACAGAGAGAGAGATCACAAGTAGGCAGAGGCAGGCAGAGAGAGAGAGGGGGAAGCAGACTCCCCACCAAGCAGAGAGCCGGATGTGGGGCTTGATCCCAGGACCCTGGGATCATGACCCTAGCCGAAGGCAGAGGATTTAACCCACTGAGCCACCCAGGCGCCCCGGGAAGCTCTATTTTTAATTTCTTGAGGAATCTCCACACTGTTTTCCAAAGAGGCTGCACCAACTTGCATTCTCACCAACAGTGGAAGAGGGTTCCCCTTTCTCCACATCCCCTCCAACACATGTTGTTTCCTGTCTTGCTAATTTTGGCCATTCTAACTGGTGTAAGGTGATATCTCAATGTGGTTTTAATTTGAATCTCCCTGATGGCTAGTGATGATGAACATTTTTTCATGTGTCTGATAGCCATTTGTATGTCTTCATTGGAGAAGTGTCTGTTCATATCTTCGACAGTCTCTTCAATAAATGGTGCTGGGAAAACTGGGCAGCTATATGTAGAAGAATGAAACTCAACCATTCTCTTACACCGTACACAAAAATAAACTCAAAATGGATAAAAGACCTTAACGTGAGACAGGAATCCATCAGAATCCTAGAGGAGAACATAGGCAGTAATCTCTTCGATATCACCCACAGCAGCTTCTTTCAAGATATGTCTCCAAAGGCAAAGGAAACAAAAGCCAAAATAAACTTTTGGGACTTCATCAAAATCAAAAGCTTCTGCACAGCAAAGGAAACAAACAAGAAAACAAAGAGACAACCCATGGAATGGGAGAAGATATTTGCAAATGACAGTACAGACAAAAGATTGATATCCAGGATCTATAAAGAACTCCTCAAACTCAACACACACAAAACAGATAATTATATCAAAAAGTAGTGATTTAATGGTAATTTACTATGACCAGGTACTGTGCGAGGAGCTTTACATGGATTAGCTGTCATTCTCACAAATTTATGCATGTGTATAGGAAACAGAGGCACAGACACAGAAAGCCACAGACATTTCCCAAAGTGAAACAAGTAGTAAATGGTGGGTCTAGGATTTTAGCTCACTTTAGAGGTTAAGCTCTTATTTACTGCATTATTTTGCTATATACATTTCAAAATTATGCTCTGCATCTGACCATCTAATAAATCTTCTATGTGGGAAATCAAAGTACAGTTTTGAACTGCTGGCTTGTAAGTGACTCTAAAGGCATCTTTGGATTTTTTATGGGGGAGAAGCAAGCAAAATGCTGAAAATCAACCTTGAAAACTCTTTAAAATTATTAAAAATAAATTATTGTGTATTTACATTGCGTGCTGTATGCTGCAAATCTAATCCTTTTTCATTTTAATGCTATTTCTCAAGAATCAATGAAAATTTAATTAGAAACATGTGACCTGCAGAACAGTCTTGGAAAATATCAGATTGATAACCTGTTAATATCCTTAGCAGTATCATTTTGGATAGGCTTCATGTGTGAACAGGGAATGGGTAAGTGAGGTCATCCAGTCAGCTCTGATTGTTGAAATCTGAATTTAAAATACACACAAAAAAACACATAAACATAGTACTGTTAATATTTCAGCCAAAAGATGGCCTACTAAATAGAAATGGCAATGAACAATAAAACTTCCTTCATTGATAAAAGGGTGACTATACCTGTTGTGCACATTGCTTGGATATATGGCATTTTGAGGCAACCACCTTTATGCACTTGGGCAAAAATTATCATGTGATATCCTCCAGCCTTGTCCAATATTCTTCCCCATCTGTGGGTAAGAAACAGAGAGAGAGCTTAAAGCTCAGGAATAGTGTATAAGCAATGAGATTAGGCATTATCTGGCAGACAAAACACATCTAACTATGAAATATATGTTGACCACCGTAGTTCACCTTAGAGAGGATTAACAATATTCCTATCAAAGTTCCTGCTCCTTTTCTGAGAATTCACTTGTGCTTTAACGATCTGAATCTCTGATTGTTTTATTTCTCCTTAATGCAAATAATATTCTCATCTATTTTTATTAATAAATGCATATAACTATATTTGACTGTTTAATAATGGTATTTGACTGTTTTCTACTTGAAAACCCAAGGGATTGACACTGCATTCTGCAAGCTTCATGACTATGCTACCCTTCTCACATTGGTGGATAGAATAGTCAGAGTTGATTCCTTATTCTCAGCTCCAGACTTGTTCACATATTCCTAAATTATATTTCTGGCAGTTATTTTGTTTTACTCAGTAATATAGATATTTTATGTTTATTACTGAAAAAACTCATTTATATGATACATTTGATTTCCCCTTAGAACTAATAAACTCTTAGAAACTAATTCAGTTCTAACAGATTATTTATTTATTTATTTATTTTTATAAGATTTTATGTATTTATTTGACAGAGAGAGACACAGCTAGAGAGGGAACACAAGCAAGGGGATGGAAAAGGGAGAAGTAGGCCTCCTGCAGAGCAGGGAAGCCCAATGTGGGTCTTGATCCCAGGACCCTGGGATTATGACCTGAGCTAAAGGCAGACGCCTAAGGACTGAGCCAACCAGGCACCCCTCTCACAGATTTTTTTAAAATAAATTTTATTGTTCCTGATTATAAAAATAATTCATTCTTTAAAAATTCAAATAATTGGGGCACCTGGGTGGCTAGGTCAGTTAAGTGACTGACTCTTGTTTTTCGCTCAGGTCATGGTTTTGGGGTGGTGAGATTAAGCCCCATGTTGGGCTCTGCACTCAGCACAGTGTCTGCCTCTCCCCCCCCTTTCTGCCCAATCCCCTAATCATTCTCTCTCCCTTTCTCAAATAAATAAATCTTTATTTTAAAAATTCAAATAATTAGGGGTACCTGGGTGGCTCAGTGGGTTAAAGCCTCTGCCTTCAGCTCAGGTCATGATCTCAGGGTCCTGCAATCGAGCCCCACATCGGGCTCTCTGCTCAGTGGGGAGCCTGCTTCCCCCTCTCTCTCTCTACCTGCCTTTCTGCCTGCTTGTGATCTCTGTCAAATAAATAAATAAAATCTTAAAAATTCAAATAATTAAAAAGATGTATAAAGTAGAAAATGAAACTTCCCATATTGATGGTAGGAGAAAGGGATGGGCTAAAGATCAGGAATGTTTGCTGTATACATTATCGGTAATTTAAAAAACTGATTATATTTTGACTGAGATGTTTTGAAGATCATCTGAAAAAGTCTTGATTTTACCTACCTCATAAAATTGTTCTTAGAATCAAAAGAGAAAATGTCTGCTAATTATAATGCACTATCCATGTACAAGCTTAAAAATATTACTCATAGATGATGAATGTGATTTTTGTAAAATAGTAGGGTTTGAAAAGCAAATATGATGGGCCTGGCTTTTGAAAAGCTTAGCTACCTAAAACATTGAGGTAAAATAGATCAGTAATAAATTTATCAAAATGGGTATATAGAACTATCTTAGAATATTAAACAATATCAGTTATTATAACTTTAACACCAAATGAATTTCATCAGCATCAGCAGTAATGTTTTTATATGTATAAGTAATCTTGCACTCCACCTCTTGTTTTATGGGAATGATGTCCAGGTCTATCTCAAGCCCTACTCCACTATTAAAGCTCATGGTGTAATGTCAAAGGGTAGAAAGTTAAAGTGAAGTTACTCAAGTCTTTTTACTTCTGCCTTCTCTATGATCGAAGAGAAGAATGTTCATATGGAAAGAGTCAATAACCATTGGCCAGAGAGAGCTGAAGCCCAAGATAATGAGATATTATATGAAAACCCCTCTGTTTCACTAAATGAGTCCAGGTCACTTGATCTAGCAGAACTCCATTCCAGCCTTCTGACAGATCTTAAAGATGAGCTTGCTTAACTGCTGTTGGGCAACTTTAGACTGGGAAATGTTTCAGAATAACAGATATGAAGAAACATTGTTTTGTTTTAAAAAAATGAATGGTAACGTTTACAAACTGAACAGCTTAGTCTAACATCAATTCAATCAAAAGTCTTTATCAGATTATCAGCTATCTGATGATACACAAATTTAGAATGGAAATTTGTGATCTCTGAAAGACCTTTGGTTATCCTTTATTCTGGTTTCTGATTCTCAGTCCTTTAGTAAATTTTAACTGTGGATAATTTGTGGATAAATTTTAACTGTGCATAATTTTGCTCAGAACTAATTTCAATGTTCTAAGAGCCACACTAGAGAAAACGAGACTTCATTTCTAGACAAAGTAAATCACTCCTCTGTATGATTTTAATGCAGTTGAACAAAGACCAAGCTTCAATGATTCTGGCAGACCCCCAAGGATATCCGACATTTCCTGTAAAAAAAATACGTCTTGAATAACACCAGAGTGTTTTACCTAGAAAAGAGAAGTGTTTTGCTTCCAAATGAGTTTAAGAAATACTTGGTTAAATATCATTTGAGAAATAGCTTTACTGACATAATTATAGCTTTTCATAAGCTAATATACATTATGATCTAAATAGATGATGTAATGTGTAGAGTTTTTCAAGTTTTGTTGGTGATGTAATATATTTTGAGTGGAATAACTTCAGTTACTTGTATTCTTCAGATGTTTTCTTCTTTATGCTTTTTTCCTCTATATGCTCTAAACTAAACTCATAAAACAGGTGGGAATTCACACCTAATTTATAATTCTATCAATAGTCCCTGAAACAGAAGCAGTAGCTTCACCTGGAAAAGTTTTACAAATGCTAATTCTTGGGCCCCACCCCAGATCTCCTGAGTCAGAAACTCTGGGGTGGGGCTCAACAATCTGTTTAACAAGCTCTGCTGGTGATTCCAAGGCATGCTACAATTTGTAAATCTCTGAGTTATATCAGTATGTTTTGGACAGGCTTGGATAAAAGAGGAAGATGGTAGTGCCAGAGAGATGAGACTTTCAGTATATTAGGTAAAAACTCACAAGCAGCTCAGGTGATTAAAAGTCTATAATAGAGGTGAGCTACAACCCTTGGTAAGAGTCAAACTGTTTTATATACAAGAAGAAGTTAGAATGAACTATGGTGTAGTACATCATTTATAGTTATCTAAGTTATCTGATGTTAAACATAAAATATTTTTATTTTAATAAAAGGAAAATATTGGAGATACCAAAAGACTATATAGTGTTGATGAGTGTAGTTTTGAAGTTAGACAGACCTAGATTTAAATTTTAGCCCTACTACATATTAGCTCTATGGCTTGGTAAAGCATGTTACTTCTCTGAGCTTCTGTTATTCTCAGTGAAATGGATAATAGCCTGTAACAAAGGATTTGTTGTATGGATTAGATAAAATGCATATAAAGTGTCTATCATGGTGTCTGGTACATAGTAACTACACAATAAATGGCAGTTCTTAAACATTCTGCTCCAAATTTGGTTTGGGATAAAGGAAAAAGAGCTTGCTATGGATTTGCCAGTGGAAATTTGCTTAGAGTAGAAAGTAATATATGAGGCAGAGTGGACTTACAAAAGGGAAAAAAGTGGGGAAATACCAGGTAACTTAGTCACCAAGAAGCCCCAATCAACGTAACAAAAAGGAGAAGATATAAAGAAGCTTGATTGTAAGGCAATCATTTATTTAAAAAGCTTGGCTTGGATGAAAGAGTTTAGTTAGGAGATAAAACAAGTCTTTTGGGGGCACCTGGGTGGCTCAGTGGGTTAAAGCCTCTGCCTTCCACCCAGGTCATGATCCCGGGGTCCTGGGATTGAGCCCCGCCTCGGGCTCTCTGCTCCACAAGCAGCCTGTTTCCTCCTCTCTCTCTGCCTGCCTCTCTGCCTACTTGTGATCTCTGTCAAATAAATAAATAAAATCTTTAAAAAAAACAAGTCTTTTGATATCTGTTCGAGATATCAGTGTGCAATGTAGATAAATTATAAGGAGTTTTATTTTCTTGGGGGGAGTGACTATTTTCATTAGAGGGGGATACATTAGAGTATCTTCAATTATCAGCATCTTTTTATTGAAGTATAACAACCAGAGTGTTATATTAGTTTCAGGTGTACAATATAATGATTCAACAATTCTATACATTAGTCAATGTTCATCTAGGTAAGTGTACTCTTAATCTCCTTTATCTATTTCACCCATTCCTCCACCTCCCTTAATTCTGTATAAAAGTACCCAAATCAAACAGAAAAAAGGAAATAATAAATATAAGAACTGTATAATGTTAAACAAAATGTCAGTCAGAGAAAGACAAATAACATATGATTTTTATCATATGTGGAATTTAAGAAACAAAACCGATGAACATAGGGGAAAAAACTGAGAGGTAAATCGTAAAACAGACACTGTAGAGAACAAACTGAGGCTTGCTGGAGGGAAGGTTAGTGGAGGATGGTCTAAATGGGTGATGGGTATTAAAGAGGACACTGGTTGTGATGAGCACTGTGCATTTTATGTAAGCGATGAATCACTAAATTCTACTCCTGAAACTAATATTACACCACATGTTAACTAACTGGAAATTAAGTAATAACTTGAAACAAACAAACAAAAAAGTACTGAAATCTATAAGAGAAAAGCAAAAGAATAGAGGAGTAATGAAACCAAAAGTTGGTGCTTTGAAAATAAATAATAAAATTGATAATCCTCTAACAAGATAGACAGAAAAAGAAAGTACAGATAACCAAAATCATGAATAACACTACTGACTCCACCTACATTAATAGGATAATGAAGTGCCCTATGAAAAACTATGCACATACATTCTCCAACTTAGAATAAATGGACCAATTCCTTGAAAACCACAAAATACCACAGCTCACTCAAGATGATATAGATAATCTGATCAACACTACATCTATAAAATAACTAGAATAAAAAATAAAACTTCCAAAAAGAAAAATGTTGAATTACACCAAACATTTAAGGAAAAATTAATACCGTCTCTATACAATCTCTTCCACAGAATAGAAAAGAAAGGAATACTTTATAATGTATTTTGTGAAGTCAGCATTACCCTGATATTAAAAAGGCAATACAGGAAAACTACAGAAAAACAACCCTCATGAACATAAATTTAAAAATCCCCATCAAAATATTAGTAATTCAAATCCACAATACACAAAATGAATAATATATTATGAGCAAGTGTGATTTACCCCAGGAAAGCAAGACTGATTCAATGTTTGAGAATCAATCAATATAATTCACCATATTAACAAACAAACAAACAGAACATAAAATTACCTTAGTGAACACAGAAAAAGCATTTGACAAAACCCTACATCTGTACCTGATAACAAGTCTTAGTAAACTAGATAAACAGAAACTTCCTCAATCAGATAAAAAGTATCTATGAAAAACTTACAATACCTTACTTAATGATAAAAGACTGAATGCTTTCCTCCTACAATTAGGAGCTAGCAAGAATGTCTGTTCTTGCCACTCCTATTTAATATCATACATGAAGTCTTTGGTGGTGAAATAAAGGGAAGAAAATTATATAAAAGGATTTCACATTTGAAAGGAAAAAGGTTAAACTACCTCTATTTGAAAATGGCATGATTATCTATGTAGACAACTCTAAGGACTCTACAAAAAAAAAAAACTCTTGGAACTGATCAGTGAGTTTGGGAAGACTGGAAGATACAAGGTGAAATACAAAAATCAATAGAATTTTATATAGTACAATGAATAATTGGAAATTGAAATAAAAAACTGATAACATTCATAACCCCCAGTGAAATGTTGAAGGAGGATGCCTGGGTGGCTCGGTTGGTTAAGCAACTACCTTCGGCTCAGGTCATGATCCCAGAGTCCCAGTATTGAGTTTTGCATCGGGTTCCCAGCTCCACGGGGAGTCTGCTTCTCTCTCTGACCTTCTCCCCTCTCATGCTGTCTCTCACTCTCTCAAATAAATAAATAAAATCTTTTAAAAAAAGAAAAAAAGAAATGTTGAAGCATATATCAAATAATATAATGACTGCATACTGAAAACTGCAAAATGCCAATGAAAGAAATTGAACAAGCCCTAAATAAATGAAAAAAGATCCTATGTTCATAGATTGAAAGATTCCATATAGTTATGATGATAGTTCTCTCCAAATTGGTCTACAAATTTAATGCAATCTCAATAAAAATCCCAACAAGATTCTTTGTAGATATACACAAGTGGATTCTAAAAATTATATGGAAAGATAAAGCTACAAGAATAGCCATACAAATTTTGAAAAAAAAAATTAACAATGTAGGAGGAGTACCACTTAAGATCTACTGAAAATTGGCCTGCTGGGAAGATGGACGAGTAGGAGCATCCTAAGCTCATCTCATCCCCTGGATACAACCAGATAACACTGACATTTGTGTAAAACCAAAAATAAAAATGACCTGAAGACTGGCAGAACAAACTCCACAACTAAAGGTAGAAGAAGAGGCCACACTATAGAAGATAGGAAGGGTGAAGATGTGGTCTAAGAGTTAAACAGACCATCACCATCCACAGTAGGGAGGAAGCTGGTGTTACAGAGAAGAGCAAAAAAACCCAGACTTTATGACAATGAATTCCCATAATATTTGCCTTTGAAAGTGAAAGGGACCAAATTTCATAAGTTCTTATAATCAGTGGGAAAAATGCCAGGGGCAGATGGGAGAGAGAGTGATTTCCTCATCTCACTCTGCCCTAAAGAGACAGGGACCATGGGGTGATCTCTCCAAGAAAAAAGGACCTGGCAGGTGACATTTCTCCCTTGATCCCCCTGCATAAACCATTGCCACCTGCAAGAACTAGCACAGCACCAACACACCACCTGACTGGTTTGCACCAAACCCTCACCCTCTGCATTTCAGCAGATCCACCCTTCCCAGTCATACTGGCCTCAGTCTCAGCATTGTGGGCCCCTCTCCCAGAAGACCAGCCCAAACTCTGTCAACACCATATCTCCTAAATGTGTGTTTTGTGGGGCCTCAGTTCTGGCAAAAGCAGGGGTAGGTCTCATATCTCAAGCAGACCACTGCACACCTACCTAAAATGCACCCCAACCCTACTGGTTACCAAACATTGCCCACAACAGGCAAAAAGACCATCTTCAGATAAGTAGGCTGAATAAAAAAGAGGCAAAAGCAATAGCAGAGCACACACAACACACATAGGAGACACTGCCTGAAGCTCCAGGCCCAAGGGAACCCGGGAAACTGCACTGTAGCTATAGGACTTCTTCATAAAGCTATTATCATTAATAGCAAGAGAAGTAGCTCACTTTCCTAACACAGAGAAAAAAATACAGAAAGTCAGACAAAATCAGACAGAGAATTATCTGTCAAATGAAAGAATAGGATAAAACCACAGCAAGAGACCAAAGCAAAACAGATAAAAGTAACACTCCTGATAAATAATTTAAAGTAATGATCATAAAGATACTCATTGGACTGGAGAAGATTGGAGGACATCAGTGAGACTTTTTTTTAAAAAGATTTTATTTATTTATTTGACAGACAGAGATCACAAGTAGGCAGAGAGGCAGGCAGGTGGTGGGGGGGAAGCAGGCTCCCTGCTGAGCCAAGAGCCTAATGTAGGGCTTGATCCCAGGACCCTGAGATCATGACCTGAGCTGAAGGCAGAGGCTTAACCCACTGAGCCACCCAGGCGCCCCATCAGTGAGACTTTTAACAAAGAGATAAAAAAGAACCAATCAGAGATGAAGAACATGATAAATGAAATTACAAATACACTTGATAAAACAAGTAGCAGGCTAGATGAAGCAGAAGAATGAATTCATGAACAGGAAGACAGATAAATGGAAAGTCACCAAGCTGAGAAAAGGAAAGAAAATTATGAAAATTAAGAAGAGTTCTTAGGTAACTCAGTGATGCCGTCAAGCATAATACCATTCTCATTATAAGGATCTCAGGAGAAGAGAGAGGAAGGGGTCAGAAAACTTATTTGAAGAAATAATAGCTTAAAACTTCCTTAATCTGGGGAAAGAAACAGATATCCAGATCCAGGAGACACAGACATCCCCTTGCAAATTGAACCCATGGAGGTCCACACCAAGATGCTAGTAATTAAAATGGCAAGAAGTAACAATAAAGAAAAAAATTAAAGCAGCAAGAGGAAAGAAGATAGTTACATACAAGCGAAACCCCATAAGACTAACAGTGGGTTTTTAAGCAGAAACCTTACAGGCTAGAGGAGTATAGGGTGATATATACAAAGTACTGAAAAGGAAAAATCTGCAGCCAAGAATATCCTATCCAACAAGGATATAATTCAGAATAGAAGGAGAGATAGATTCTTAGACAAAAACTAAAGGAGTTCATGACCACTAAACTAGTTCTACAGAAAAGTATTAAAGAGGACTCTGAGTGGAAAGGAAAGACCATAAATGAGAATACGAAAAGTAAAAAACAAAACAAAACAAAGACAAAAACAAAAACACATAAAAGCAGTGAAAATAAATATTTCTATGAAAATAAGCCAAGGGATTAATAAAATAAAGGGATTAATAATATGACATCATATACCTAAAATGTGGGGTGGGGAGGAGTAAAGAATGGGCTTAAATTTAAGTGGCCATCAACTTAATGTAGACTACTACATAAAGAAGATGTCGTATACAATCATAGTGGTAGCCACAAATAAAAAACCTGAATAGATATGCAAAAACGAAGAGAAAGTGTTCCAAGTGTTTTGCTAAAGAAAGCCAACAAACCATGAAAGAGATAAGAGAAGAATCAGAAAAAATCTATAGAAATAACCAAAAAAAGGTAAAAAAGAGTAATAAATATATCTATCAATAAAATAACTTTAACTATAAATGAACTAACTCCTCCAATCAAAAGACAGGGTGACAAGATCATTAAGAAAATAAGATCCATCTAGGGGTGCTGGGTGGCTCAGTAGGTTAAACCTCTGCCTTTGGATCAGGTCATGATCTCAGGATCCTGGGATCGAACCCTGTATTGGGCTCTCTGCTCAGCAGGGAGCCTGTTTCCCCTCTTTCTCTGCCTGTCTGTCTACCTACTTGTGATCTCTCTCTCTGTGTGAAATAAATAAATAAAATCTTTAAAAAAAAAAGAAAAGAAAATAAGATTCATCTATATGCTGCCTACAAGAGAGTCCTTTCAGATTTAAAGACACCTGCAGACTGAAAGTGTGGGGTTGGAGAAAAGTGTATCATGGAAATGGATGTCAAAAGAAAGGTAGGGTAGCAATACTTATATCAGACAAAACAGACTTTAAAATAAACACTGTAACAAGAGACAAAGAAAGATACTATATAATAATAAAGGTGACAATCCAACAAGAGGATATAGCAATTGTAATATTTATGTACCCAACATGGGTCACCCAAACACATAAAACAGTTAACAAACATAAGGAACTAATAGATAGTAATACAATCATAATAGGGAAGTTTAACATACCATTTATACCAATGGACAGATATCCATGACCCAGGAGTTGCACTATTAGGTATTTACCCAAAGGATACAAACATTGTGATCTGAAGGGGCACCTGCACCCCAATGTTTATAGCAGCAATGTCCCCAATAGCCAAACTATGGAAAAAGCCCAGATGTCTATTGACAGGTGAATGAATAAGGAACATATGGGGTATGTGTGTGTGTGTGTGTGTGTGTGTGTGTATACATATACTGTATATCTATACTGTATATCTATACCTATACCTCTATCTATATAGGATGGAATATTACTCAGTGATCACAAAGGATGAAATCGTACCATTGACATAAGCACAGATGGAACTGGAGGGTATTATGCTGAGTGAAATAAGTCAATCAGAGAAAGACAATTTTATGGTTTTACTCATGTGGAATTTACAAAACAAAGCAGGATCATAGGGGAAGGGAGGGAAACATAAAATAAGATAAAATCAGAGAGGGAGACAAACCATAAGAGACTCTTAACTATAAGAAACAAACTAAGGGTTGTTGGAGGGAAGGTGGGGGGGGATGGGGTAACTTGGTGATGGACATTAAGGAGAACATGTGATACAATGAGCACTGTGTGCTACATGCAACTGATGAATTACTGAGCTCCACATATAAAACTAATGATGCACTATATGTTAACTAACTAAATTTATATAAAATAAGTTAAAATTTAAAAGAAAAGAAAAATCGATGAATGGTTTAGAATGACACACTGGACCAGGTGGATTTAGCAGACATATTCAGACCATTCCCTCATAAAACAGCAGAATACACATTCTTTTCAAGTGCATATGGAACATTCTCCAGAATAGATCACATATTAGGTCACAAAACAAGTCTGAACAAATTAAAACAAAACAAAACAAAAAAGTCATAGCATGCAACTCTTCTGACCACAATGTTATGAAACTAGAGATCAATCAGAAGAAAAAATATGGAAATAGAACAAATTAATGAAAGTTAAATAATATGTTACTAAACGGTGAATGGATCAACCAAGAAAACAAAGAAGAAAATTGAAAAACACACAGAAACAAAACAGTTCAAAATCTGTGGGATATAGCAAGTGTGGTTCAAAGAAGGGGATTTATAGCAATACAGGCCTATCTCAAGAAGTAAGAAAAAGCTCAAATAAACTACCTATGCTTACATCTAAAGGAAGGAGAAAAAGAAGAACATGTAACACCCAAATCAAGCTAAAGAAGGAAATAATAGATTAGAGCAAAAGTAAATGATATAGAAATTAAACACACACACAAACACACACAAACACACACACACACTAAAACAGATCAATGAAACCAGGAGCTGGTTCTTTGAAATGACCAAAAAATTGATAAATTTCCAGCAAGATTCAACAAAAAAGAAAGAGAGGGCAATATCTCTCATGAATATAGATGCAAAAATCCTCAATAAAATATTAATAAACTGAATCCAAAAATACATTAAAAAAATCATACACCACAATCAAGTGAGATTTATTTCCAAGATGTAAAAGTGGTTCAAAATTTACAAATCAATGTTGTATATCACATAAATAATAGAAAGGATAAAAAACATATGATCATTTCAGTAGATACAGAAAAATCACTTGAGAAGTACAATATTCATTCATAATAAAAAACCTTTGGCAAAGTAAGGTCAGAGGAAACATACCTCAACATAATAAAAGCCTTATATGAAAAACCCAAAGTTGGGGCACCTGGGTATCTCAGTGGGTTAAGCCTCTACCTTTGGCTCGGGTCATGGTCTCAGGGTCCATGGATTGAGCCCCGCTTCAGGCTCTTTGCTCAGTGGGGAGCCTACTAGCCCACCGCCTATCTCTCTGCCTACTTGTGATCTCTATCTATGTTAAATAAGTGAATAAATAAATAAATAAATAAATAAAATCTTTTAAAAAAAGAAAAAAGAAAAGAAAAACCCAAAGCAAACATCATATTCATTATTGAAAAACTAATTGATTTCCCCTAAGTTCAGGAACAAGACAAGGGTACTGACTATTTCTACTTTCTACCTTCTATTTTTATTCAGCATAATACTGGAAGTTCTAGCCACAGCAATTAGAATACATAAAGTAATAAAAGACATCTAAATTGGTAAAGAAGAAGTAAAACTGTTACTATTTGCAGATGACATACTGTATGTATAAAATCCTAAAGACTTGACCAAAAAACAACTATAAGTGATAAATGAATTAAACAGTCACATATACAAAATCAATGTATAGAAGTTTGCATTCCTATACAATGATGGAGCAGCAGAAAGTTAAATTAAGAAAACATTACCATTTACAATTGTTCCCAAAACAATAACATATATAGAAATAAAGTTAACAAAAGAGGTGAAAAACCTGTACTCTGTAAATTATAAAACACTGATGAAAGGAAATTCAAGACAATACAAAAAAATGAAAACCATTGTATTCTCATGGTTTGGAAGAAAAAATACTGTTAAAATGTCTATACTATTGGTCTATGTGTTACTTTTGTGCCAGTACCACACTGTCTTGATGATTGCAGCTTTGTAATAGATCTTAAAGTCCAGAATCGTGACGCCACCAGCTTTGGTTTTCTTTCTCAACATTCCTTTGGCTATTCAGGATCTTTTCTAGTTCCATACAAATTTTAGGATTATTTGTTCCAGTTCTGTGAAAAAGTTGATGGTATTTTGATAGAGATTGCATAGAATGTGTAGATTGCTCTAGGTAGCATAGACATTTTCATAATGTTTGTTCTTCCAATCCATGAGCATGGAACATTTTTTCCATTTCTTTGTGTCTTTAATTTCTTTCATGAGTATTCTGTAGTTAACTGAATATAGATACTTTGCCTTTTTGGTTAGGTTTATGCCTGGGTATTTTATGATTTTTGGGTACAATTGTAAATGGGATCGACTCTTTAATTTATCTTTCTTCGGTCTCATAGTTAGTGTACAGAAATGCAACTTTTTTCTGTGCCTTGATTTTGTATTCTGACACTTTATTGAATGCTTGTATGAATTCTAGAAGTTCTGTGGTGGAGTCTTTTGGATTTTCCACATAAAGTATCATATCATCTGCAAAGAGTGAGAGTTTGACTTCTTCTTTGCTGTTTCAAATGTCTTTTATTTCTTTTTGTTGTCTGATTGCTGAGGCTAGGACTTATAGTACTATGTTGAACAGCAGAAGTGATAATGGAGATCCCTGCCATGTTCCTGACCTAGGGGGCAATCTGTTTTCCCCATTGAAAATATATTTGCTGTGGGTTTTTCGTAGATGGCTTTTATGATATTGAGGTATGTACCATCCATCTCTACCCATGTAGAGTTTAAATCAGAAAAGGTTGCTCTTTTTGTCAAATGATTTTTCTGCATCTATTGAGAGTATCATATGCTTCTTGTTCTTTCTTTTATTAATGTACTGTACCATATTGATTGATTTGCAGATGTTGAACCAACCTGGCAGCCCAGGAATAAATCCCACGTGGTCATGGTGAATAATCCTTCTAATATGCTGTTGATCCTACTGGCTAGTATTTTGGTGAGAATTTTTGCATCCATGTTCATCTAGGATATTGGTCTGTAATTCTCCTTTTTTTAAATCATTTTTTAAAATTTATTTTCAGCATGACAGTATTCATTGTTTTTGTACCACACCAAGTGCTCCATGCAATCTGTGCCCTCTCTAATACCCACCACCTGGTTCCCCCAACCTCCCACCCCCCACCTCTTCAAACCCTTCAGATTGTTTTTCAGAGTCCATTGTCTCTCATTGTTCACCTCCCTTTCCAATTTCCCCCAACTCCCTTCTCCTAACTCCCCATGTCCTCCATGCTATTTGTTATGCTCCAAAAATAAGTGAAACCATATGATAATTGACTCTCTCTGCTTGACTTATTTCACTCAGCAAAACCTCTTCCAGTCCCATCCATGTTGCTACAAAAGTTGGGTGTTCATCCTTTCTGATGGAGGCATAATACTCCATAGTATATATGGACCACATCTTCCTTATCCATTTGTCTGTTGAAGGGCATCTTGGTTCTTTCCACAGTTTGGCGACCATGGCCATTGTTGCTATAAACATTGGGGTACAGATGGTCCTTCTTTTCACTACATCTGTATCTTTGGGACAAATACCCAGTAGTGCAATTGCAGGGTCATAGGGAAGTTCTATTTTTAATTTCTTGAGAAATCTCCACACTGTTCTCCAAAGTGGCTGCACCAACTTGCATTCCCATCAACAGTGTAAGAGGGTTCTCCTTTCTCCACATCCTCTCCAACACATGTTGTTTCCTGTCTTGCTAATTTTGGCCATTCTAACTGGTGTAAGGTGATATCTCAATGTCGTTTTAACTTGAATCTCCCTGATGGCTAATGATGATGAACATTTTTTCATGTGTCTGATAGCCATTTGTATGTCTTCATTGGAGAAGAGTCTGTTCATATCTTCTGCCCATTTTTTGATATGATTATCCGTTTTGTGTGTGTTGAGTTTGAGTTCTTTATAGATCCTGGATATCAACCTTTTGTCTGTACTGTCATTTGCAAATATCTTCTCCCATTCCGTGGGTTGCCTCTTTGTTTTCTTGACTGTTTCCTTTGCTGTGCAGAAGCTTTTGATTTTGATGTAATTCTCCTTTTTGATGGGGTCTTTTTCCTGCCTGGTGATCAAGGTAATGCCTCCTAAAATGAGTTTGGAAGTTCTCCTTTCATTTCTATTTTTTGAAAGATTTTCAGAAGAATAGGTATTAGTTCTTCTATAAAAGTTTGGTAGAATTCTCCGGGGAAGCCATCTGGCCCTAGGCTCTTGTTTGTTGGGAGATTTTTTTTTTAGATTTTTATTTATTTATTTATTTGACAGACAGAGATCACAAGTAGGCAGAGAGGCAGGCAGAGAGAGAGGAGGAAGCAGGCTCCCCGCTGAGCAGAGAGCCCGATGCAGGGCTCGATCCCAGGACCCTGGGATCATGACCTGAGCCGAAGGCAGAGGCTTTAACCCACTGAGCCACCCAGGTGCCCCTGTTGGGAGATTTTTGATGACTGCTTCAATCTCCTTACTGGTTATGGGTTTGTTCAGGTTTTCCATTTCTTCCTGGTTCAGTTTTGGTAGTTTATATGTTTCTAGGAATGCATCCATTTCTTCCAGATTGTCAAATTTTCTGGCGTATAGTTGCTCATAATATGTTCTTAAAATTGTATTTCTTTGGTGTTGGTTGTGATCTCTCCACTTTCATCCACGATTTTATTTATTTGGGTCCCTTCTCTTTTCTTTTTAATAAGTCTGGCCAGGGGTATATCAATCTTATTAATTCTATCAAAGAATAAGTTCCTAGCTTTGTTGATTTGTTCTACTGTTCTTTTGATATCTATTTCATTGATTTCTGCTCTGATGTTTATGATGTCTCTTCTCCTGCTGGGTTTAGGCATTTTTTGCTGTTGTTTCTCCAGCTCCTTTAGGTGTAGGGTTAGGTTGTGTACTTGAGAACTTTCTTGTTTCTTGAGAAAGGCTTGTACCACTATATACTTTTCTTTCAGGACCACTGGGTCCCAAATATTTTAGACTTGTGTTTTCCTTTTCATCTGTTTCCATGAATTTTTTTTTTCAATTCTTCTTTAATTTCCTGGTTGACCCATTTATTCTTTAGCAAGATGCTCTTTAGCCTCCATGTACTTGAGTTCTTTCCAACTTGTCTCTTGTTGTTGAGTTCTAGTTTCAAAGCTTCATGGTCTGAAAATATGCAGAGAATGATCCTAATCCTTTGGTACCATTCGAGACCTGATTTATGACCCAGGATGTAATCTATTCTGGAGAATGTTCCATGTGCACTAGAGAAGAATGTGTATTCTGTTGCTTTGGGGTGGAATGTTCTGAATATATCTGTGATGTCTGTCTGATCCAGTGTGTCACTTAAAACCCTTATTTCCTTGTGGATCTTTTGCTTGGACGATCTATCTGTTTCAGTGAGGGAGGCGTTAAAGTCCTCTACTATTATTGTAATATGGTCAATGTGTTTCTTTGAATTTGTTATTAATTGGTTTGTATAATTGGCTGCTCCCATGTTAGGGGCACAGATATTTAAAATTGTTAGATCTTCTTGTTGGACAGACCCTTTAAGTTTGATATAGTGTTCTTCCTCATCTCTTACTATAGTCTTTGGCTTTAAATCTAATTTATCTGATAAAAGGATTGTCACCACCGTTTTCTTTTGATGCCCATTAGCATGGTAAATGGTTTTCCACCCCCTCACTTTAAATCTGGAGGTGTCTTTGGGTCTAAAATGAGTCTCTTGTAGACAGCATATCAATGGGTCTTGTATTTTTACCCATTCTGATGCCCTGTGTCTTTTGATTTGGGCATTTAGCCCACTGACATTCAGGGTAACTACTGAAAGATATGAAATTAGTGGCATTGTATTGCCTGTAAAATGACTGTTACTGTATATTGTCCCTGTTCCTTTCTGGTCTGTTACTTCTAGACTCTCCATCTGCTTAGAAGACCCCTTTCAATATTTCCTGTAGGGCTGGTTTGGTGTTTGAAAATTCTTTTAATTTTTGTTTGTCCTGAAAGCTTTTGATTTCTCCTTCTATTTTCAATGACAGCCTAGCTGGCTATAGTATTCTTGGCTGCATATTTTTCTCATTTAATGCCTTGAATATATCATGCCAGTCCTTTCCGGCCTGCCACGTCTCTGTGGATGGGTCTGCTGCCAATCTAATACTTCTACTGTTGTATGTTACAGACCTCTTGTCTCGAGCTGCTTTCAGGATTTCCTTTGTAACTGAGCCTTGTAAGTTTTACTATTAGATGACAGGGTGTGTACCTATTTTGTTGATTTTGAGGGGAGTTCTCTGTGCCTCCTGGATTTTTATGCTTTTTCCCTTCGCCAAATTAGGGAAACTCTTTATTATAATTAACTCTGATATATCTTCTGCCTCTATCTCTCTCTTTTTTTCTTCTTCTGGAATCCCAATTATTCTAATATTGTTTCATCTTATGGTTTCACTTATCTCTCGAATTCTCCCCTTGTGGTCCAGTAGTTGTTTATCTCTCTTCCTCTCAGCTTCTTTATTCTCCATCATTTGGTTTTCTGTATCACTAATTCTCTCCTCTGCCTCTTTTATCCTAGCAGTAAGTGCCTCTATTTTTTATTGCACCTCATTAATAGCTTTTTAAATTTCAACCTGGTTATATTTTAGTTCTTTTGTTTCTCCAGAAAGGGCTTCCCTAGTATCTTCCATGCTTTTTTTGAGCCGACTTAGCACCGTGATAATCATTCTGAACTCTAGTTCTGATATATTACTAATGTATGTATTGAATAGGTCCCTAGCCATCAGTACTGCCTCTTGTTCTTTTTTTTTTTTGAGGTGAGTTTTTCCATCTTGTCATTTTATCCAGATAAGAATAGATGAATGAGAGAAAAAATACTAAAAGGGTAGCAATGACCACAGAAAATATATACTAATCAAATCAGAAGAGACCTCAAATTGGTGGAAGAAGAAAGGGGAGAAAGAAAGAAAAAATATACATACATATATATTAGACTCTTGAATAGAAAAGAGCCATACACTTTATTTTGGGTGTGTTTTGGTCTGTTAGAAGAAACTGCCTCTCAAAATTTTAAAGAAAGAAAAACATATATATACAAAAATAAGGGTAAACACAATGAATAGTAGAATATGACTGTAAAGATGAAAATTTTAAGAAGACTCTGAAAACGGAATTGATAATATCAGCATTTGGTTGAAAAAAGAAAAAAAAAGAAAAGAATGTGATCAGGCTGGAGACTAGAACAAAACCATGTACTAGATTTAAGGTATATTTTGATCTATTAGGAGAAACTCTATCCCAAAATTTTAAAGAAAGAAAATCATATATATATATATATATATATATATATATATATATATATATATATACAAAAAATAAGGTCAAATGAAAGGATAGTATGTGACTGTAACAATGAAAATTTAATAAGATTTAAAAAAAACGTATTATAATAGAATAGTTAAAAAACATTAAAATAGGAAAGGAAAATTTTTTAAGTATAATAAGAAAAAAATTTTTTAATTTAACTTTGAAAAACTAAAGAATCATGGGGGGAAAGCCATGAATTCTATGGGCTGTATTCCCATAGCTCTGAAGTTTTGCAGTTCTCTTTGATCAGTGAACTTCATCTTGGCTGGATGTTCTTGTTGATCTTCTGGGGGTGAGGCCTATTGTATTGATTCTCTAGTTTCTTTGCCAGAGATGGAATTGCACCGCCCTTGCCAGGGGCCAGGATAAGTGGCCTGGTTCAGAGAGGGAATCTGGTTGGGTTCATGGTCAGTAGCTTTTTTTTCCCCTGAATGTTTTCATACAGATTTGGAAGAAGAGAATGAAGATGGCAGCCTCCCAATCTCCAGCCCAGAGAAGCCAAGAGCTCAGGGCCCCACTCCTCAGTGTGCCCTCAGAGAAAAGCCGTCAGTCTCTCCCATTGTCCTGGTCTCTGGTTGCACTCCGTGCTCACCCAGCCAGTGACCAAGCATTTCTATCTCTGGTGAATGGCCCTGTTTGGAGTCTCCAAACCCAGCAGATTCATGCAGTGTGGTCCTGCACTGCTCCTTCCGGAGAAGGAAGGAAGGGGTCTCCCTGGATCTGCCACTTGTGGGGCCCTGCTCGAAGAGCAGTGGCCTGATTGTGCCTCAGATCACAGTTTAAGGAAAGCCCCAGCTGAATGCCCACTCCTGGGCTCTGTCTCCACCACTGGCTTCCCAACTCTGATACCTGGGAGCTCTGCCACACTCAGACAACTCTATGACCCTGCAGATCCTGAGACCACACTGTCCCCACAAGGGGTCCATCCCCCACTTAGACTCTGGAGCAACATCCCTCAGTGGGGCAGACTTCTAAAAGTTCTGATTTTGTGCTCCCTAGCTTTACAGCTTGCCAGGAGCTGGCCCCTCCCCCTGCAGTCTCTCTTACCATGTGTCACCTTGGATTCACTTCTCCACACATCCTACCTTCCAGAAAGTGGTCGATTTTCCATTCCTAGAATTTCTGCTCTTCTTCTTTTGGCTCTCCAGTTGAGTTTGTAGGTGTTCAGAATGGTATGATAACTATCTAGCTGAACTCCTGGGACCCGATGATATTTAAGTTTCTTACTCCTCTGCCACCTTGCTCCTCCCCTGGTTCTTGCCTCTTCTTTTGTTAATGTGATCTATCATATTGATTGATATGTGACTGTTAAACCACCCTTGCATCCCAGAAATACAACTCACCTGGTCCTGGTGAATAATCCTTTTAATGTACTGTTGGATCCTATTGTCTAGGATCTTGTTGAGTATTTTAGCATCCATGTTCATCAGGGAGACTAGTCTGTAATTCTCCTTCTCAATGGGATCTTTGTCTGTTTTTAGGATCAGGGTAATATTGGCCTAATTAAGAGACTGTTTCTTGTGAATAAGCAGTTCTTGCACACTTTTTTGGTAAATAAGTAACTTTGAATTTCTATTATTAGTTTCACAATCTAATGTTTTTATTAAACTATATTTATAGTAAATAGACCTTGAAATTATTTTGGTGTTAAGTGAGAAAAGTAAAAGAGGCAAGATGTGTAATGTTAGTAGGGTGTTTTCTCATGTCAAGGGTGGTTTGATACTATTAATGTAATATGAGCATTTGCCTCACTGGGTTATAATTAGTATATAAAAAGTACAATGCAGGGAAGATAATGTTAATCCCTATTAAGATAATGGTAATGTTGGATCATGAGAATAAAGATATTACTACAAATAGTTCTCTGATTAGGTTAATTGTTGGGGATAATGTTAGATTAGTAAAGCTTGCTAGGAGTCATGAGGTGGCCATTAGTGGAAGAAGCCTTTGTAATCCATGGGTTAGAATTATTTGTTTGACTATGTGTTCATTCATATTTTGAATTTTCTAGACAGAATAATATTGATGATGTAAGACTGTGGTTGATTATTATAGCTGTAGATTCTATGTAGCTTTGTGCTGTTTGAATGAGAATAGTTATGATTACATAGGCTATATGACTGACAGATGAGTATGCAATGAGAGACTTTAGGTCCATGTGATGTAAGTAAATAGAACTTGTTACAATTATTCCTCATAATGATAATATGAGGAAAGGATGGGCTCTGTGGGTTATAAAAGACTTCAGTATTGTTGTTATTCATAATATTCCATATCCACCTAATTTTAGTAATACAGCTGTGAGTACTATTGAGATGGCAATAGGCACTTCTTCATGTGATTTTGGTAGTCAAGTGTAGTCTTTAGAGGGGTATTTTTAGTATTAATGCTATTATATATGCTAGTCATAGGTAAATATTAGACCAAGAGTTGGATTTGGTTTGGGCTCAGTATTAGACTATTATAAAATTTAAAGAACTTGTAAGATTTTAAACATATCTCAGTGCAAGTAGGAGTGGTAATGACCCTACTCGTGTGCAAATGAGGAAACAGAATGATGCGTTTAATTTTTCCATTTGGTTTCCTCATTGAGCAATAATGACTAGAGTTGCTACAGGATAGCTTCAAATAAAATGTAAAACAAAATTAATTCTGTGACAGTAAAAGTTATAGGAACAATTGTAGTAAAAATTATTATTGTAATATACAGATTTTTTTGAGCTGGGTTTTCTTTTGGTAAGTGGGACTGGCTGGCTATAAGTATTAGTGAAAGAAATAATGGTGTTAGTACCAGAGGAGGTAAGAAATAAGGAATCAGAAAAGTAATGAAAAGTTGAGGATGTTGTCATTAAGTTGGTTTTGGTATGATACACCAATAAGGCTAATTAATTAACAAGGAGTTGTGTTGATTCAATTATGTTAGTTTTTGATAATCATGTCAGTGGTGCTAGTATGACAGCTTGAATAATAATTTTTAACATTGGAGGAGGCTGAGATTTTGTATGTAGTCAGTTCTGTAACTTTTGGATACTAATATTAGCAGGGATAGTCCTAGTGTGGCTTCACAGGCTGCAAACACTCAAAAGATGATAGGCATCATGCTAACTAGTGTGAAGTGGATATTTAGAATTTTTATGATCACTATAATAAAGTGATAGTATTATGCCCTCTAGACATAATAAAGATGGTATTAAATGGATTGATGTATTAATAGTTCTATAAGGAATATATTAATGTTAGAAAAATATTGATGTAGACTAGGGACGTTTCACAATTATGCAGTTAAACATAATTTGAGGGGAAATCATTTGTTTTAACCTAAACTAATTATCATATTTTGTTCATTCCAGTCCTTTTTGAGTTCATTCATAGGCTAAGTGGTAGTAGGCCTAATAGCTTTGTTGGGCTGATAAGTAAAATGAGTAAAAAACAAAAAAATAAACAAATAAAAATTTAAAAAATTAAAAAATAATATGAGTTAGGGTTCAAGTTTATCCTTTATAATTATAAATAGCTATTATTTGTTTTGATGTCAGTTAAATTAACTATTGTATAGAGATTAAACAATTATTAATTAGTCAATTAGATGTAAGGAATAGAATGCTTGGAAATATAGTAATTACAATCACAATAGGTAGTCTTATTACTGTTGGGGTAGTGAAAGAGGCAAACATATTTTTGTGCACTGTTTTTCTCTCAAGGGATATGGTATTTCAGTATTTTAGTTTATTTTAATACAAAGTTTTATGGGTAAGTATAATTTGAGAACTTTAGTTGAAATATAATGAATAGCAGTATAGTTATTGATATAATGGTAATAAATCAAGTTGATGTATCTAGTGTGGCATTCCATTAAGGAGTTTTAAATTCTCAGTCTTTAACTTAAAAAGTAAATATTTATCTTCTCAGTGATATTATATAATGTATAGAGATCACTTTTTTAAATATTGAAAATCAGGAAAAATTGCTAAAAAACTACAATTTGACCCATGAATTTCCAAGCATTATCCGTAATATAGTCTTGGTCATGTAGTTAGTAAGGTTGTTTGATTCAGTTTTCCAGAAATAGTCTGTTTTTAGGCCTAGGTAGGGAAAAGTTCATGAGTGTAAGACTCTTCTGATGAAATTAGTACTCAGATTATTATTTCTACAGGTAAAAAAAAATGGTTATTAACCTTTAATAGTCATAGTTCCCCTGGTTTTAGTTTTTGAATGGGAACTGTATAAGAGTCAAAGTTTAATTCTTCATAGTCTGTATATTCATAGCTTCAGTATCATTTATGACCCATGGTTTTTATGGTTAATAAGGGGTTATTGATCTCATCTGTGATGTAAAGAATTCATAGTGATGGTAGAGCAATTAGAACTAGGATAATGGCTTCTAGGATAGTTCCTACTTCTTGTGATCCATTGTACTTGTGTACATTGTACTCTGTGAATTAATTTAGTTGTTAGTATTAATGAAATAATACAAAGGACTAAAGAGCTGATTAAGAGGATTATCAATATGTCATCATGAAAATATAAGTGTTCATTCATAATTGGAGATGTTGATTCTTGGAAACCTAATTTAAAGGAGTATGCCATAGAGATTTAAAGGACTTCAACCTATAATTTAACTTTGACAAAGTTTTGCAATTTTTACTAATATCTCATTATTGAGAAAGATATATGGTTATGGTGTTGGCTTGAAATCAGTTTTATAGGGTTTGACTCTTTCCTTTCTTATTTTAGATTTATGCAAGTGGATTCTTCAAATATGTGATATGGAGGAGGGCATCAGTGCAGTCATTTGAAATTGGTATTAATCACTTCTATCACTGCTACTTCTTGTTTGGATGCAAAGACTTCTCAAACTATAAAAATTATTAATATTACTGCTGTTGATGTGATGAATGAACCTATAGGTGAGATGGTATCTCATGTTGTGTACATATCTGGATAATTGGAGTAGCATCGAGGTATTCTTGATTAACCAAGAAAGTGTTGTGGGAAGAAGGTTATATTAACCTCAACAAACATAATCGTGAAGTGAATTTTTGCTCAAGAAGAATTGAGTGTGTAGCCTGAAAATAGAGGGAATCAATGGATATAACCTCCAATAATAGCAGATACTGCTTCTATTGATAAGACATAGTAGAAATGTGCTACTGTATATAATATGTATCATGGAGGACAATATCTAGGGATCAATTAGCTAATACAATCCCTGTTAGGCCTACCACTGGGCTGCCAAGGGTCTACCCAGGGATCATTGTATGACTGGTGATCGCTTGATGTTGCCTCCATGAATGGTTGTTAGTCAACTAAATATGTTTGCTCCTGTTGGGTTAGCAATAATTACAGTGGCTGATGTAAAGTATGCTCATGTGTTAATATTCATGCCTATAGTAAACATATGGGGAACTCTTGCAATGAAACCTAGGAATAAGTGGATATTATGGCTCAAATTATTACTATGTATGCACAGGGTTCTTTTATTTTTTCCTGAATAGGACTAATAGGTGAAAATATGTGAATCATTCAAAAACCAGGTAAAATTAGGATATACATTTCAGGGTGTCTGAAGAATCAATATAGATGTTGTTATAGAATGTGTCTCCTCTGGCAGGGTCAAAGAATGCAGTATCTAGGTTGTGGTCTGTTAGTAGCATAGCAACTCCAGCTGCTAAAACTGGAAGTGACAGAAATAGAACGGCCTTAATTAGTTCAGATCAAATGAATAAACGTATTTAGTATTGGAATATATCAGATGGCTTCATGTTGATATAGTAATGAAGTTGATAGCCCCTAAAACTGTGGATACACCTGCTAAGTGAAGGAAAAAATTAGATCTACTAATGCTCCTGTGTGTGCTAGATTGCCAGCTAGAGGAGGATATACAGACTGACCCATTCCTGTGTTTTCTTCAACTATGGATGCTGTAAGAGTAGAAATTATGGTGGTAATGGTCAGAAGCATATATTGTTTATTCAGAGAAATGCTATGTCAGGTGCTCCAACTATTAGTGGTACTAGTCAGTTTTCAAACCCTCCAATTATAATAGACATTAGTATAAATAAAATTATTATGAATGTGTGTGGGTGGTCACAATTACTTTATGAATGTTGTCATCTTCCAGTAAAGCCCCAGATTGACCTAGTTTGGCATGGATTAGAAGGCTTAGAGTGGTTCCTACTAATCCAGCTGCACCAAATAGAAGATACAAGTTGCCAATAACTTTATGATTTGCAAAAAAGTAATCAGTGGTTTATTAACATAGGTAAAATGGCTGAGGAAAGCGTTAGGCTGTAACTCTAAAAACAAAGGTTAAGTCCTCTTTTTGCTAAGGTCTGTAGTAGTGAATATTTATATTGAATTGCAAATTCAAAGAAGCAGGTTCAATTCTGCCAGGGTTTCTCCTTCCGTTTTTTCCCTAGACTGCAGGAGAAGTAGATTGAAGCCAGTTCATTAGAGTTTTTAGCTGTTAACTAAAATTTCATGGGATAGAAACCCATCAGTATAGTAAGGATTTAGCTTAATTAAAGTGTTTGATTTGTATTCAGTTGATGCAGGATAGAGCCTTGCAATGCTTTTCTTTTTCAGGAATTAAGTGAATTACTCCTGCTTAGGGTTTTGAAGGCTCTTGGGCTTTTCAACCTAAATTCCTAGTCCAGATTGATAGTATTTGTGTTAGTGAGAGTTTTATTGCTGAGGTTATGAATAATGGTTATGAATAAATTAGTTGCTTTATATTTTCAAACTATCATTTTATTATTTCTTATTGAGGAGATTATGGTTAATAAGGTAGAATAGGCTAATTACATGGAAGTATAAGTTGAGTTAATCATGTAGAAGTATAAGTTGAGTAGTGTTATAATGGCTATTAGTGTTGGTACAATAATGAAATCATTTTTTTTTTTAGTTTCTTCTTTTTTTCTTCAAGTTTTTATTTAAACTTGAGTTAGTTAGCATACAATGTAATATTAGTTTCAGGTGCAGAATTTAGTGATTCAACACTTACTTACAAAACCTGGTGCTCATCACAGTGCCCTCCTTAATACCCACCACCTATTTAACCAATCCCAACCCCCAACCCACCTACCTCCCATTTATTACTTTGTTTTCTATAATGAAGAGTCTATTTCTTGGTTTGCTTCTCTTTCCCCCTCATGTTCATTTGTTTTGTTTCTTATATGCCACATGAGTGAAATCATATGGTGTTTGTCTTTCTCTGACTGACTTATTTCACTTAGCATAATATTCTCTAGCTTCACGCGTGTCATTGCCAATGAAAAGATTTCATTATTTTTTATGGCTCAGTAATATTCCATCATACACACACACACACACACACACACACACACACACACATACGACATCTTCTTTATCCATTAATCAGTTGATGGGTATTTGAGCTCTTTCATAATTTGGCTATTTTGATAATGCTGCTAAACCACAGGGTGCATGTATCCCTTTGAATTAGTATTTTTGTATCCGTTGGGTAAATACCTAGTAGTGCAATTGCTGGATTGTATAGTAGTTCTAATTTTAACTTTTTGAGGAAACTCCATACTGTTTTCCAGACTGGCTGCACTAGTTTGCATTCCCACAAATACAATGAAATAATTTTTGTTAATTATCGAATGATCATTCATTTGGGTAGGAACCCTGAGAGAAGTGGGAGGCTTCTCAATGATAACATTGTGTTAAGGATAGTGTGGTAGTTAAGAGTATTTTATTTCATGTATATGATAGTCATAGTGCTGTGGCAGATAGATTATGTATGAATAGTATAAATGCATTATTATGATACAGGTTAATAGGTTTAAGATTATTATAATGGGATTATACATTATAGTAGCTTTTATTCATTGTATATGGGTGATTGATGAATAAACTAAGATTTTCCAGAATTGAGCTTGATTTAGTCCTCCTCATCCTCTAATTAGGATTGATGTAATGACCATAGTTAGTAGTAAGCTTGAGTTACTAGAAGTTGAGATCTGATACAGGACAAATATTTGTGCTATTTTTATCATGTTAGTAGAATTAATCCTGAAAATAATGAGAATCCTTGTGTTATTTTGGGTACTCAGAAATGGAAGGCAGGGCAGTCTGAATTTTATGGTCAGAGCTATTGCTATTATAATTGATGCTATAGGGTTAAGGAATTTTGAAATTTTTCAAAGGGCCAACATGTCGTGTGTGACAATAACTGGATGTGTTGGGACTAACAGATGCTTACTCAAACTAAAAACACACATTAGGGAATAAGGATGACCTCTTGTACTCTTTCAAATTGTCCACTTAATAGTAAAGACACTGACTTAATGTTGAACACACTGAGAGTCAAGATATTCATACTTGGTTTAGAAGCCTGGTAGTGGATAAAGAATTATTGTAAATGAAATAATGTGGGTTTCAGTGTGGGCCATATGATAGTGATGACTTCTGGTTCTGTTCCAGGAAACTGTGACAGATCCCTAGAGCCAGATGGCTTGTAACTGACTCAAGAACTAAATAAAATGGAAGAGCTACATCCAAGTTCTCAAAATAGACTAGAAACAGAAAGGATGAGGTGCTTTTGCTTTGTGGTCTTGTGATAGAACAGATGATGGGTAGGGGATGAAGAAGGAAAATTTCTCTGCCACATGAGTGCCATGATTGTTTAATAATATCCTGGCTATCCATCTAAATGAGGCATAAGGGACAATGGAAAAGTATCAATAGCCAGAAAAGGAGATTTCAAGGATATTATAGAAGCTTCAACTGTCAGAGTAGGAATGGCAGAGTTGTGGGGACCATCTGAGAAAATAAGCATTCATCATTTATGAATGCATTTAAAATACCTCAGTCTCCCTGAAATATGTTCTTGAAAGAAGATACTTTCAGGAGTAAACTTTTAGTGAATAATCTAAAGACGGTTTTTGTTACGAAGTCACCCTATTTTACTACTATGCTGATGCCATCTGAAGTAATATGGTTTGCCACCTGAATTACTAATGGCTATTTTATCATACTGCAATTCACTCAGGCAAGGCAGATAGTCTAGTTTCTAGCTTATTAATCAGCAAGACCCATTCTCTTTTTCCTCCCTTCTCTGTCTTCTTTGCAACTTTTTCCTTTTGAATATCCTGAGGTAAACGTAAATTTGTCTTTGCCTGATGGACTTTATTTTTCTGGTCTCTATTGGGTAACTCCCAACCATAAACACCTCTCCAGACCACATTGTTCTCCAAATCTTGGCTTTGATTAAAATCTTTTTTGTTTTTCATTCCTTTTTTAAATTTATTTTTATTAAAGTTTTGTTGACACACAATATTACATTAGTTTCAAGTATACAACATAGTGACTGTACAACTCTATTCTCACCAAAAGTGTAGTTACCAACTGTCTCCATACAATGTTATCAAAATGCCATTGACGGTATTTCCTATGCTATGCCTTTCATCCCCATGACTTATTTATTCCATAACTGGGAGCTTGTACTTGCCACTTCCCTTCACCCATTTTGCCCACTCCACACTCTGGCAGCCACCAGTTTGTTCTTGGTATTTATGGGTCTATTTCTGTTTGATGTATTTAATTGTTTTGCTTTTTAAATTCTACATATATGTGAAAGTATATAGTATTTGTATTTCTCTGTCTAACTTATTTAGTAAAAAGCATTTTTTATTTAAATTCAATTAGCCAGGGGTGCCTGGGTGGCTCAGTGGGTTAAAGCTTCTGCCTTCAGCTCAGGTCATGATCTCGGGGTCCTGGGATCAAGCCCCGTTTTGGGCTCTCTGCTAAGCGGGGAGACTGCTTCCTCCTCTCTCTCTGCCTGCCTCACTGTCTACTTGTGATCTCTGTCTGTCAAATAAATAAAATTAAAAAAAAACTCAATTAGCCAACTTAGAGTACATCATTTGTTTCAGATGTAGTGTTCATTAACTTATCAGTTGTGTATAACATCCATTGCTCATCACATCAAGTGCCCTCATTAATGCTCATCACCCAATTACCCAATCCCTCCATCCACCTCTCCTCCAGCAACCCTCACTTTGTTCTCTATAGTTAATATTCTCTTATGGTTTGTTTCACACTATATTTTATGTTATGTTATTTTTCTAATTTTCCCCTATATTCATTGGTTTTGTATCTTAAAATCCACCTGAGTGAAATCATATATTTGTCATTCTCTGACTGACTTACCTCATTTAGCATAACATACTCTAGTTACATCCATGTTGTTGCAAATGGCAAGACTTCATTCTTTTTGATTTCCAAGTAATATTCCACTGTGTTGTACGTTTGTGTTTGTGTGTGTGTATGATGTATGTGTATATATATATATATATATATATATATACACACACACACATATATGACAGGATACATATATATCATGTCTTCTTCTTTTAATTATTTTTATTAACATATAATATATTATTTGCCCCAGGGGTACAGGTCTGTGAATCATCAGGCTTGCACAATTCTCAGCACTCACCATATCACATACCCTCCCCGATGTCCATAGCCAACCACCCTCTCCATACCCCGCTCCCTCCAGCAACCCTCAGTTTCTTTTGTGAGATTAAGAGTCTCTTATAGTTTCTCACCCTCCCAATACCAACTTCTTTCATTTTATCCTTCCTTAGCTCCCAAAACCCCCACTCTGTCTCTCAAATTCCTCATATCAGAGAGATCACATGATAATTGTCTATCTCTGATTGACTTATTTCACTCAGCATAATACCCTCTAGTTCCATCCACATTGTTGCAAATGGCAAGATTTCATTTCTTTTGACGGCTGCATAGTATTCCATTATATATATACACCACATCTTCTTTATCCATTCATCTGTTGATGGACATATAGGTTCTTTCCATAGTTTGGCTACTGTGGACATTGCTGCTATAAACATTCAGGTGCACATGCCCCTTCAGACCCATACGTTTCTATCTTTAGGGTAAATACCGAGTAGTGCAATTGCTGGGCCATAGGTTAGCTCTATTTTCAACTCTTTGAGGAACCTCCATGCTGTTTTCCAGAATGGCTGCACCAGCTTGCATTCCCACCAACGGTGTAGGAGGGTTCTCCTTTCTCCACATCCTCTCCAACAACTGTCCTTTCCTGATTTGTTAATTTTAACCATTCTGACTGGTATGAGGTTGTATCTCATTGTGATTTTGATTTGTATTTCCCTGATGCTGAGTGATGTGGAGCAGTTTTTCACGTGTCTGTTGGCCATCTGGATGTTTTCTTTGCAGAAATGTCTGTTCATGTTCTCTGCCCATTTCTTGATTGGATTATTTGTTCTTTGGGTGTTAAGTTTGATAAGTTACTTATAGATTTGGGATACTAGTCCTTTATCTGATATGTCATTTGTGAATATCTACTCCCATTCTGTCAGTTGTCTTTTGGTTTTGTTGACTGTTTCCTTTGCTGTGCAAAAGCTTTTGATCTTGGTGAAGTTCCAATAGTCATTTTTGCCCTTGCTTCCCTTGCCTTTGACAATGTGTCTAGGAGGAAGTTGCTGTGGCTGAGGTCACAGAGGTTGCTGCCTGTGTTCTCTTCAAGGATTTTGATGGATTCCTGTCTCACATTGAGGTCTCTCATCCATTTTCAGTCTATTTTTGTGTTGTGGTATAAGGAAGTGATCCAGTTTCATTTTTCAGCATGTGGCTGTCCAATTTTCCCAACACCATTTGTTGAAGAGACTGTCCTTTTTTTCCATTGGACATTCTTTCCTGCTTTGTCGAAGATTAGTTGACCATAGAGTTGAGGGTCTATTTCTGGGCTCTCTATTCTGTTCCATTGATCTATGTGTCTGTTTCTGTGCCAGTACCATGCTGTCTTGAAGATTGCAGCTTTGCAATAGAGCTTGGAGTCTGGAATTGCGATGCTACCAACTTTGGCTTTCTTTTTCAACATTCCTCTGCCTATTCGGGATCTTTTCTGGTTCCATATAAATTTTAGTATTCTTTGTTCCATTTCTTTGGAAAAAAAAAAGGATGCTATTTTGATAGGGATTGCATTAAATGTGTAGATTGCTTTAGGTAGCATAGACATTTTCACAATATCTGTTTTTCCAATCCATGAGCGTGGAATGCTTTTCCATTTCTTTGTGTCTTCCTCAATTTCTTTCGTGAGTACTTGATAGTTTTCTGAGTAGAGATTCTTTGCCTCTTTGGTTAGGTTTATTCCTAGGTATCTTATGGTTTTGGGAGCAATTGTAAATGGGATCAACTCTTTAATATCTCTTTCTTCTGTCTTGTTGTTGGTGTATAGAAATGCAACTGATTTCTGTGCATTGATTTTATATCCTGACTCTTTACTGAATTCCTGTACAAGTTCTAGCAGTTTTGGAGTGGAGTCTTTTGGGTTTTCCCCATAAGGTATCATATCATCTGCAAAGAGTGAGAGTTTGACTACTTCTTTGCCAATTTGGATGCCTTTAATTTCTTTTTGTTGTCTGATTGCTGAGGCTAGGACTTCTAGTACAATGTTGAATAGCAGTGGTGATAGTGGACACCCCTGCTGTGTTCCTGATGTTAGTGGAAAAGCTGTTTTTCCCTATTGAAAATGATAATTTGCTGTGGGTTTTTCATCGATGGCTTTGATGATAGTGAGAAATGTACCCTCTATCCCTACATTTTGAAGAGTTTTGATCAAGAAAGGATGCTGTACTTTGTCAAATGCTTTCTCAGCATCTATTGAGAGTATCATATGCTTCTTGTTCTTTCTTTTAATGTGCTGTATCACACTGATTGATTTGCAGATGTTGAACCAACCTGGCAGCCCAGGAATAAATACCACATGGTTGTGGTGAATAATCCTTTTAATGTACTGTTGGATCCCATTGGCTAGTATTTTGGTGAGGATTTTCACATCTGTGTTCATCAAGGATATTGGTCTGGAATTCTCTTTTTTGATGGGGTCTTTGTCTGGTTTTGGAATCAAGGTAATGCTGGCCGCATAAAATGAGTTTGGTAGTTTTCCTTCCATTTCTACTTTTTTTGGAACAGTTTCAGGAAAACAGGTATTAATTCTTCTTTAAATGTTTGGTAGCATTCTTCTGGGAAGCCATCTGGCCCTGGGCTCTTGTTTGTTGGGAGATTTTTGGTGACTGCTTCAATCTCCTTACTGGTTATGGGTCTGTTCAGGTTTTCTATTTCTTCCTGGTTCAGTTTTGGTAGTTTATATGTCTCTAGGAATGCATCCATTTCTTCCAGAGTCTCAAATTTGCTGGTGTGTAGTTGCTCATAATATGTTCTTCTAATTGTATTTCTTTGGTGTTGGTAGTGATCTCTCCTCTTTCATTCATGATTTTATTTATTTGGGTCCTTTCTCTTTTCTTTTTGATAAGTCTGGCCAGGGGTATATCAGTCTTATTAATTCTTTCAAAGAACAAGTTCCTAGTTTTGTTGATTTGTTCTACTGTTCTTTTGGTATCTATTTCATTGATTCTGGCTCTGATGTTTATGATATCTCTTCTCCTGCTGGGTTTAGGCATTCTTTGCTGCTGTTTCTCCAGCTCCTTTAGGTGTAGGGTTAGGTTGTGTACTTGAGATCTTTCTTGTTTCTTGAGAAAGGCTTGTACCACTATATACTTTGGAAAAGTGGCTCTATACATCGCTTTTGCTGTGTCCCAAAGATTTTGAAGATTTGTGTTTTCATTTTCATTTGTTTCTATGAATTCTTTTTTTTCAATTCTTCTTTAACTTCCTGGTTGACCCATTCATTCTTTAGCAAGATGCTCTTTAGCCTCCATGTACTTGAGTTCTTTCCAACTTGTCTCTTCTTGTTGAGTTCTAGTTTCAAATCTTTGTGGTCTGAAAATATGCAGGGAATGATCCTAATCCTTTGGTACCATTCGAGACCTGATTTATGACCCAGGATGTGATCTGTTCTGGAGAATGTTCCATGTGCACTAGAGAAGAATGTGTATTCTGTTGCTTTGGGATGGAATGTTCTGAATATATCTGTGATGTCCATCTGGTCCAGTGTGTCACTTAAAGTCCTTATTTCCTTGTTGATCTTTTGCTTGGATGATCTATCTGTTTCAGTGAGGGGGGTGTTAAAGTCCCCTACTATCATTGTAGTATGGTCAATGTGTTTCTTTGAATTTGTTATTAATTGGTTTGTATAATTGGCTGCTCCCATGTTAGGGGCATAGATATTTAAAGTTGTGAGATCTTCTTGTTGGACAGACCCTTTAAGTATGATATAGTGTCCTTCCTCATCTCTTATTATAGTCTTTGGCTTTAAATCTAATTTATCTGATAAAAGGATTGTCACCACCACTTTCTTTTGATGTCCATTAGCACGGTAAATGGTTTTCCACCCCCTCACTTTAAATCTGGAGGTGTCTTTGGGTCTAAAATGAGGTTCTTGTAGACAGCATATTGATGGGTTTTGTTTTTTTATCTGATGCCCTGTGTCTTTTGATTGGGGCATTTAGTCCATTTACATTCATGGTAACTACTGAAAGATATGCAATTAGTGCCATTGTATTGCCTGTAAAATGACTGTTACTGTATATTGTCTCTGTTCCTTTCTGGTCTACTACTTTTAGGCTCTCTCTTTGCTTAGAGGACTCCTTTCAATATTTCCTGTAGGGCTGCCTTGGTATTTGCAAATTCTTTTAATTTTTGTTTGTTTTGAAAGCTTTTTTATCTCTCCTTCTATTTTCAATGACAGCCTAGCTGGCTATAGTATTCTTGGCTGCGTATTTTTCACATTTAGTGCCTTTAAGATATCATGCCAGTCCTTTCTGGCCTCCCAGGTCTCTGTGGATTAGTGTGCTGCCAATCTAATGTTCCTACCCTTGTATGTTACAGACTTCTTTTCCCAAGCTGCTTTCAGGATTCTCTCTTTGTCACTGAGACTTGTAAATTTTACTATTAGATGACAGGGTGTGGTCCTACTTTTACTGATTTTGAGGGAGATTCTCTGTGCCTCTTGGATTGTGATGCTTATTCCCTTGGCCATATTAGGGAAATTCTCTACTATAATTTGCTCCAATGTACCTTCTTCCCCTCTCTCCCTTTCTTCTTCTTCTGGGATCCCAATTATTCTAATATTGTTTCATCTTATGGTATCACTTATCTCTAGAATTCTCCCCTCATTGTCCAATAGTTGTTTTTCTCTCTTTTGCTTGGGTTCTTTACTCTCCTTCACTTGGTCTTGTATATCACTAATTATCTCTTCTGCCTCATTTATCCTAGAAGTAAGAATCTCCCTTCTTGATTTCACCTCATTAATAGCTTTTTTATTTCAACTTGCTCAGATTTTAGTTCTTTTATTTCTCCAGAAAAGGATTTTATCTCTCCAGGCAGGGTTTCTCTAATATCCTCCATGCCTTTTTTGGTTCCAGCTAGCACCTTGATAATCATCATTCTGAATCTATATCTGACATATTACCAATGTGAGTATTGATTAGGTCCCTAGCCATGGTATTACCACTTGTTCTTTTATTTTGATGTGAGTTTTTCCATCTTGTCATTTTCTCCAGATAAGAATATATGAATGAGAGATTAAAATATTTAAAGTGTGGCAAAGTCACCATAAAAATGTACGCTAACCAAATCAGAAGGGATCCCATACAGGGTGGAGAAAAAAGGGGGTAAAAATAAATACATACTTGCATATATATATATTAGACTGGTGAATAGAACAGAGCAACCCACTTGATTTTGGGTGTATTTTGGTCTCTTCGAAAAAACTACCTCCCATAATTTTAAAGAAAGCAAAACTTATATATATATATTCACAAAAATAAGGTTAAGCACAATGAAAAGATGGAATATGACTGTAAAGATGAAAATTTTAAATAAACTTAAAAAAGGAATTGATAAGATAAGTTGGTTGGAAAAAGAAAGAAGAAAAAAAAAGGGGAGGGGAGAGAATGTCCTTAGGCTGGAAACTAGAACAAAGCCCTGTGCTAGATTTAGGGTATATCTTGATCAATTAGAAGAAACTGTATCCCAAATTTTTTTATAAAAGAATACCCTCTATGTATACAAAAAATAAGGGTAAATACAATGAAGGATAAAACATGAATATAATAATGAAAGTTTAAAAAGATTTTTTTAAGAAAGTTATTGGTAAGGTAAACTAGTTACAAAAACGTTAAGAGAGGAAAGAGGAAAAGTTAAAAAATTAGACTAAAAATTTTTAAAAAATAATTTAACTTTGCAAGACTAAGGGATCATGGGAAGAAAATCATGAATTCCATTCATTGCTTTCCCATAGTTCTGGAGCTCTATCCCTCTCCTTGACCAGTAAGCTTGGTCTTGGCTGTATGTTCTTGCTGATTTTCTGGGGGAGGGGCCTGTTGTGGTGATTCTCAAGTGTCTTTGCCTGAGGCAGAATTGCACTGGCCTTGCCAGGGGCCAGGCTAAGAAATCTGCTCGAGTTTGCTCTTGGGAGTTTTTGTTCCCTGAATGCTTTCTGTAGAGCTCTGGAGGATGGGGATGAAAATGGCCTCCCAATCTCCACCTGGAGGAGCTGAGAGCTCAGGGCCCCACTCCTCAGTGCGCCTCAGAGAAAAGGGGTCAATCATTCCTGTCTCCTTGGTCTCCAGCTGCAGTTGAGCTCATCCTTTTTCTGACTGAGCGTTTCTGTCTCTGGAGCACAGCCCCATTTGGAGTCTCATAACCCAGCAGATTCCTGCCTCCAGAGGAGGATGGTGAGTCTCCCTGTGGGGTCTCTGGTCAGAGAGCAGGGGTTTGACTGTGTCACAGATCACAGTTTAAGGTAACCCTGATGAAAGCTCACTCCTTGGCTTTATCTCTGTGGTCAGCTTCCCTGCTCTGATACCTGGGAGCTCTGCCACACTCAGACACCCCCGATTTTTCAGTGACCATGCAGGTCCTTAGACCACACTGTCCTTGCGAGAACTCCCCTTCTGCTTAGCCTCTGAAGCTGTATCAGTGGAGTAGACTTCTAAAAGTTCTGATTTTGTGTTCCACTGTTCCACCGCTTGCCGGGAGCCGGCCCCAACCCCCGTGTTCTATCTTCTTGTCACTTTGGATTCAGTTCTCCACATGTCCTACCTTTCACAAAGTGGTCAATTTTCTGTTCCTAGAATTGAAGCTCTTCTTCTCTTTGATCTCCTGATGAGTTTGTAGGTGTTTGGAATGGCTTGGTAACTATCTAGCTGAACTCCTGCGACCTGACATCATTTCAGTCTCCTACTCCTCCACCATCTTGCCTCTCTCCCATGAATGACTCTTTTAATGTACACTTGGATTTGATTTATTAGCATTTTATTGAGAATCTTTGCATCCATGTTCATCAGCTATATTGCCCTATAGTTCTTTCTTTGAGTGCAGTCTTTGTCTGGTTTTGGAATCTGTTTAGTGATGGTCCGGCAGAATGAGTTTGGAAGTTTTCTTTCCATTGCTATTTTTTGGAACAGTTTGAAAATAAAGATATTAACTCTTCTTTAAATGTTTGGTAGAATTCTCCTGGGAAGTCAACCAGCCCTGGACTTTTGTGTTTTGGGAGATTTTTGATTAGTGATTCCATTTCTTTGCTGGTTCTTCAAGTTTTCTCTTTCTTCCTGTTTCAGTTTTGGTAGTTTATATGGTTTTAGGTATTTATCTACTTCTTCCAGATTGTCCAGTTTGTTGGTATAGAATTTTTCATAACATTCTCTTTTAATTGTTTGTGTTTCTGTGGTGTTGGTTTTTATTTATCCTCTCATTCATGATTGTACTTATTTGAGTCCTTCCCCTTTTCTTTGTGATAAAGCTGGTTAGAGTCTTATCAATTTTATTATTTTTTTTTCAAAGAACCATTTCCCACTTACATTGATTAGGTCTACTGGTGTTTTTTGTTTTGTTTTGTTTCTATATCATTTATCTTTCCTCTAATCTTTATTATTTCCCTTTTTCTAATGACTTTAGGTTTTGTTTGCTGTTGTTTTTTCTAGGTGCTTGCAGTGTAAAGTGAGGTTGCATGTTTGAGATGTTTCTTGCTATGTGAAGTAGGCCTGTATTGGTATATACTTCTCTCTTTTGCTGCATCTCAAATATTTTGGACCATCATGGTTTCATTTTCATTTGTTTCCATGTATTTTTTATTTATTATTTAATTCCCTGGTTGAACAATTCATTCTTTAGTAACATATTTTTTTAATCTCCATTCTTTAGTAACATGTTCTTTAACCAAATCTGTAACAGGAAGAAATAGAGAACTTCAACAGACTGATGACCTCTTTTAACTTTGTGGTCTTTTCAAATTTTTTCTTGTGCTTGACTTCAAGTTTCATAATGTTGTGGTCAGAAAATATGCAATGCATGGTATGATCTCAATCTTTTTGGACTTGTGGAGGCCTAACTTGTGACCTAGCACATCATCCATTCTGGAAAATGTCCCCTAGGCACCCAAAAATAATGTGTACTCTGTTGCTTTCAGATGAAATGTTCTGAATATATCTGTTAAGTCCATCTCATACACTCTGTTATTCAGAGCCATTTTCTCCTTGTTGATTTTCTGCTTAGGTGGTGTGTTAAATTCCCTTGTTATTATTGTTTTATTGTCAGTGAGTTTCTTTATGTTTGTTATTGTTTTGTATATTTGTGTGCTCCAAAGTTGGGCATGAATATTTACCATTGTTTGATCTTCTTGTTCAAGAGATACCTTTATTATGATATAGTACTCTTCCTTCCCTCTTGTTACAATCTTTGGTTTAAAACCTAGTTTGTCTCAGGGAGCCTGGGTGGCTCAATTGGTTAAGTGTCTGACTTTTTTTTTTTAATTTCAATTAGCCAGTATAGAGCACAGCATTAGTTTTTAATGTAGTGTTCATCAGTTCATCAGTTGCATAAAACACCCAGTGCTCAACACAACATGTCTGACTCTTTAAAAAAAATTGATTTTAATTTGAGAAAAAGGAGAGACAAAGAGAGAGTGAGCAGGGGGAGGAGCAGAGGGGAAGGGAGAGGGAGGGGAAAGAATTCTAAACAGAATCTGTCCTGAGCATGGAGCCCAATGTGGATCTCAATCCCATGACCCTGAGATTATGACATAAAGTGAAACCAGGATTTGGACACTTAACCAACCAAGCCAACCAAGTACCCCAAGCATCTGACTCTTAATCTCAGCTAGGGTCTTGATAATAAATATATTAATAAATTATAAAAAACACAATAAGTAAATGTTTAATTTCCCAACAACCCTATAAGATAAGAAACATTGTAATCCCCTTTTACTGGTGAGGGAATTCAAGATCATAACAGTGAGAAAGTGGTAGAATTTTGAACTTTCCCCTCTTATCAGATTTTTTTTAACAATTCCCTGAGCATAGTACATGTATTCCTGTCTTGGCATATTTGTTCATTTCATATTTTCTTACAAAAAATGGCCATTTCTTCACTCTAATAAAATTCTATCAAACTTTTGGGATCAGGTTCAAGCTTTTTGCGACCATTCCAGTCCAGACTACTTTTTTTTTCTTCATAGTATTTCTTCATTCATAGTCCCATAACATTTATCCTTATCCATAACATTTATCCCTATCATCCATATGTATCCATATATATCCAGTTATGGATATATATGGATACATATGGATGATAGGATAACCATAATATTTATCCTTATCATCCATTTGGCATTTGTTGTATGATACCCTATGTTGTTTTAAATATATATGTTTATATGTGTAAATATATATGTTGTTATAAATATATATATGAATATATATATATGGATATATATATATATTCATTCTGTTACTTTAAGTAGATCGGAAGTCACTTGAGTGTCAAAACCATATCATACACTTTGACTTACTCTGCACCTAGCACAGTGCTAGAGAATAGTAGATTTTGAATAAATATTTATTGATAATAATATTCATTTATTTATTCATTAAGTTTTTACAAAACACAAATATACGTTGTTCTAAGTTCTGAGGAATTAAAGATACAAAGATAATTAAAAGTTGTCTTTTCCTTTCCCCCAAGGTCTCATAGTTGGGAGGGGAGAAAAGACTTATAAGTGAAATATCAGGGTAATGCAATTAATGCTACATGTATGAGGTGCAATTACAGAAGAATTTATCTTTGACTAAGGAGATCTAGTAAAGTTTCATGTGGTTGTCACATTTTGTTTAGTCTTAAAACTAGTTCATCAGATACATGAGTTTTCCATTATGGAAAAAAAAAACATATACAAAAGTCTTGGGGAAAAATTATTGTATGCTTTTGAATTGCAAATAGTTGAACATATTTGGAAATCAAGTTGTGTAGAAGAGATAGGGGGATAAAACTAAAGTTATAAGTAAGGGCCACATCAATCTGGACAAAGGAAATATGGTTTGGATTTTTTTTTAATTTAAACACTAACATTTGTCAATTCAATTTGGTAATTGGAAGGTCCACTATGACACTAGTGAAATAAATTTCAGTGGAGTGATAAAGTGGAAGGCAAATCAATAGAGGTTGAAGAGTGGAGAATGAGAGAGAAGCAACAATGACTTTAAACTAGTATTTCCACACAATGAGAAAGTAAGAGAGAAAGTAAGACAAGGGAGGACTTCTGGAGAAGATGGCATAGTAAGAGGACCCTAAACTCACTTCAGCCCTTGGACACAACCAGATAACACATCAGTGTATATAACCTAGAAAATGACCCTGAGACTGGCAAAACAAATTCCACAACTAAATGTAAGGAAGAGGCCATACTGAAGAGGGTAGAGAGAGTGGAGACATCATTGGAAATTAAACCAAGAATGTCCATAGGTGGGAGGGATATCATGGGGATGGAGAGGGGAAAGAAACAGATCCCCACACTGGGGAGTCCCCATGGGGAAGATGAATTACCATAACATTTGGCTTTGAAAACAAAAGGGAATGAATTTCTTAAATTTGTACAACCAGTGTGACTTTAAACTTGAAATTGAAGAAAATCAGTGGGCTTCACTAGGGAAAGCCAGTGGGTGAGAGGAAATGGAGTCCCTACCCTTTAACTGATGGCACAATAAACAATCCAGGGAAATACAGCATCAAAGCAGCAGTTTGAAAAACACCTTAGGCATATCGGAGGGATAGCTATTTACTAATCTCAGAACATGTCCTGGAGGGATAGGAATCACTGGGGAACTCCAGGAACAAAGGAAAAGTAAGGCATCATTTCCCTCCCTCATTCTCCAGTGTAAACACAAAGCCACCTGTGAGATTCTTGCTGCCTAACTTGCTAGCACTGTTGCTTCCCAATTTCCCTAGCTTTGTGCTTCTGCCAATCCAACCTTCTGGACAGACTATCTCAATCTGGGCACTACAGGGCCCCTCCCACAGAAGAACAGTAGTACTCAAAGTTTGATAGCACCACCACACTGAGTCCATTCCAACTGCGTGCCAAGCTGTGGTTCAGCAGATCCACCCTCTCCAGTATGTTCTTGGCCAGAGCAGATATAAGGTGATGCCATAGGCCTGGCAGTGTGCAAGTAGCCATTACAATGTCCAGCACCATTCCAAAGTGACTACTGTCCAAGAAAGAGGGAAAGATAACCGCACACACAAGTCAGAGACCACAAGAGTGGGCTAGGAGCAGACAACTAGTCTGACTGCAAGCCCCAACCACCAATGAAATCTCAGGAAACAACGCAGGAAAAGCACCCTGCAGTTTGGTGCTAGTGATGTAGTTTTGAATAGTGTTAATGTTGGGGTCTGGAGTTGATGTCCAAGAAAGAATTCTTGAAACATCTTTGGTACAAAAAGGTGATTTTTATTAACATCTTCATGAGGACAGGATCCATGGTCAAAAAAGAGCTGCTGTGCTGGGTTTATGAGGAATGGTTGATTACATACTTGGGAGTTGGAGGAGGTAAGAAAACGGGAGGTGTCTCAAAGGACTTTCTTATGCTAAAGAAGACTCAGGGTCCTAGAGGCCTGGCTATTATCAATTTAAGGTTGTTTTTCCCTTCTAGAAAATCATTAACATTAAGACAGTTGGGAGTTTCATGAAGGAACTTTATACTCTGCCTGTCTTGAGTATTTGTCAATGGGTTTCAGGTTATAAGGACATTTAAATTTATTTACATTCCCTTCTGCCTTTGTTTCCCATATCACTACTACATCTCTGGAAAATACTTGGTCTGACAGAAACACATGTTCTGACACAACTCAAGCCGAGGGAGTCCCCAGGCTGGCAAACTAACATCATAGGAAACAAACACTGCCCACAACAGGCAAAAAGACCCATTGTATATGACTGGACAGAACAAAAAAGCAGCTCAGCCACAATAGGAAGGTGCATGCATCACACATAGAATACACCCTGGAGCACTAGGTTCTGGTGAACAGGGAATAAACATGGCAGGACACTACAAAACCTCTTCTTCATAAGACCATTAATTTCAAGTGCAGGAGATGTAGCTGTCATTCTTAACAAAGAAACAGACTCAGAAATTTAGACAAAAGGATGAGACAGAGGAGTATGTACCACATGAAAAAGCAGGATAAAATCACAGCAAAAGATATAAGTGAAACAGACATAAGTAGTATGCCCAATGGAGAATTTAAAATAATGATTATGAACATACTTACTGGTTTTGAGAAAGAAATGGAGAACATCAGTGACACCCTTAAAAATAATATAAAAAAGAACCAGAGATGAAGAACAAAATAAATGAAATTAAAAATAAACTAGATGAATTAAATAATAGACTAAATGAAGCAGGAGAATAAATCAGTAAATGGGAGGACAGAGTGATGGAAAGTAATCAAGCTAAACAAATAAGAGAAAAGGATTATGCAAAATAAGAATAGACTTAGAGAATTCACTGACAACATCGAACATAATAACAGTCACATTATAGGGATCCAAGAAGGAGAAGAGAAAGAAAAAGTGGCAGAAAATTTATCTGAAGAAATAATAGCTGAAAACTTCCTAAGTCCAGGCAAGGAAACAGAAATCAGATTCAGGAGGCCCAGAGATACCACCAACAAAATCAAGACACAAAGTAATTAAAATGTCTAAGAGTAGTGATAGAGAATTTTAAAAACAGCAGAAGAAATGTTATATAAAAAGGAAACCTATAAAACTATCAATGGATTTCTCAACAGAAACTTCACAGTCCAGAAAAGAGTGGCATAATCTATTAAAAATACTAAAAGGAAAAAATTTGCAGCCAAAAGTACTCTATCCAGCAAGGCTACCAATCAAAATGAGTGGAGAGATAAAAAGTTTCCCAGACAAACAAAAGTTAAAGAAATTCATGACCACTAAGTGAGCACTAAAAGAAATGTTAAAGGGAACTCCTTGAGCGGGAAGTAAAGATCATAAGCAAGAGTAAGGAAAGTAGGAAACAAAAAATTCAATAAAAATAATTATATCTGTAAAAATCAGTCAGTGTTCAAAGAGTTAAGATGGCAGAGGAGTAAGAGACCCTAAGTTCGTCTGGTCCCTAGAATTCAACTAGATAGCATCAAATCATTCTTAACACCTGCAGTGTCAATTGGAGATCTGAGAAGAGAAATGCTGCAATTCTATAAATAGAAAAGCAATGAGTTTTTGGAAGATAGGAAGTGCAGAGGTTTGAATCTGGGGCAATATATCAAAGGATATAGTGGAGGGGAGGGTGCTGACTTAAGAAAGTTACCACAGAGTATTATAAACAGTGGAACACAAAATCAAAATTTTAGAAGTCGCCTACACTGGGGAATGTACCTGGCTTAAAGGTGTTCAGATAGTAAAGCAGGTAGGAATCCCAGGTAGGACAGTGTGGTCTCAGCATCCCCAGAGTCACAAGAACCATGGTGCCTGAGTGCAACAGAGTTCCCAAGCATTGGAGCAGGAAAGCCAGCTGAAAACAGAGAGTTTAGGTGTTAACTTTCTGCTCTATGTTGCCATAAACTGTGAAATGTTGCACATTTGTGTGACCACTCTCCTGGCAGGGGCCCAAAAAGCCAGGAGTGTGTCAAGAACCCCCCGCCCCCCCCACACTTCCCTGGGAGGAACTCCCAAGTGTCCGCACCACAGAAGTCTGTAAAGTATAAAGTCTGGGGCTACAGTGGGACCCCAACATTGTCATCTCCCCATTTGGGTCTAAAAGCCTTCAGGGAGCAAAGGAGCATGACATAATGGAATTGGGAACTGCTAACACTAAGCCCAGACCCCTGGTAGGGGAGGTCCATTTCCACAAGGGCAAGGGCACCTGAGAATCAGTGCAACAGTCCCCTCCCCCAGAAGGCCAGCAGGAACAACTGGCTAGCACCAAGTTTACTAATTATAGAAAATTACAAAGCTTCAACTCTTGGGGAACACAATATATAGCATTCATGGGTTTCTTATTCATTCTTTAGTCTTCAGCATTATTTTTCAGCTATTTTTAATATTTTTAATTTTAATTTTTAATATTTTCAATTCTTTTTAATTACTTTAAATTTTAATTTACATATATATGTTATACACACACATACACACAAACACATACACAAAGTTTGGTTTTCACTCACTGTATTTTACTTTATTTTTGTACATACATAAGTTTTTCTTTTGGTATCAAAACACATCCAGGATCTAGTTTTTTTTCTATTGTTCTGTTTTGTTTCTTGTTTGATTTTTTCTTATTTTGTCTTGTTTTGTTTTCTGTTGTTCTTCTTGTTCTTATTGTCTTTTCCCTTCTTTTCTGATTTTCTATCTTAGTTGTGCCCATCTTCATTTCCTTTTTTTTCTTTTTAAAGATTTTTATTTATTTATTTGACAGAGAGAGACAGAGTGAGAAAGGGAACACAAACAGGAGAGTGAGAGAGAAAGAAGCAGACTTCCTGGAAAGCAAGGAGCCTGATGCAGGGCTTGATCCCAGGACCCTGAGATTATGAACTGAGCTGATGGAAGATGCTTAAAAACTGAGCCACCCAGGTGCCCCAACCTATCTACATTTCTGGAACTAAGGTTTCCAGATGGTAGTTGTTACTTTTCACTACTGGTTCTCTAAGGCTACCCTGCAATAACATATAGTGGTCTGGACAAGTGAAGGCACTTCCTAAGTGCAGGAGCTCACATGTCAAGAAAGGGCATTAACACTTTGATAAGAAAGTTCTATTCCTATGGCTAGACCAGAAGTGAATCTGACTTTTCTGGTAGACAAGTATTGGTAAAATTAAAGAACAAGTCTCCCCGTTTGTTTTATCTAGTATTTCCCAGGCACCATGACTTTATGTTTTATGTTGACTTCTTTTGAGGGTCACAACTATTCTTAAAATTAGGGAAATTTGACAGATGTAATAAATAACACAGGCCTTAATTTTATGATTGCATATTGTACATTGTCCAAACTGATATGTATAATAGGAACAAGTTAAATCATGCACCTAATTACGTGCCATGCAAACACATTACTAGGGCAGTTTCTGTAGGCGTAGCTCCAGTAACAATGTGAATTCAAGCTAAATCATATTTACTGCAACACCTGAAGTGTGAGAAAGAAACTCCTAAATATTTTTCACATAAATATTTTGCTACCATCATGTGCATAAATAAAATAAAGATTTTAGTCATTCCCCAAGTTTGTAACTCTTTTCTCAGAGAGTGTCAAGTATTCAAATATCAAATCATGTATACTTCTCCAATAATGTATTATACAAAGCAGCTTTGAAAACCAATCAACAAAATAGAATTTAACATGAAACAAGGAGGAAATGAGAGGGAGGGGTTAGAAAACCTAGGAATATATGTAATGATACAACTTTGAAGAACATGTTTTTACATGAGACTTGATTTGAATCACCAAAACTCAGCTATACTTAAGGGGAAAAAAGTGGTAGTAGGAGATGATGGGAAACTGTTTGGTTAAAGGAGTGATACAACTTGAATGTTATGATTATATTCTTGTAACTCTTTGTGTTCAGAAATGGATTCATTGAGCATAAATCCTTTAAAGGGGATATTTTATACAATTTTCTTAGAGCCAGTTAGAAAGAATACAAATGTTAAGATGAAATAAAGAAAGAAGAAAGAAGAAAGGAAGGGGAGGGGAGAGGGGATAAAAGAGGGAAAGAGGAGAGGAATGAGAGAAAGGAGGCACATACACATTTCCACTTAATGCTCACAACCCAATAAGGTAGGTATTTCTTGATTTTGAGAAAGGGAAAATGAGGCTATAAATGGTTACATAATTTGCCTAAGATATTGCAACTACTAAGTGGCTCAGAATTCAAACCTAGGTTTGCCTGACTCCATGTTCATATGATTGTTCCAGTACATCAAACTTCTGTGATAACTCTGATACAGAACTTTGGTTTGCAAGTCATGGTCCCTATGGGTTTTCCAGGTGACCTGCAGGCTATCTTATATCACTAATAAAAATAATAAAACAATGCATATTCTTTGTTCCTGTTATGCCTTCTGTTATGTAGAATTTATGTATTTCATAAAAATGTAGACGTAACTTCATTCCATCTCAACAAAAGTAGGACTTTCCTTAATTCTGGGAAGATCTGATTGGGTTTTTTTGTTTCTTTGTTTTTGAAAGTGTAATATGTGGTCTAAAAAGTCTTTTGCCCCAACAAAAGGGCCAAAAGAGTGAAAACATTTTAGAGCAACTTAACATACAACGTCTGCATGAAGTAGGCACACACATATTTTTGATTGGTAACAGAAATATATTCTTCTTAGTAGGGTTAATAAGGCAGAATGTAGAAAAACATTTATCTAATTTTAATCAATGTCACTACATTGTATGTGGAAGCCCTTAGCATCCCACTGTTCTTCTGAATCCAAATGAGATGTTTTAATAATTGAAACAGACTTCTATGGAGGTCCTCTTTCTACTTTATTGCCTGAGAAACTATGATAAACATGTCTTTTGCTAAATTTCCCCGCAAAATGAAACAAAGTTTTACAATGAGATTGCAATGTATGAAGGTCTGGGTAAAAATAAAAAAAGACATGTAAACATGGTCATTGCTCTTCAAAAATATAGTATTTTTAATGTTAAAAAATGTTTTCTAAAGTGACTTGGAAAGATATAACATCTAAATGTTAGCAATAGCTACTACTAGGGAGTTGATTCAGATGGGAGTGGGCACATCTAATGGACCTTTCACTTTTTACTGCATGTGCTTTTGTAATTTTTAAGTTTTCTACAATAATAATATGTTCATAGATTATTTGTGTAACCTTAAAAAACTAAACCAGTCAGTTAACATAAGAAACTTCCTAGCTTTGTGATTGTTATTTTAAATAGTGACAGATTTTTAATGTAATGATTAGGTAGAAAGTATTGCTAGGAGTAAATAAAGGGAAACCCAGCTACCTCAACAAACTAACTCAATCTCTTTCTTTCTTTTTCACCTTCTTTATTAAACACACTTCCCCTTTCTCAGATTACCCACGTTTTGGGAAAAAGGAATTGGAACACAGTCAGCAAGACAGAGCCTTATTTAATAGTGAGTATTGTTCTATTCATGTATTTCTGAGCTTGAAAAATGGTGTTTACATAAAGATTTACAGTCAGAAAAGGTATCAGAATTTTTTTAAATAAAAATTTAAGAAAGAGACTTTCTAGTTATGTTTCCTAACATTAGAAAAATGGGAAATATATACTATCAGAGTAATCAAGATGTCGAATTCCTATTGTTTTCATCTTTTGAGTGCATTCATATTGATTGGTCTTCTCTACTTGAATTATTCTTATAGACAGGTAGAATTTGCCATTTTCTAACAGCTGGTGGATATTTTCTAGATGGTGCTGTAAGAAGTCTTCACTTTAAGGTCTCTTGGGTTGGGACACAAAGCCAACCAGAGGCTCTAAGTTGATTATTTTTAGATGTTCTTTCCAGAGAATATGATGTGGCTAGGAGTAACAAAAAGACAGAAAAGAAACACCACCATGCTTATTGTAGCAAAGCTACATAACTCTAATTTCTCTTTCCCTAAATAAGATAAATAAGAAACTGCCTTTTTTGCTTTCTAGAAATGAGAGCTAAAAAAGTTATTGTCTTCCCTTTTCATCCCCACTTTGTCTATCACTGTCCATAACAAAATATCATGAAATATTATAGGTTTTGTTTGTCAGGTACTTAGATGTAATCTTTAATCATGATTAATAATTAATAAATCTTTAATAATGATTAATCAACATCATGGCTCCTAGCTTAGAAAACTCACTTTAAATATGTTTGCATAAATGTAAAAGTGTAAGAAGTGCCAATCACAGAATAACCATGTAAAATGATAAGACAAACTGCAAATATAGGCCATCACAGTTCAAATGAATCATTCAATAGATTTCAAACCAGTCAACATAATGACATCCTGGATTAGGAAATTTAGGAACCGTAAGACTCCCTTGCTCTTGCTAGAAGGGGAAAAAGAGCAGGCTCACTTATCTCTGTAGACTAGAAGGGTGAGTACAATGATGCATCTCACATGGCACATTTTTGTTTGCAATATACTAAGACCTTGCAGCTATGATCTGACTCAGAAAAAGACTAAATTAAAAACAAAATACAAACCAACCAACCAAACAAACAAACAAAAACCCAACAGTAAATAAAACCCATGTCCCAGGTCAAAGATTACCCTTTCTCCAAAACACTCATGTCTCATCTCATTCCCACTCATAAATCTCATTCCCACTCATAAACCCAGGGGTGCCTGGGTTGCTCATTCATTAAGTGCCTGCCTTTGGCTAAGGTCATGATCCCAGGGTCCTGGGATCAAGTCCCGCATCAGGCTTCCTGCTCAGCAGGCTTCCTGCTCAGCAGGAAGCCTGCTTCTCCCTCTCCCAGGCCCCCTGCTTGTGTTCCCTCTCTCATGGTGACTCTCTCTGTCAGATAAATAAATAAAACCTTTTTAAAAAAAGCATATACATTATGTGTTATCTGAAGGCATTGCCAATTATCTGTGTTATCTTCAACTGATTAATTCAAATAGAGCACATACTCTTGAAAAAACATCTACTAAATTCCATGGCTTTTAAGGACTTGACTACTTTGTCTCTCCTGCCCCAGTAAAACTGGAGTAACTGGATGGATAGATAAAATTCTTTTTTCTTTCTTTTTTATCCCTTTCTTCTTTCCTTCCTTCCTTCCATCCTTCTTTCCTTCTTATATCCTTTTCTTTCCACTTTTCTTTTATTCATATAGCTAATAATAATTAAGTGCTTACTATGTGTCAAGTACTGGTTAGATGACAGGTACATGAAATAGACTTAACCCCTGGCCTCTAGGATCTCATAGTCTATGAGGATATGCAGAATAGTAAATCTGTACTTATGATATAATGTGATAAGTACAAGGTGAAATATGGGATGTTATATAAGCATAAAATTTGTACTGATCCAAAGTCAGAGAAAAAAAGAAAATAAAGTTAAAATCTGATAGATAAAAATGAGCTGGCCTATAGGTTATTGTATGGTAAAATGCATTTTGAGTTTATCAGCTGAATGTTTTTGTTTAACTACAGAAAGTGAATTTGAGGAAGGCGACCTGTTAAGACATTGTTGTTGTAGTTAATATATGGAACAACGGCAACTTGATCTAAGGTGGTGACGTCGGGTATGAAAATAAATTGATAAATTAAAAATTTAATAAGAAGATAGAATCAACCTGATTCAGCAGTTGATAAAATGTAGGACATGAGGGAGAGAGATGAATCAAAGATGACATCTAGATTATGAATTAGGCAGTTAGATAGGGAGTGATAGCATTTGCTGGGACAGAGAATGCAGAACAGATTTGCTAGTGAGGATAAAGATGAGTTCAAATATTAATGTATTGTATGTGAAATGGTTGAGAAACATCCAGGTGGAGAGTATTTGGTCTGGAACCTAGGAGAAATATCTGGGATAAATGATAGAGATTTGAGACTCATTAGTGGTGATAGCTATTCCAATATTGAAAGCATATGAGATAATCTATGGAGAATGTTTACTGTAAGAAAAAAAGACAAATGCCATCTGATTTCACTTATATGTGAAATTTAAGAAACAAATGAACATGGGTTGGGGGAGAGAGAGGCAAACCAAGAAAAAGACTTTTAACTATAGAGAACAAATTGGTGGTTATGAGAGGGGAGGTGGGTGGGGGCAATGGGTTAAATAAATAATGAGGATTTAAGAGTACACTTGTGATGAGCACTGGTTGTTGAATGGAAGTATTGAATCACTATATTATACATCTGAAAGTAATATTATGCTGTATGTTAACCAACTGGAATTTAAATAAAAACTTTAAAAAAAAAGGAAAGAAGACCCAGTATACCAACATGGACCCAACTAATAGACTAGCCAATTTACAAGGGATGGCACATCAACAAAATACATATTTTATCTGAATATTTATTTTATTTACCAATTAATTAAATGAACATTTATCAAGATCCTACTGTGGGTCATACATAAACAAGAGTAAAAATACATTTGCTGCCACCATGGTGTTAGAAAGTGGTCCAGTTTCATTCTTCTGCATGTGGCTGTCCAGTTTTCCCAACAACATTTGTTGAAGAGACTGTTTTTCCACTGGATATTCTTTCCTGCTTTGTCAAAGATTAGCTTACCATTTAGTTGTGGGTTCCTTTCTGTTTTCTGTTCTGTTCTATTGATCAATGTGTCTATTTTTTCCATCAGTATGATACTGTCTTGATCACTAAAGCTTGGTAATACAACTTTAAGTCTGGAATTGTGATACCTCCTGCATTTCTTTTCTTTCTCAAGTTTGCTTTAGCTATTTGGGTTTTGTGGTGGTTCCATACACATTTTAGGATGGTTTGTTCTAGCTCTGTGAAAAATGCTGGTGGTATTTCAGTAGGGAATGCATTAAATGTGTAGATTTCTTTGAGCAATATAGGCATTTTCATAATATTTGTTCTTCCAATCCATGAGCATGAGATGTTTTTCCATTTCTCTGTGTCAACTTCAATATTTTTTATTAGTGAACTCTAGTTTTCACACAGGTTTTTACCTCTTTGGTTAGGTTTATTCCTAGGTATTTTATTTTTGATGCAGTTGTAAATGCGATCAATTCCTTGATTTCTATGTCTTCTGCTTCATTATACATATATGGAAATGAAACAGATTTCTGTAGCTTGATTTTGTCTCCTGTGACTTTACTGAATTGGTGTATCAGTTCCAGCAATTTTTTGGTGGAGTCTTTTGGGTTTGTATTCAAGTAATGAAAATTTGACTTCTTCCTTGTGGATTTGGAACATTTTATTTCTTTGTATTTTCTGATTGTTGAGGCTAGAATTTCCAGTACTATGTTAAATAACCATGATGAGATTGGATATCCCTGTCTTGTTCCTGACCATAGAGGACAAGCTCTGAGTTGTTTCCCATTGAGGATATATTAGCTGTGTGGTTTTCTTTCATATATATCTTTTATTATTTTCACGTATGTTCCATCTAACCCTACTTTTTTGAGGATTTTAATAATGAATGGATGGTGTACTTTGTCAAATGTTTTTTCTGCATCTATTGAAATAATCATACGGTTCTTATCCTTTCTTTTATTAATATGGTGCATCACATTGATTGATTTGTGAATATTGAACTACCCTTGCAACCTAGGAATAAATCCCACTTGATTTGGTGAATAATTCTTTGAATGTAATGTTGGATGCAATTTTCTAATATTTTGTAGAGAATTTTTGCATCCATGTTCACCACCAATATTGACCTGTAGTTCTCTTTTTCTATGGATTCTTTGTCTGGTTTTGGAATAAGGGTAATGCTGGCCTCATAGAACTAATTTGAAAGTTTTCCTTCCTTTTCTATTTTTTGGAATAATTTTAAGAATGAAGTTCAGAAGAATATTTATTAAATCTTTTTTGAATATCTGGTAAAAATCACCTCTGAAGCCATCTTACCCTGGGTTTTTTTGGGGGGGGATATTTTTGATTACTGATGCAATTTCTTTGCTGATTATTGGTCTGCTCAAGGTTTTTTTTTTAATTTCTTGCTGTTTTAGTTTTCATTGTTTATATGTTTCTAGGAATTTATCCATTTCTTCCAAATATTCTAATTTGTTGACATTCAATTTTTTATAATATTCTCTTTTAATTGTTTCTGTCGTGTTGGTTATTTCTCCTCTCTCATTTTTTATTTTACTTATTTGGGTCCTTTCTCTTTGTGATAAGTCTGGTTAGGGATTTAGCACTTTTACTAATTTTTTCAAGGAACCAATTCATGGTTTCATTGATCTGTTCTATAGTTTTTGTTTGTTTCTTTATTAGTTATTTCTCTCCTTTAATCTTTATTATTTCCCTTCTTCTGCTGGCTGTAGGTTTTGTTTGTTATTCTTTCTCTAGCCCCTTTATGTGTAGGTTAGGTTGTTTATTTGAGGTTTTTCTTGCTTCCTGAGGTAGGCCTGTATTGCTATATACTTCCCTCCTGTGACTGCTTTTGCTGCATCTTAAAGGTTTTGGACAGTCATGTTTTCATTTTCATTTGTTTCCATGTGTTTGTTTGTTTCTTTCTTTAATTTCTAGTTGACCCATTCATTCTTTAGTAACATGTCCTTTAAACCTCTATGTATTTGTGGTCTTTCCAAATTTTTCCTTGTGGTTGATTTCATTTCATAGTGTTGTAGTCAGAAAATGTGCATGGTATGATCTCAATCTTTTTGTATTTGTTCAGTCCTAGTTTATTACCTGGTATGTGATCTATTCCAGAGAACGTCCCATGTGCATTCAAAAAGAATGTGTATTCTGTTTTCTCAGGATGAAATGTTCTGAATATATCTGTTAAGTTCATCTGGTCCCATGTGTTATTCAAAGTAATTGTGTCTTTGTTGACTTTCTGGTTAGATGATCAGTCCAATGCTGTAATTGGGGTGTTAACATACCCTACTATTTTTGCATTATTATCAGTGAATTTCTTTGTATTTGAAATTAATAGTTTTACATATTTGGGTGGTCCCACATTGGGGGCACAAGTATTTACAATTGTTAGACCTTGTTGGATAGACCCCTTTATTATGATATAGTGTCCTTCTTCATCTCTTGGTACAGTCTTTGGTTTAAAATCTCGTTTGTCTGCCAAAAAATGGCTATCTGGGCTTTCTCCTGATGTCCATTTGGATGAGAAAAGTTTCTCCATCCCCTTACTTTTCAATGTGCAGGTGTTTTTTTGGCTTATTTTTCTTTAGAGATTTTATGTATTTATTTGTCAGAGAGAGAGAGAGAGAGCACAAGCAGGGGGAACAGCAGGCAGAGGCAGAAGCAGGCTCTTCGCTGAGCAAGGAGCCTAATGCAGGACTTGATCCTAGGATTTGGGGATCATGACCTGAACTAAAGGCAGATAGTTAACTTACTGAGACACCCAAGTGTCCTGTGTTTTTTTGTTTAAAATGAATATCTTGTAGGCAGCATATAGAAGAGTCTATATGATGCATTTTTATCTATTTTGACACCCTATTACTTTTGATTGGAGCATTTAGTCCATTTACATTCAAAGTAATTAGTGATAGATATATATTTAGTGTATTTTATTACTTGTTTTTCATTGGTTCTGGAGATTTTTTCCATTCCTTTCTAGTCTTTGTTACTTTTAGTCTTTCCTTCCCACACAAAGAGTCCCCTTTAATATTTTTTGTGGGGCTGATTTAATGTTCACAAGCTCCTGATTTAGTGTTCACAAGCTCTTTTAGTTTTCGTTTGGGAAATACCTTCTATCTTCTCTATCAATAAGAAGTTTGGAGGTTGAAGTGGGGACAGGTGAAGAGTAGTTTGGAGAACATGGTGTATGAATACAGGGATAGATTTCATAAGGAAATTATAGGATGCAACTTTTCTGTTGCTTGTGGCTTAACTGCAGCTGCAGCTTCCTTCTTAGTTCAGGATGAAAACTGTGCATATTCTTTTGATATTATAGATAAATTGAGAGTTATTGAGTTTAAGGAACCAAGGCCCTTGATATTTGTGTTCCTTAAAGACAGGAGTCTTGCCTCAAGTATGCCCCAACATTAACTATTCAGCAATCAACTCTGTGACCTTCATCCCATTATTGTTGTGCAATTCAGTAGTTGCAAATGGAAGAGTCTTAGGGCTACTGTGAAGGAGGCATATTTTTTAGCAACTTACTTGAAAAACTAATTTCAGCAACGGTGGATAATTCCAATGTGATATGATTTCTGATCCACCTGTACTTCCTCATACCTACTACAAGTGTCCATACTATATAGTGTTGAAAATGTCATCGATGGAATGTCATTTCTTTAAGGTTTATTCTCTTTAAAATGGAAATTCTCTAAAACGACATAGCATTCAGAAAGTATTTCATTCCTTTTATTTTTTTTTCTATTGCACTTGTTTATTCTACAGTGTTTATTTTATTTTTTATTTATTTTTAAATTTTTTATAAACATATAATATATTTTTATCCCCAGGGGTACAGGTCTGTGAATCGCCAGGTTTACACACTTCACAGCATTCACCATAACACATACCCTCCCCAATGTCCATAACCCCACCCCCCTCTCCCTCCCCCCCTCCCCCCAGCAACCCTCAGTTTGTTTTGTGAGATTAAGAGTCACTTATGGTTTGTCTCCCTCCTGATCCCATCTTGTTTCATTCATTCTTTTCCTACTCTCCAAACCCCCCATGTTGCATCTCCACTTCCTCATATCGGGGAGATCATATGGTAGATGTCTTTCTCCGATTGACTTATTTCACTAAGCATGATACCCTCTCATTCCATCCACATTGTTGCAAATGGCAAAATTTCATTTATTTTGATGGCTGCATAGTATTCCATTGTGTATATATACCACATCTTCTTTATCCATTCATCTGTTGATGGACATCTAGGATCTTTCCATTGTTTGGCTATTGTAGACATTGTTGCTATAAACATTCGGGTGCATACCCCTTCAGATCACTAGTATTTCATTCCATTTAATAGGTATTTAATCATATTAATTTACTCACAAACACAGGAGATGGAGGAAACAGGAAAAAATAAGTTACTTGAGTGAACAGATGAAAGCCTTAGGATTAAAGTACTTCAGGATGCTAAAAGAAACATAGCAGGAGAAAAAAAGGACAGCTATCTATTTCCCCTGGCTCCTGAATGTAGTAGATAATAGGGACCTCTTTATCATAACTTCTAATCTCAGGCATGCAAATATATAGTTTGCTCAAGAAAATTATTAAGATGATGTTCTCTAGACTCAAATTTTATTTTTAAAGCTTATATTTAGTAATGTATTTATAAAAAATAATGTATTTGTATCTTACAGTGTGTTTTGTCACACATTAGTTCATTTAACTTAACTGAAAGAATAAATGAGGACTTTTTAAAAAATATTTTATTTATTTATTTGACAGAGAGAGAACATAAGCAAGGGTAACAGTTGGCAGAGTGAGAGGGAGAAGTAGGCTCCCTACTGAGCAAGAAGCCCACGGTGGGGCTTAATCCCAGGACGCTGGGATCATAACCTGAGCCAAAGGCAGCCACTTAACTGAATGAGCCACCCAGGCTCCCCTAAATGAGAACATTTCTAATTAGTACAAATATTTTATTTGTATATGAGTGTTTTTAATGCTATTTTGTGTGCTTAACTGGAAAAATTAATTGCAAGGGGAGAAATTTTGTTAATCTTCTCAGTATATTTTTCTCTTATACTAAATTAAGAACAATGTAAACAATGATAGATTCTGTATTTGTGGTGCTTGAGTTTTTCTGTTTATATTTCTTGCACAATCTTGTCATGTGTCTAGTGCTTTGATTTAGCTTAGTTTAATAAATAAGACTAAATAATCTATTATTATTCCACGTTATTTTTCCCATTCAGATGAATAAGTTATTTTTAATATGAAAATGTTTTTCTTCTTTAGAAACTTTGAGATTCATGTGAGATGAAGAAATTAATATTTTGCTTTTTTAAAATGTACAATTTCACTCTTGTCACGATAAAATGTCATTGAGGGAAGGTAGAATAGTTCTCTTTGATTATAATTCTTTACTCTTTCCACAATTTATAGTGTAAATGAACATTTTTATGTAAATTTATTTTAAAAAATTTATTGTGAAAGCACAGAACGTTAGAAAATGAACAAAAAATAAAAGCTAGTCTTACCCATTTTTACTTTATTCATAGAAATGATTAAACATGGAAGGGCTGAAGACAAACTCTTTAAGTTTAGTTCTGAGAGCCACCAGTTATGAGCTGTATAACTTTGGACAAATTATTCTCAGAGTGTCTCAGTTTCCTTATGATAATAACAGGCTGACAATAATAGTACCAAATCTCATAAAACTGATGTGAGAATTTCCTGTTATGCATGTAAAGATGTGGAATTGTACTGACCTACTGTAAACACTTGATGAATGTTAAGTGTAATCATTTTACTCAAATGGACATATGCATGTTGTGGTGATGGTTAAACAGTTTAAGGTAATTAGTAATAAACTTTAAAACCTCACCACCAAAGTTCAAGTAACTGCTGTATGTTTTTGTCTTTTTCTCCCCCACCTTTTCTTGAAGAACAAAACTGTGGTTATGGAGTTAGAATTGAATTAATAAAAACAATGTTTTCATAGCAGTTAGTGAAAAGATATCACTACTTATGAAGCTTAACTTTATTATTTCTATTTCTAGTTTAACAAAAAGATTTTGTTGAGAATACTGATTGCTGGTCAAAAGTACATTCATTTCCAATCTCTCTCTCTCTCTTTTTTTCCCCCTAAGAAGCTCTCACTAGAAAGCACTTATCCTGGTAATTATATTGTGGCATTAGTGAGCTCTTTGGTAGCAAGTCTTTTCATAACTCCCCATAATTACAATTATTAATTATATAGTTATCTTTTAGAACCAATATTGCTAGAATGCTGTCTTTGATATCGTTCACATAAAAAATTCAATGCACAAACCTATTCATAGCTACATGAACTTTGGGAAGTCACTTTGCTTTTCTGGACCCTTTTTTCCATTTGTAAAATGAGAAAAATTGAACTTGACCAAGCTCTTTAATTATTATTTCAACTTTTACACTTCTCAAATTTAATTATTCCATTGACTAACACATATTTGAGAGCATACTGCATGCAAGCCATTGGCATGACTGCTATAGATATTTTTTTTTCAATATTTCCTGTTAATATTTTACTTACAGAAGAGGGAATCAGGTATCTTTAGCAAATACCAGTTTAAAATCCATTATTAACATTTTCATTAATTAATTAATTTAGAGAGCATATGCACACACATGTAGAGGAAGGGACAGAGGGGAAGAGAGAGAGAATCTCAAGCAGACTACCCACTGAGTGGAGAGCCCAACTTGGGCCTCAATCCAAGGACCCTGAGATCATGATCTGAGACAAAATCAGACTTAGCCACCCAGGCACACCCATTATTATTTTTATCAAAATTTTTTTAGATTTATTAAAGAAGTGTACATTTTCCCCTTCGTCACCAAGCATTCAACACAAGTTTAGATTTAAATAAATAGAAAAATTTCCCAACTCCTATCAGATTACATTATTTTCTGAGACCATGCTGTTATTCTTTTGATATATTCTAGTGATGATGTTAATTGATCATTTTCAACTTGTGCTATTTTCCCCTTATTTTGAAGAACCATTTATTTCATTCTGTTTTCTATTACTGGTTGTGGCCAAAGACTGCATTTTTTATTTCTGCAGACAGCTCTACCATCAAGTTCTAGTTGTGGTTAATGTCACCCTCAAATCAGCTAGCTGAATGACTAATCTGAGGTTATTGCTCCCCTGTTTCTTCATCATTTAACTCTTTCTTGAGGGACTTACCCTTCCCTTACCCTCAGCAAACCTAATGTGTACTTGTGAGAAAGACTGGGTGAAAGGAAAGAGGGGGAAGAGAGAAGAAATATAAGCTTTTCTCATTCAAATCTTGGTGCCAAAGTACATAGTGTGTGTGTGTGTGTGTGTGTGTGTGTGTGTGTGTGTGTTAATAAGGCATAAATCTGGAGTAACACCAGCCTTTCCCTAGTGATTTCTGGAGAAAGGGAGTAGAGGTGGTATTTAGTTAATAAAATAGTAATAGGTTTGACTTTATTAATCCTCTCATAGTCACATCTAAAATATCAAAGTATTTTAATGAGCCAAAACTGTGTGGAAATTTTACTTACATAGAATTATATTGTAATGCTGTATTTCATATAAATTGAATAAAGCCATGCCCTTCAAAGCATCCTTTGTTTCACCATCCATCCTCAGGGCAGAAACACCTTTAAAAGCTTTATAAAATGGTATCCATTAAAGCTTTATTCATTTGACATTTCAAGAAGAATTAGAATAATTCAAATACTCAAAAAAGGTATTAGAGTGATCAGAGCCTATCTTATCCAGAGGGGACACTAGAGATAATCTCTCCTAATCCTGTCATTGTGCAGATGGACAGAGACCAACAGAAGGTAAGTGAGTAGCCCAATTTCACCCAGCTGATTAGTGGCAATGCTGGACCTTGAACCCAGCATTCTTAGTCCTATTTCGTGCACTTTATACTACAATTTTCTGTCTCATAGCTATTCAATTGTGAGGTTTGAAGTTTCTCCCAAAATTTATTTTTCCTGGATTTTTTTTCTCAACTCCTCTTTCTGTAGCCTTCTTTAGACATGCTGTACAAAGAGTTACTTGACTATTACCTCCTACATGCTCACTGTGTCAGCGGACATACCAAATTTAATTTAAATTATATTGGACAACTATGTGTAGAAGAATGAAACTCGACCATTCTCTTACACCATACACAAAGATAAACTCAAAATGGATAAAAGACCCCAACGTGAGACAGGAATCCATCAGAATCCTAGAGAAGAACGTAGACAGTAACCTCTTTGACATCGGCCACAGCAACTTCTTTCAAGATATGTTTCCAAAGGCAAAGGAAACAGAAGTGAAAACGAACTTTTGAGATTTCATCAAGATCAAAAGCTTCTTCACAACAAGAAAGGAGATAGTCAACAAAACAAAGAGGCAACCCACGGAATGGGAGAAGATATTCATAAATGACACTACACACAAAGGGCTGATATCCAAGATCTATTAAGAACTTCTCAAACTCAACTCACATGAAACAGATAATCATGTCCAAAAAATGGGCAGAAGACATGAACAGACACTTCTCCAAAGAAGGCACACAAATGGCTAACAGATGCATGAAAAAATATGTTCATCATCACTAACCATCAGGGAGATTCAAATCAAAACCACATTGAGATACCACCTTACAGCAGTTAGAATGGCCAAAATCAACAAGACAGTAAACAACAAGTGTTGGAGAGGATGGGCAGAATGGGGAACCCTCTTACACTGTTGGTGGGAATGCAAGTTGGTGCAGCCACTTTGGAAAACAGTGTGGAGATTCCTTAAGAAATTAAAAATAGAACCACCCTATGACCCTGCAATTGCACTACTGGGTATTTACACCAAAGATACAGATGTAGTGAAAAGAAGGGCCATCTGTACCCCAATGTTCATAACAGCAATGATCACAGTTGTTAAACTGTGGAAAGAACCAAGATGCCCTTCAGCAGATGAATGGATAAAGAAGATATGGTCCATATATACTATGGAGTATTATGCCTCCATCAGAAAGGATGAATACCCAACATTTGTACCAACATGGATGGGACTGGAAGAGATTATGCTGAATGAAAAAATTCAAGCAGAGAGAGTCAATCATCATATGGTTTCATTTATTTGTGTAGCATAAGGAATAACACGGAGGACATGGGGAGCTGGAGAGAAATGAGTTGGGAGAAATTGGAGCAGGGTATGAACCATGAGAGACTGTGGACTCTGAGAAACAAACTGAGGGTTTTGGAGGGGAGGGGTGAGCCTGGTGGTGGGTATTATGGAGGGTAGGTATTGCATGGAGCACTGGGTGTGATGCACAAACAATGAATTCTGGAACACTGAAAAGAAACTTAAAAAAATAAATAAAAATTTTAAAAAAATGATGTTGTAATAGTTCAAATGCCTAGGGAAATATCTCTAAATAACTATGGTAGAAAGTGCTATAATTACAGAAAGACAATAATTTGATTGCTCGTTTATGTTATTAAACCCTTCATCAAAGCTCTTATAAAGAAAAAATGTACTTGGATGATTTATAAATAAGACTGATTACAGCAAAATTTATTCTACTCTAAACAACCCTTCCAAAAAATCCTTCCAAAAACCAAGCTGTCTTTTTTATTTTTTGAACTTGCCTTAGCATTCAGCAGTCTTAAAACTACTTGAGTAACATTAAGGCCAAATTAACTGCACCCACTCATAATATAAATACAAAATTAGAAACCAAAATGTAAAATAACATATCAAAACCTGAAGTATCCTCACAATAACCACACGCCCTACCTAAATGGTACCACTTTATGGCAAAAGGAATTCTATTTATAACATTTACTTTTTTCCCTAGATATTTCAAACAGTTCTGCATGAGATTTTCTAATGCTAAGTAAATGAAGTTGTTGGTAAGTAAATGAAGGAACAAGGAGGTGTTCTGTGAGAAGATGCTTGGAGGCTAAAGGATTATCTTGTGACAATATAGCCATTGATGCAGTTTTCACTTCAGGACTCAGAGTTACAGAAACTATGTGGTAGGATGATCAAGAGTTATGGGTGAAATTGCTCAAGGATGCTTAAGGCTGCTCAATTGCTTAATTGCTCAATTGCTCAATTGCTTAAGGCTGGGCCTCAAGCTACTGTTGATATTTAATGAGTATTATCTGTATAAAAATATAACATGCCTTTTTTTTAAAATCAGGGCGATAGTTAATGGAACAATGTTTCATTTTCCAATAAAAGCATCCAATAGATACACCCTATAGAATGACTCATCTTTTAAGATTGAATAAACTTGTGTCAGATGCTTTCCCTGTCCTCTCTCCTCAGTCTCTTTTTAAGATATTCTGAAGCTATTCAACAGCCAACATGACTAAAAATGTGAATGCTTAGGTGACTTAGACAAGGGAGAGAGGTTATTTATCAGTCACTTGAAATCAGTTTGGTGGTCTACTAACCAAGGGAATCAAGAACATCAAAAATGATCTGGGTAATATCTGGCCTAATAAGTAAGCTTCTCTGATTTAACCACTTTTTTTCATACTCAGTCTCCTGTGTATTCAACATAGTTAATTGTGTTAAAGGGCCATGTGAAGGATACTTATTTCATGAAAACTTGTTCCCCCTTTTGAAACACTTTCTCTGTATTCTGTATTCATAAGCATTTTGCTGCAACTGCCTTTTTCATCTTATACTTTTTTCAAAAAAATACAATTATCCAACTGAGTTCTGCCACAAAAATAGAAAAGGAGGAGGAGGAATTGTACATTATTTCACTCCAAATATGCAAAGAATAATGAATTCTGGGTTTCAAAATAATTTCCTATAGTGTTTTGTACACATTGCATGCTTCCTCCATCTGAAACACCCAACTCATTTCATTTGATGAAACTTAGATGTCACTTCCTTTAAAATGCCTTTCCTGACTTCCCAAGACTCGATTAAGCTCTCCTTCTGCAAGCTTCAATAACATCCCATACTTAAACCCACCATAACATTTATTACACTACATTGTAACTGTGATTTTTTCCTACCATGATGTTCTCATAACCTAGAATAAGGATGAGGAGGGTTCACAATGGAAGACTATAAAGAAAACAAGTTCACTTCTTGCCAAGGACACAACAATTTTTAGTCACATTTGGAATAATTACCATTGAAGAGTACCTAGAAAATGGATGAACACAGTCTCCAATAAGGGACAGCACTGAGATGGACAGAGCTGGAGACATGGTTTTGCTAAGGAAAAAAACCACACCCATAGGGCAGGACTCCATGGTTCAGAGGAATCTCAAAGATATATAACTTTTCTCTGAAGAGCAAGAGATTCAAGATCCACATCAGGCATCCCAACCTTTAGATCTTGCATATGAGAGACAAGCCCCTAAAATACTTATTTTTGAAAACCAACAGGGAGTGCCTCCAGGAAAACATAGAATTGTAGGGGAAGGAAAACCTGTTCTTAAAGGGCTCACACTCAGACTCGCTTGATCAGAAAAACAGAACAAAAACACCAGATCAAAAATGCATAGACCACAGATGAAGAAGATCCACTAGCAAATTTTGGAGTGCTTGACAGAGGTAGGAGGCAGTTGGTCCTCTCCATGGGGCTTGAGACACTAATAGCATCCATTTTTGGTAGCTTTTGTTCTTCTCTGCTGACCCCAGTGCTGACAGGGACCATTTTGGAATCCTCTCTCTAGACTGATAATACCAGGAGGTGCACCTCACTGACAAGTTCATACAACACTGCAGTTCAGCTGAACATTGAAGCCAGCTGGATCAGGGACCACACCTACTCATCAGTGTGCCCAGAGCAATTATGGCTGGGCCACATAGCTGACTGGGCCATGGGTCCACCAGTACCCATCAGAGTGCCCAAAGACGTTGCAGCCCAACCACAACAGGAGGACACACACAACCCACACAGGGGACACCCTTGGAGCACCTAGCTTTTGTGGCCAGGAGGATTGCCCTTTGGGGCTCCACATGGCATATCTTATATAAAGCCACTTTTTTAAGGCCAGGAAATGTAGCTGAACTCCCTAATACATAGAAACAAACGCAGAAAGTTCAGCAAAATTAAGAGACAGAGTAATATGCTTCAAATGAAAGAACAAGAAAAACTTCAGAAAAATAACCAAATGAAACAGAGATAAGCAATCTAACCATAAAAAGGATTCAAATAGTCATAAAGATGCTTACCAAACTAAAGAGAATAAATGAACACAGTGAGAACATCAAAAAAGAGAAAAAAATATAAGAAAGTACCAATCACAGCTAAATAATACATTAACAGAAGTGAGAATCAGACTAGAGGAAACAAACAGCAGATTAGAGGATACAAAAGAATTTTTCAACAATCTGGAAGATAGGGTAGTGGAAATAAACTAACTAAATAGCAGAAATAAAAGAAAAGGAAAGGAAATAGGTTAGTATAAGGGACATCTGAGATAACATCAAGTGTACTAACATTTGCATTGTAAGGATCCCAGAAGGAGAAGAGAAAGACAGAAAGGGGCAAACAACTTAATTGAAGAAATAATAGTTGAAAACGTCTCTAACCTAGGAGAAAAAGCAAAGTCCAGGTCCAAGAAACATGGAGAGTCCTAAACAAGATAAACCCCAAAAGATCCATACCAAGAAATATCATAACAAAAATGTCAAAAATTGAAGTTAAAGAGGAAATATTAAAAACAGCAAGAGAAAAGCAATTAGTATTGTAGATGTTTAAAAAATTCAATTTTTGACATTTTTATTATGATATTTCTTGGTATGGATCTTTTGGGGTTTATCTTGTTTAGGACTCTCCATGTTTCTTGGACCTGGACTCTGCTTTTTCTCCTACAGACGAATGGATAAGGAAGATGTGGTCCATATACACTATGGAGTATTATGCCTCCATCAGAAAGGATGAATACCCAACTTTTGTAGCAACATGGACGGGACTGGAAGAGATTATGCTGAGTGAAATAAGTCAAGCAGAGAGAGTCAATTATCATATGGTTTCACTTATTTGAGGAGCATAACAAATAACATGGAGGACAAGGGGAGATGGAGAGGAGAAGGGAGTTGAGGGAAATTGGAAGGGGAGGTGAACCATGAGAGACTATGGACTCTGAAAAACAATCTGAGTGTTTTGAAGGGGCGGGGGGTGGGAGGTTGGGGGATCAAGGTGGTGGGTATTGGAGAGGGCACAGATTGCATGGAGCACTAGGTGTGTTGCAAAAATAATGAATACTGTTACTCTGAAAATAAATAAAAAAAATAATAATTAAAGTGAATTTTTCAGCAGAAACTTTGCAGGTCAGAGAGGGGAGTGGCATTATATACTAAAGTGCTGAAAGGAAAAAAACTGTAACCAAGAATACTTGACCTGGAAAGATTATCATTCAAAACTGAAGACAAGATAAATAATTTCACAGACAAGCAAAAACTAAAGGAGCTCATCACTACTTAATCATAATATTCTTGTGATATTCATAAGAAATATTAGAAGCGCCTGGGTGGATCAGTGGGTTAAGCCTCTGCCTTCAGCTCAAGTCATGATTTCATGGTCCTGGGATCGAGCCTCACATTGGGCTCTCTGCTCAGCAGGGAACTTGCTTTCCCCTCTCTCTCTGCCTGCTCTCTGCTTACTTGTGATCTCTCTCTCTGTCAAATAAATAAAAAAATCTTTAAAAAATAAGAAATATTAAAGGAACTTTAAGATTTAAAGAAAAAGGCATAACTAGAAATAAGAAAATATATGAAAGAAAACACCTCACTGGTAAAGCAAGCATACAGAAAAAGTAGGTGATCAACAATTTATAGGGGTAGAATGGGTAAAACACAAAAGATGTAAAATGACCTAAGTCTATAATAATTACTTAAAGGACGCACTAAAAAGATGTGAAGCATAACATCAAAAACATAAAATGTGGAGAGGAGAGTAAAATGTAGTGCTTTCAGAATGAGTTCAAACTTAAATGACAACCAACTTAAAATAGATTGCTATATACATAGGTTGTTATATTTGACCCACATGGTAAATAAAACCCAAAAACCTATGATAGGTACACAAAAAATAAAAAGAAATCCACACATAACACTAAAGAAAGTCATCAAATCACAGGAATGCAAGAGAAGAAGAAGAGAACAGAGAACAACAACAACAACAAAAAGAAACCAGAAAAGAACAACATGTCAATGTATACATATCTATCAATAATTACTTTAAATATAAATGGACTAAATGCTCTAATCAAAAGATGTGGGGTGGCTGAATGGATAAAAAATTTAAAAAAGTAAAATGAGACCCGTCTATACACTGCCTACAAGAGACTCATTTCACATCTACAGATACATACAGAATGAAAATGAAGGGATGGAAAAAAATATTCCATACAAATGAAAGTGAAAAAAAAGCTGGTAGCAATACTTATACCCACCTCCTCTCTAATAACCATCAATTTGTTCTCTATAGTTAAGAGTTGTTTTGTAGTTTGCCTCTATTTTACTCCTTCCCATGTTCATTTATTTGGTTTCTTAAATTCCACATACGAGTGAAATCATATGCTATTTGTCTTTCTCTTACTAACTTATTTGGCTTAGCATAATACTCTCTAGCTACACCCATGTCATTGCAAATGGCAAGATTTCATTCTTTCCAATGGCTGAGTAATATTCTCATTTTAACTTTTTGAGGAAGCTCCATGCTGTTTGTGTCTGCACAGTTTGCATTCCCACCAACAGTTGAAAAGAGTTCTCCTTTCTCCATATCCCCAGTAACACCTATTGTATCCTGTGTTGTTAATTTTAGCTATTCTGACAGGAATGAGGAGATATCTCATTGTAGTTTTGATATGTATTTCTCTGTTGATCAGTAAGATTGAGCATCTTTTCATGTGTCTGATGACTATCTGTATGTCTTCTTTGGAAAAATTTCTATTCATGCCTACTGACCACTTTTTAATTGGATTATTCATTCTTTGGGTGTTAAATTTTATAGATTCTTTATATATTTTGGATACTAACCATTTATCTGATATGTCATTTTGCATATCATCTCCCATTCAGTAGATTGCTTTTTACTTTTGTTGATTGTTTATTTGCTGTACAGAAGCTTTGCATCTATCTTGATGAAGTCCCAATAGTTCATTTTTGCTTTTGTTTCCCTTGACTCAGGAGATATATCTAGTAAAAGGTTGCTGTGGCCAGTGTCAAAGAGGTTACTGCCTGTGTTCTCCTCTAGGAATTTTATGCTTTCTTGTGTCACATTTAGGTTTTTTATCCATTCTGAATTTATTTTTGTATATGGTATGAGAAAGTGATTCAGTTTCATTCTTTGACATATGTCTGTCCAGTTTCACTAGCATCATTTGTTGAAGAGACTGTGTATTTTCCATTGGATATTCTTTCCTGCTTTGTGGAACATTAATTGACCATATAGCACTGTGTTCATTTCAGGGCTCTCTATTCTGTTCCATTTACCTATGTGTCTGTTTTTGTTCTGGTACCATGTTGTCTTGATGACTATGGTTTGTAATATAGGTTGAAGTCAGGAATTGTGATGCCTCCTGCTTTGCTTTTCTTTTTCAAGATTGCTTTAGCTATTTGGGGTCTTTGTGATTCCATACAAATATGAGGACTGTTTGTTCTAGTTCTATGAAAAATACTGGCAGTATTTCAATAGGAATTGCATTAAATGTAATATAATATATACATTTATTATATAGACATTTAAATATAGACATTTAAACAGTATTTGTCACTGCACTCCAGGAGTGTTGAATGTTTTTCCATTTCTTTGTGTCATCTTCAATTTCTTCCATCAGTGATCTATAGTTTTCAGAGTACATATATTTTGCCTCTTTGGTTAAGTTTATTCCTAGGTATCTTATGGTTTTTGGTGTAATTGTAAATGGGATCCATTCCTTGATATCTCTTCCTGCTGATTTATTGTTGGTGTATGGAAATGCAACAGATTTCTGTACATTGATTGTGTATCCTGTCACTTCACTGAATTTGAGTATAAGTTCTAGCAATTTTTTGGTGAAGTCTTGGGTTCTGTATATACAGCACCATGTCTTCTGCAAATAGTGAAATTTTGTCTTCTTTCTTGCCTATGTGGATGTCTTTTATTTCTTTCTGTGGTCTGATTGCTGAGGCTAGGACTTTCAGTACTTTGTTAAATAGCGATGGTGAAAGGCAACATACTTGTGTTGTTCCTGACAATACAAAAAAACTCTCACTTTTTCCCCATTGAAGATGATATTAGCTGTGGGCTTTTTATATTTGACCTTTATTATTGTGAGGTGTGTTCCCTTTATCTCTATTTTGTTGAGCATTTTTATCAAGAATGGATGTTGTATTGTCAAATGCTTTTTATGCATATTTTCAGAGGATGATAGGGTGGTGTATCATATTGATTGATTTGCAAATATTGAACCACCCTTACAGCCTCAGAACAAATCCACTTTATAGTAGTGGATGATTCTTTTAATATACTATTGGAGGGGCACCTGGGTGGCTCAGTGGATTAAAGCCTCTGCCTTTGGCTCAAGTCCTGGAATCAAGTCCCACATCAGGCTCTCTGCTCAGCAGGGAGCCTGCTTCCTCCTCCTCTCTCTCTCTCTGACTGCCTGTCTGCCGACTTGTGATCTCTGTCTGTCAAATAAATAAACAAAATCTTTAAAAATATATATAATACTAGATTAGATTTGTTAGTATTTTGTTGAGAATTTTTACATCCATGTTAATCAGGGATATTGGCCCTTAATTCTCATTTGTGGTGGATCCTTTGTCTGATTTTAGTATCAGGGTAATGCTGGCCTCATAGAACAAACTTGAAGGTATTCCTCCCTTTTCTGTTGTTTGGACTATTTTGAAGAAAAAAAAAGGTATTAAATACTCTTTAAATATTTGATAGAATTTGCCTGTGAAACCATCTGGCCATAAACTTTTGTTTGTTGGGAGTTTTTGATTGCTGATTCAATTTCTTTGCTGATTTATGGTGTGTTATAATATTCTCTTATAAATGCGTGTGTGTGTGTGTGTGTGTGTGTGTTGCTTGTGATGTCTCCTCTCTTATTTGTGATTTTAATTTTTTGTTCCTTTGTCTTTTTTTAATAAGTCTTGTTAGGGGTTATAAATGTTATTATATTTTTTAAGAACAAATTCCTAGTCTCATTTATCTGTTGCATTTTTTTTGTTGTTGTTTCTATATCACTTGTTTCTTCTCTACTCTTTATTTCATCCCTTCTGCTGGCTTTAGACTTCTTGGGTTGTTTTTTTGTACCTCCCTTGTGTGTGAGGTTACATTGTTTATTTGAGATTTTTCTTGTTTCTTGAGGTAGGCCTGTATTGCTATATACTTCCTTTTTAGGACAGCTCTTGCTACATTCCCAAGGTTTCAGACCATTTTGTTTTCATTTCCATTTTTTTTTAAATTTTCATTTGTTTCCATGTATTTTTTTTTAATTTTGTCTTTTATTTTCTGGTTCACTCATTCATTGCTTAGTAGCCTTTTGTGGTCTTTCCAAATTTTTTATTGTGTTGACTTCAAGTTTCACAGTGTTGCAGTTACAAAACATGAACAGTCTGATCTCAATCTTTTCGTACTTGTTTAGACCTAGTTTGTTGCCTAGTATGTGATCTATTCTGGAGAATGTCTTATGTGCACTTGGAAAGAGTGTGTATTCTTCTGCTTTAGGGTGAAATGTTCTAAATATATCTGTTAAGTCCAACTGGCCCAGTGTGTCATTCAAAGCCCTTGTTTCCTTGTTGATCTTCTGTTTAATCTATCCATTGATGTAAGTGGGGTGTTTAAGTTCCCTGTTATTATTATTATATTATTATATTATTATATTACTATCAATGAGTTCCCTTATGTTTGTTATTCATAATTTTAGATATTTGTGTGCTCCCACATTGGGGAGAATGGTTATTTACATTTCTTAGATCTTCTTATTGGATAGACTCATTATTATGATATAGTGCCCTTCTTTACCTCTTGTTACAACCTTCAGTTTAAAATGTAAGTCTGGGGTGCCTGGGTGGCTCAGTTGGTTAAGCAACTGCCTTCAGCTCAGGTCATGATCCTGGAGTCCTGGGATCAAGACTTGCATTGGGCTCCCAGCTCCACAGGGAGTCAGCTTCTCCCTCTGACCTTCTCCTCACTCATGCTCTCTCACTGTTTCTCTCTCAAACAAATAAATAAAATATTTTTTAAAAATTTAAAAATTAAAAAATAAAATGTAAGTCTGCTGTAAGTATGGGTTACTCTGACTTTCTTTTGACTTCTATTTGCATGATAAATGTTTCTGTGTCCTATCACTTTCAATAGGCAGATTCCTTTAGGTCTAAAATGAGTCTCTTGTAGACAGTATATGGATGGGCCTCATTCTGACACACTATGTCTTTTGACTAGAGAATTTAGTCCATTTACATTCAAAGCAATTAGTAATAGATATGTATTTTGTGCCATTTTATTGCTTGTTTTGTCATTGTTTCTGGAGATTTTCTGTTCCTTTTTAGTCTTTGTCACTTTTTCTTTTCTTCTTACTCAAAGAGTCCCCTTTAATATTTCTTGTGGGAATGGTTTAGTGTTCACAAACTCCTTTAGATTCCATCTCTCTTGGAAACTCTTTTTATCTCTTTCTATTGTGAAGGATAGTCTTATTAGATATTCTTCACTGCAGATTTTTTCCCGTTCTGCACGTTGAATATATCATACCACTCTTCTCATATCCTGGCTTGCCATGTTTCTGTGAAGAGATCTGCAACTGGCCTTATGGGTTTTCCCTTGTAAATTATGGGATTATTTATATAAAATGGACTTTAAAGCAAAATCTGTGATGAGATAAAAGGGCATTATATGATAATATAGACATTAATCCAACAAGAAGACATAACACTTGTAAATACTTATGCACCCAGTATTGGAACACTTCAATACATAAAACAAAATTAACAGTCATAAAGGGAAAAAATGGACATAATACAATAAATATTCTAACCTTACACATAAAAGAACTGGAAAACGAAGAACAACCAAAGCACAAAATTCAGTAGAAGAAAGGAAATAATAAAGATCAGAGTGGAAATAAATGAAACAGAGAGTAAAGAATAATAGAAAATATTAATGAAATTAAGAGGTGATTCTTTGAAAAGATAAACATAATTGATAAACCTTTAACATCAGTAATCAAGAAGAAAAAAGAGAGGGCTCAAATAAATAAAATCAGAAATCAAAGAGGAGAAGGTACATTTCTCATTACTGAAATAAAAACGTTCATAAAAAATACTACGAATAACTATACGCCAACAAATTGAACAGCCTAGAAGAAATAGATAAATTCCTAGAAACACATAATCTTGTGAAACTGAATCAAGAAGAAATAGAAGATCAGAGCATACTGATTACTGGTAATGGAATTAAACCAACTCCCAACAAACAAAAGTCAAGGACCAGAGAGCTTCACAGATGAATCCTACCAAATACTTAAAGAAGAGTTAATACAAATTCTTCTCAAACCATTCCAGAAAATTGAAGAGGAAGGATTGATTCCAAGCTCATTCTATGAGGCCAGCATTACCCTGTTATGTAATCCAGACAAAGACACTGTTAAAAAAAGAAAATTATTAGCCAATATCCCTGATGAACACAGATAAAAAAATCTTAAACAAAATATTAAGAAACCGAATTCAACAATAGGTTTTAAGGGTAATATATATGATCTAGTAGGATATAAGGATGACTCAGCATCCACAAAATAATTAATGTGGTACACCACAATAACAAAAGAAAGAATAAAATTCATACAACCATCTCAATAGATGCAGAAAAAATATTTCACAAAATTCAGCATACATTAATGACAAAGACTCTCAACAAAGTGGGAATAAAAAGAATATACTTCAACATAATAAAGGTCATACATGACAAGCTCAAAACTAACATTACATTGAATAGTGAAAAGTTGAAACTTTTTCCTCTAAGATCAGGAGTAACACAAGGATGCCCACTCTCACCAAGAAATACCAAGTGTTGGTAAGAATGTGGAGAAAAAGGAACAACTGCACACTGTTGGTGTGAATATAAACTGTTGCAGCCACTATGGAAAACAGTATTGAGGTTCCCCAAAAAGTTAAAAATAAAACTACCATACAATACAGCAATTTAATTTCCTGGTATTCATCCAAAGAAAATGAAAAGATGAATTCAAGAGACATACGCACCCCTATGTTCAACATAGCATTATTTACAGTAGCTAAGATAAGGAAGCAATCTAAATACCCATTGATAGATGAATAGACAAACATGTGGCATGTTAAAATCTTGCCATTTTCAACAACATAGATGGACCTAGAAAGTATTATGTTAAGTAAAATAAGTCAGACACAGAAAGGCAAATACCTCATGATTTCACTTATATATGGAATCTAAAAAAATAAAAATTATTGAAGAGACTTTTTTCCACTGTATATTTTTTCCTGTTTGTCAAAGATTATTTGACCATAGAGTTGATGGTCCATATCTGGGCTCTCTACTCTGTTCCACTGGTCTATGTGTCTATTTTTATGCCAGTACCATGCGGTCTTGGTGATCACGGCTTTGTAGTAAAGCTTGAAATCAGGTAACGTGATGCTGCCAGTTTTATTTTTGTTTTTCAACATTTCCTTAGTGATTAGGGGTCTCTTCTGATTCCATACAAATTTTAGGATTATTTGCTCCAGCTCTTTGAAAAATACTGGTGGAATTTTGATCGGAATGGCATTAAAAGTATAGATTGCTCTAAGCAGTATAGATATTTTAACAATGTTTATTCTTCCGTTCCAAGAGCATGGAATGGTCTTCCATCTTTTTGTCTTCTTCAATTTTCTGTCATGAGTGTTCTGTAGTTCCTCGAGTACAGTTCCTTTACCTCTTTGGTTAGGTTTATTCCCAGGTATCTTATGGTTCTTGGTGCTATAGTAAATGGAATTGATTCTCTAATTTCCCTTTCTGTATTTTCATTGTTAGTGTACAAGAAAGCCACTGATTTCTGTACGTTGACTTTGTATCTTCCCACGTTGCTGAATTGCTTTATGAGTTCTGGTAGTTTGGGGGTGGAGACTTTTGGGTTGTCCATATAAAGAATCATGTCATCTGCGAAGAGAGAGAGTTTGACTTCTTCATTGCCAATTTGGATACCTTTTATTTCTCTTTGTTGTCTGATTGCTGTTGCTAGGACTTCTAATACTATGTTGAACAAGAGTGGTGAGAGTGGGCATCCTGGTCGTGTTCCTGATCTCAACGGAAAGGCTGCAAGCTTTTTCCCATTGAGTATGACATTTGCTGTGGATCTTTCATAGATAGATTTTATGAAGTTCAGGAATGTTCCCTCTATCACTATACTTTGAAGCGTTTTAATCAGGAACGGATGCTGGATTTTGTCAAATGCTTTTTCTGCATTAATTGAGAAGGCCATGTGGTTCTTCTCTCTTCTCTTATTGATTTGTTCTATCACATTGATTGATTTGCGAATGTTGAACCATCCTTGTAGCCCAGGAATGAATCCCACCTGGTCATGGTGGATAATCTTTTTAATGTGCTGTTGGATCCTGTTTGCTAGGATCTTGTTGAGAATCTTAGCATCGATATTCATCCGTGATATTGGTCTGAAATTCTCCTTTTTGGTAGGGTCTTTGCCTGGTTTGGGGATCAGGGTAATGCTGGCTTCATAGAAAGAGTCTGGAAGTTTTGCTTCTGCTTCAATTTTTTGAAACAGCTTCAGGAGAATAGGTGTTATTTCTTCTTTGGAAGTTTGGTAGAATTCCCCAGGGAATCCATCAGGTCCTGGGCTCTTGTTTTTTGGGAGGTTTTTGATCACTGCTTCAATCTCATTACTAGATATCAGTCTATTCAGGTTGTCAATTTCTTCCTGCTTCAATTTTGGTGGGGGGTGGGAGGTTGGGGGAATGAGATGGTGGGTATTAGAGAGGGCACGGATTGCATGGAGCACTGGGTGCAGTGCAAAAACAATGAATACTATTACGCTGAAAAGAAATAAAAAATTAGAAAAAAACAAATGAACAAAACAAAGCAGAAACAGACATACACGCAAGAACAAGCTGGTGGTTGTCATAGGAGTGGGAGGTGGAAATATGGACAAAATAGGTAAAAGGGATTAAACATTACAATCTCCAGTTCTGAAATAAATAAGATACAAGGATACAAGGTACAGCATAGGGAATATAGTCAGTAGTATTGTACCAAGTTTCTCTGACAGATGGTAACTAGACATTGTGGTAACTGCTTTGTAATGTATATAAATATCAAATCACTATGTTGTATATTTGAAAGTAATACAATATTGTATGCCAATTATTCAATTAAAAAAACCCTAAAACAGGGAATCTCACAGCAACAGAGCACATAACATGTTGGTTGTATAAATTCATAAATGAATGAAGAGGTGAATGAGTAAATAAACTGTGCCCAAACCTGTGGGAAAGGTTATCCCATAATCCCATTATCTTGTTCTATATTTTTCTCAGTAAAAATCAATGGATAATCATCTCAGCAATGTGCTCCAGTCCAGTACATTTTCATTTGCAAAACAACTTGATGAATAGAAACTTGTGAAGTCTTAGCAGTTTTTCAAGTTACCTTGCCTGAATCTTTGTAGTTGTCCTATATTCACCAGACCTTGTAGAATTAACCCAAATTCAGTGGTTTAAAGGTTTTGGACTTAAAAACTGGTTTCCTATTCTAACAATGTAATGAAAGCTTTTTTTTTTTTGAAACACTAAGGGTGACATCTAAATCTACTGTTGAAATCAATTATTCCACTTAACAGTAAAACCATGTGGCACTACAGGAGATAAAATTATTTTATTTCTTACAGGCCAGAATACTTAAAGTAGTTTAACTAATGATATATAGATGAAATGTAATTTTAAATGATCCTATTTCTGAATGAATCAATTACATTTCTAGTTATCTTCAGTGTTGACAAATTGGATTTCTAGAAATCTCTTTCAAAAATTTTTAACATGTCATGGGACACCTGGCTGGCTGTTGGTTGAGCATCTAACTGATGATTTCAAGATCAGGTCATGATCTCAGGATCATGAGATTGAGCCCTGTATTGAGATCCATGCCCAGCCTGCTTAAGAGTCTTTCTCCATCTCCCTCTGCCCCTCCCCTGCTCTCTCTCTCTAAATAAATTAATAAATCATAAATGTACTACAGCATGATGTGACTTGTCAATATGAGCAATGCAAGCGTGTAAAAACTTAAAACTGGTTTAGTTGGGTGTGTCTGACATTCATGAAAATTTAATTTTACTGACATAATGAGTACTAAAATTTAGATGCTTATTCCAAATATCTTGTGATAGGAATGGGTACTGAGAATTAGGTTTTTGTAAAGAATCTTCATTATGAGTAAAAATCTTCTTTTATAAATAATAATTTAAATTTCACTCTAATATAAGAAGAAAACTATGATTGACTTCTTATGAAATATCCCAGGATTTACAGAAATTCAACCTTTACCTCATCATATAATCCAAAAGTAATATGCAAAATCAATTATAATATTTTATAGAATTCATGATTTTCTACTTCTGACATTGCTGAATCAGAACACCAGAGTGGAATTTGGTCAGGACATTATAAACCAAATCATTCACCTAAAATTTGTATTTTAACACCTAAACCCAATGGAACAGATTCAAAACCCTAATTTATAATGTGCAATATGTAATAGCAATAAAATAGCATAATAAGATTAAATAAACCAATTTTTAATATATAATATTGATAGTCTATACTATTTGTCTGTATATAATTCACTTGTAACATTAATTAGAACCAATAAATTGCTTTAAAAAATGTAAATCCTGCAGAGGGGATAAGATGGCAGACTAGTAGGAAGACCCTAGGTTTGCCTCATACCTGAAACACAGCTGGATAAATATCAAATTACACTGAATACCCAAGAAATCAATCTGAGGACTGACAGAACAAAATGCACAACTAGAGGAAGAGAAGAGGCCACATAGTAGAAAGTAGGAGATGCGGAGATGTGATTTGGGGGAGAAAAGGATTGTGGGTGCTGCATAGAGGAGGGATATCTATTCATGGAGAGAGGAGGAGAGAGAGAGAGAGATGATAGATAGATAAAGAAGTACAAATGAAATCACACAAATAAAACACTTCCCCAAAGATATTGACTGGGAATATGGGAGAGGCTGATTTTCATGAGATTTGCAACCAGCAGGGCTCAAAGACTGGAGTTTTAGAGGTTCACAGCCTAGCCAGTGTGGAACCTGGTGGGTGCTGTATTCTCCTGTGCAGAAGGAGGCCAGGTAGCCTGGTAGAGGATGGCATGATATGAGGATCCCTTAGGATGCACTGGGAGAGATGGTTCCTTCTTCTTGAAGTTCATCTGGGAGAGGTGGCATTGCCTCTCTGGGGATAAGAGACAGCAGGTGCTATTAATATCCCCTGTTCTTCGACAAAGGTGCAGAGATACCTCCTGAGGATGGTTAACCTGGACACTGGCTCTTTCCTGTACTTCACTCCAAAATCCACCCCATTATGCTTTGATGTTACTGCTCTTCTGGAACAAACCTGCTTTAGTCCCAGTTCACTGAGACCCAACCCAGAGGACCAGTGTGGGTCATCACCATGCTAGGTCCCAAAAGTCTGGTCTTTGAAAACTCAGCTGGCCTGCCTGGGAAATAAAACAGGTGCAATGTGCTGCTGGAAGACAGATGACCTGGACACAGGGTAAAGGCAAGGATCTGAGGAAAGACTGGGATATATAAAGGGAGACTGGTTGCTCTTCTGGGGGAAATTTTCAGGCAGAAGTGGTGCAAAGCCCCCTCCCTGGGAAAAGGGAGGGTGCTGACACCATTTCTCTCCCTTGCTTCTCAACAAAAATGAACTTCTGTAAACAGCACAGTACCAAAAATGGTGGTTGAAAACTCTACATCAAGCCCCACTCCCCTGCATTCTGCAGGTAATGTTTTTCTAGGGAAGTTTTCCTGAGAACCAGAACATCAGGCTCCTCTCCCAGAAGACCACCACAGACCAGCCTATCCCACCTTCCCCCTGAACCACATCAAGAGATAATAGAGTTCTTCAAAGCTTCAGCTCTACTAGAAATACCATCAAGACTCTTTAACAAGTATACCAGAGCACACTTAATTAAAACTGGCCAGACCCTGACCAAGGTCCAAACATTCCCAACTTCAGGCAAGGAGGAACTCTGCAGAGGACTGACCTGAGGGAAAGAGCCTCCAAAACACAGCAGGAGAGTGTACACAGCATACACCACAAAAGCTTCCTGAAATGTTAGGCCTAAGACCTCTTCTTTATAAAGCCATTACCTTCAGGAGCAGAAAACATAATAAGCTTTCCAAGAAGAAGAAGAAGAAGAAGAAGAAGAAGAAGAAGAAGAAGAAGAAGAAGAAGAAGAAGGAGAAGAAGGCAGAGATCTATACAGAATGCCAAGATGGGGGAATTCACTCCAAAAGAAAGAACAAGAAAAGGTCATAGTCAAAGATATAAACAAAACAGATATAAGTAATATGCTTGATATAAAATTAAAAGCAACAATCATAAGGGTACCAGCTGGGCTTAGAGCATCCCTATGGCAGAGATAAAAGAGCAAAAAACCAATTATGGCAAAATGAAAATGCTATACCAAGACACAAAACCAACTGGAGTTAATGACTTCAAGGATGAGAGAAGCAGAGGAATGAATAAGTGATATACAAAATGAAATTATGGAGAATAATGAAGCTGAAAAGAAGATGGAAATAAAATTATTGGATCACAAAGTGGATTTAGGGAACACAGAGATAAAATAAAACATAATAACATTTGTATCATAAGAGTCCCAGAAGAAGAAGACAAGGGGAAAAAGGAGGTAAAAGGCTTCCTTCTGGAAACTATGCTAAAAACTTCCCTAATTTGGGAACAGAAACAGAAATCCACATCACAGAGAACTACTATCAAAATCAACAAAAGCAGGGACACCTGGGTGACTCAGTCAGTTAAGTGTGTCTGCCTTTGACTCAGGTCATGCTCCCAGGGTGCTGGGATCCAGGTCTGCATTGGGCTTTTTGCTCAGTGGGGAATCTGTTTCTCCATCTGCCTGCCACTCCCTCTGCTTGTACTCTCACTCTCTCTCTCTCTCTTTGACAAAAAAATAAATAAATTCTTTTTAAAAATCAACAAAAACGGGCTAACACCAAGAAATATCATATCTAATTGGCAAAATATAAAGATGAAAAAATCTTAAAAGCAGCAAGACAAAAGAAGTCCCTAACTTACAAGGGAAGACAAGTAAATTTAACAGCAGATCTCTAGAGAGAAACTTGGCAAGGAAGAAAGGAGTGACATAATATGTTCAATGTGATGAATGGGAAAAATCTGCAGCCAAGAATACTCTATCCAGCAAGGCTGTCATTCAAAATAGAAGGACACATAGTTTCCCAAACAAAAACTAAAAGAGTTTGTGAACACTAACCAAATCTGAAAGAAATAATAAAGTGGACTCTTTAAGTGGGACAGAAAGACAAAAAGTGAAAAATACAAGAAAGGAACAGAGAAAATCTCTGGAAACAATGCCATAACAGGTGATAAATTCATATCTATCAATAATCACTCTGAATGTAAATGGACTAAATGCTCCAATCAAAAAACATAGAGAATCAGAAAGGATTAAAAAAAAACCCTAATCTATATACTGCCTATAGGAGATTCAATTAGACCTAAAGACACCTACACATTGAAAGTGAGGGGAAAAAATATTTATCATGCTCATGGACTTGAAAAGAAAGCCAGCGTAGTCATATTTATATTAGAAAAACTAGATTTTTATTTAATTTTATTTTTTACTTAAATTCAATTTTGTTAATATACAGTATATTATTATTGGTTTCAGGGTTAGAATATAGTGATTCATCAGTTGCATATAACACTCAGTGCTCACTTCATCAAGTTCCCTCCTTAATGCCTACCACACAATTACCCCATCCCCCATGCACTGCCCCTCCAGCAACCTTCAATTTGTTTCCTATAGTTAAGAGTCTCTTATGGTTTGCCTCCCTTGGCTTTTATCATATTTTACAGACAAACTAGATTTTAAACCATAGAGTGTGACAAGAGATGAAGAGGAAACTATGTCATAAAAAAGGGGACAATACAAAAAAAAAAAAACAAACCCAAAACCAAAAACTAACAATGTAAATATTTATGCCCCTAATTTGGTAACACCCAAATATAAATATATATAGAGAGATATATATCTATCTATATATCTATATATATATCTCGTTACAAACATAAAGGAACTTGTTGATAATAACACAATAACAGTAGGCAACATTAACATCCCACTTATGTCAATAGATAATCTAGACAGAAAATCAACAAGAAAGCAATGACTTTGAATAACACACTGGAGCAGCTGGACTTAACAGATATATTCAGAACATTTCATCCTAAGGTAGCAGAATACATGTTCTTTTTAGTGCACACGGGACATCCTCCAGAATAGATTACATACTAGGCAACAAACCAGACCTGAAGAAGTACAAAAAGATTGAGATCATACCATGCATACTTTCTGACCACAATGTTATGAAACTTGAAGTTAACCACAAGAAAAAATTTGGAAAGATCACAAATACATGCAGGTTAAAGAATATGATAAAAAAATGAATGAGATAATCAGGAAATTTTGAGTCTATTTTCATGTGTGGTGTAAGGAAATGGTCCAGTTTCATTTTTCTGCATGTGGCTGTCAATTTTCCCAACACCATTTATTGAAGAGACTGTCTTTTTTCCATTGGATTTTCTTTCCTGCTTTGTCGAAGATTACTTGACCATTGAGTTGAGGATCTATTTCTGGGATCTCTATTCTGTTCCATTGATCTATGTGTCTGTTTTTGTGCCAGTACCATACTGTATTGATGATGACAGCTTTGTAATAGAGTTTGGAGTCTGGAATTGTGATGCCACCAACTTTGGCTTTCTTTTTCAACATTCCTCTGCCTATTCGGGATCTTTTCTGGTTCCATATAAATTTTAGTATTCTTTGTTCCATTTCTTTGAAAAAATGGATGGTATTTTGATAAGGATTGCATTAAACGTGTAGATTGCTTTAGGTAGCATAGAGATTTTCACAGTATTTGTTTTTCCAATCCATGAGTGTGGAATGCTTTTCCATTTCTTTGTGTCTTCCTCAATTTCTTTCATGAGTACTTGATAGTTTTCTGAGTAGAGATTCTTTGCCTCTTTGGTTAGGTTTATTCCTAGGTATCTTATGATTTTGGGTGCAATTGTAAATGGGACTGACTCCTTAAAACAATCAGGAAATTAAAGAAGAAATTAAAAAAATACATGGAAACAAAGGAAAATGAAAACACAGTTGTGCAATATCTTTGGGAGGCACCAAAGGTGGTCCTAACATGGAATTATATGGCAATACAGGCCTACATCAAGAAGCAAGAAAAATTTCAAATATGCCATCTAATCATACACCTAAAGGAGCTAGAAATAAAAAACAAAGCTAATATAACCAAAGTCAGCAAATGGAGAGAAATAATAAAGACTAGAACAGATATAAATGACATAGAAAGAAATAAACAAAAAACCACCAACCAGAGCAGATCATGAAACCAGGAGATGATTCATCAAAAAATTAATAAAGTTGATAAGCCCTGAACCAGGACCCAAATAACTAAAATAATGAATAAGAAGAGAGACCTAACAAATAGCATGGAGGACAAGGGGAGATGGAGAGGAGAAGGAAGTTGAGGGAAATTGGAAGGGGAGGTGAACCATGAGAGACTATGGAGTTTGAAAAACAATCTGAGGGTTTTGAAGGTGCGGGGGCTGGGAGGTTGGGGGAACCAGGTGGTGGGTATTGGAGAGGGCACATATTGCATGGAGCACTGGGTGTGGTGCAAAAACAATGAATACTGTTACACTGAAAATAAATTTAAAAAATTTTAAAAAAAGAAGAGAGATCACAACCAACATCACAGAAATGCAAACACTTATAAGAGAATATGATGAGAAATTATATGCCGACAAATAAGGCAGTCTGGAAGAAAAAGATAAATTTGTACAAACATATAAAATACCAAAACTGAAACAGAAAAAAATAGTAAATTTGGAGAGACCCACAGCCAGCAAAGAAATAGATTCAATAATAAAAAATCGCCCAACAAACAAAATTCCAGGGCCATATGACTTCTCCTATTGGGACTTCATCAAGATAAAAATTTTCTTGCATAATGAAAGAAACAGTCAACAAAACTAAAAGGCAACCTTCAGAATTGGAGAAAATATGTGCAAATGACATCTGATAAAGGGGTAGTATTCAAAATATATAAAGAACTTATAAAATGTAGCTTCTCAAAAACAAATAATCCAATTACCAAATTTTCAGAAGACATGACATTTTTCCAAAGAAGACATAGGGATGTCTAAAAAACACATGAAAAGCAGCTTAACATCACTCATTATAATGGAAGTACAAATCAAAACCACAATGAGATATCACCTTACACTTGCCATAAAGGCTAAAATTAACAACAGAGGAAACAACCCATGCTGGTGAGGATGCAGAGAAAGAGGAACCCTCTTATATTGTTAGCGGGAATTCAAACTGGTGCAACCACTCTGGAAAATAGTGTGGAGTTTCCTCAGAAAGTTAAATATAGAACTACCCTACCATCCAGCAAATACACTAGCTGATATTCACCTAAAGGATACAACAACACTGATCAGAAGGGGCACATGAACCCTGATGGTAATGGCAGCATTATCAACAATAGCCAAATTGTGGAAAAAGCCCTAATATTCATCAACTGATGAATGGATAAAGATGTGGTATATGTACCCCAATGGAATATTACTCAGCCATCAAAAAGAATGAAATCTTGCCACTTTCAGCAACATGGATGGAGTTAGAGTGTATTATGCTAAGTGAAATAAGTCAGAGAAAGAGAAATGCTATATGATTTTACTCATACGTAGAATTTAAGAAAAGAAACGAAGGAACATAGGGGGAAAAAGAGAGACAAAACCATAAAACAGACTCTTAACTATAGAGAAGAAACTGAAGATTCCTGCAGGAGGGATTAGAAGGCATGTAGGTGAAATGGGTGAAAGCCCCCTACTATTATTGTATTTTTATCAATCAGTTTCTTTAATTTTGTTTTCAATTGATTTATATATTTGGGTGCCCCAAGTTGGGGACAAAAATATTTATAATTGTTAGATCCTTCTATTGGATAGACACCTTAATTATGATAGTACCTTTCTTCACTCATCCCTTGTTACACTCTTTGGTTTAAAATCTAATTTGTCTGATATATTTATGGTATTCTAGCTTTCTTTTGATGCCCATTAGCATGATAAATTGTTCTCCATCCCCTCACTTTCAATCTGGAGTTGTCTTTGAGTCTAAAATGAGTCTCTTGTAAGGAGCATATAGATGAGTTTTGCTTTTTTATCCATTCTGATGCCCTGTGTCTTTCAGTTAGAGCATTCAATTTACATCTAGAGTAATTATTGAAAGACATGAATTTAGTGCCATTGCATTACCTGTAAAGTTGCTGTTTCTGTTGATTGTTTCTATTCCTTTCTAGTCATGTTAATTTTGGTCTTGCGCTCCTGCTCAAAGAAACCCTTTAATACTTACTGCAGAGCAGATTTTAGTGTTCATGATCTCCTTGACTTTTCCTTGTCTTGCAAACTCTTTGTCTCCTAGTCTGAATGACAGCTTTGCTAGATAAAGTATTCTTGGCTGCATATGTTTCCCATTTAGCACATTGAATGCATTATACCACTTTCTTCTGGCCTGCCAAGTATCTATGGACAAGTCTGCTGCTAAACTTATTTGTCTACCCTTACAGGTTAAGGACATTTTTTTTACTAGTTGCTTTCACAATTCTCTCTTTATCTTTGTATTTTGTAAGTTTCATTATGATATGTCATGGTGCTGACCTCTTTTTGTTGATTTTGAGGGAAATTCTCTGTGCCTCTTGGACTTGAATTCCTGTATCTTTTCACGTATTAGGGAAACTCTCAGCTATAATTTGTTCAGATAAACATTCTGCCCTTTTACTCATCTTCAGGGACTACTCTGATATGGATACTATTGCACTTTATGGAATTGCTGAGTTCGGTAAGTCCACATTTATGATCTAATAGTTTTCTTTCCCTCTTGTTTTTAGCTTCATTATTTTCCAGAATTTTCTATATCACCTATTCTCTCATCTGCTTCTTCCATCGTCATTATGATTACAACTGATCAGTTTTGCTTCTCAGTTATAGCATTTTTAATTTCATCCTCACTGGTGTAGGTCTTTTATCTCTGCAGCAAGGATTTCTTTGGTGTCTTCTATGCTTTATTCAAACCCAGCTAGTATTCTTATTACTTGTTGCAAATTCTTACTCAGATATATTACTTATATCTGTTTTGAACAAGTCCCCGTCTATGATTTCTTCTTTTTTCTTTTTTTTAATTTTTTTAAATTTTTTATTTTTTCAGCATAACAGTATTCATTATTTTTGCACCACACCCAGTGCTACATGCAATCTGTGCCCGCTCCAATACCAACCACCTGGACCCCCCAACCTCCCACACCCCGCCCCTTCAAAACCTTCAGATTGTTTTTCAGAGTCCATAGTCTCTCATGGTTCACCTCCCCTTCCAATTTCCCTCAACTCCCTTCTCTCCATCTCCCCTTGTCCTCCATGCTATTTGTTATGCTCCACAAATAAGTGAAACCATAGGATAATTGACTCTATCTGCTTGACTTATTTCACTCAGCATAATCTCTTCCAGTCCCGTCCATGTTGCTACAAAAGTTGGGTATTCATCCTTTCTGATGGAGGCATAATACTCCATAGTGTATATGGACCACATCTTCCTTATCCATTCGTCCGTTGAAGGTCATCTTGGTTCTTTCCACAGTTTGGCAACCGTGGCCATTGCTGCTATAAACATTGGGGTACAGATGGCCCTTCTTTTCACTACATCTGTATCTTTGGGGTAAATACCCAGTAGTGCAATTGCAGGGTCATAGGGAAGCTCTATCTTTAATTTCTTGAGGAATCTCCACACTGTTCTCCAAAGAGGCTACACCAACTTGCATTCCCACCAACAGTGTAAGAGGGTTCCCCTTTCTCCACATCCTCTCCAACACATGTTGTTTCCTGTCTTGCTAATTTTGGCCATTCTAACTGGTGTAAGGTGGTATCTCAATGTGGTTTTAATTTGATTCTCCCTGATGGCTAGTGATGATGAACATTTTTTCATGTGTCTGATAGCCATTTGTATGTCTTCATTGGAGAAGTGTCTGTTCATATCTTCTGCCCATTTTTTGATATGATTGTCTGTTTTGTGTGTGTTGAGTTTGAGGAGTTCTTTATAGATCCTGGATATCAACCTTTTGTCTGTACTGTCATTTGCAAATATCTTCTCCCATTCCATGGGTTGCCTCTTTGTTTTTTTGACTGTTTCCTTGGCTGTGCAGAAGCTTCTGATCTTGATGAAGTCCCAAAAGTTCATCTTTGCTGTTGTTTCCTTTGCCTTTGGAGACATATCTTGAAAGAAATTGCTATGGCTGATATCGAAGAGGTTACTGCCTATGTTCTCCTCTAGGATTCTGATGGATTCCTGTCTCACAGTGAGGTCTTTCATCCATTTTGAGTTTATCTTTGTGTATGGTGTAAGAGAATGGTCGAGTTTCATTCTTCTGCATGTAGCTGTCCAGTTTTCCCAGCACCATTTATTGAAGAGACTGTCTTTTTTCCACTGTATATTTTTTCCTGTTTTGTCGAAGATTATTTGTCCATAGAGTTGAGGGTCCATATCTGGGCGCTCTACTCTGTTCCACTGGTCTATGTGTCTGTTTTAATGCCAGTACCATGCTGTCTTGGTGATCACGGCTTTGTAGTAAAGTTTGAAATCAGGTAATGTGATGCTGCCAGTTTTATTTTTGTTTTTCAACATTTCCTTAGCAATACAGGGTTTCTTCTGATTCCATAGAAATTTTAGGATTATTTGCTCCAGCTCTTTGAAAAATACCGGTGGAATTTTTATTGGAATGGCATTAAAAGTATAGATTGCTCTAAGCAGTATAGACATTTTAACAATGTTTATTTTTCTGATCCAAGAGCATGAAATAGTCTTCCATCTTTTTGTGTTTTCAATTTCTTTCATGAGTGTTCTGTAGTTCCTCGAGTACAATTCTTTTACCTCTTTGGTTAGGTTTATTCCCAGGTATCTTATGGTTCTTGGTGCTATAGTAAATGGAATAGATTCTCTAATTTCCCTTTCTGTATTTTCATTGTTAGTGTACAAGAAAGCCACTGATTTCTGTACATTGACTTTGTATCCTGCCACGTTACTGAATTGCTGTATGAGTTCTAGTAGTTTGGGGGTGGAGACTTTTGGGTTGTCCATATAAAGAACCATGTCATCTGCAAAGAGAGAGAGTTTGACTTCTTCATTGCCAATTTGGATACCTTTTATTTCTCTTTGTTGTCTGATTACTGTTGCTAGTACTTCTAATACTATGTCAAACAAGAGTGGTGAGAGTGGGCATCCTGGTCGTGTTCCTGATCTCAACAGGAAGGCTACAAGCTTTTTCCCATTGAGTATGACATTTGCTGTGGGTCTTTCATAGATAGATTTTATGAAGTTCAGGAATGTTCCCTCTATCACTATACTTTGAAGCGTTTTAATCAGGAACGGATGCTGATTTTGTCAAATGCTTTTTCTGCATCAATTGAGAGGACCATGTGGTTCTTCTCTCTTTTCTTATTAATTTGTTCTATCACATTGATTGATTTGCGAATGTTGAACCATCCTTGTAGCCCAGGGATGAATCCCACCTGGTCATGGTGGATAATCTTTTTTAAAGTGCTGTTGGATCCTGTTTGCTAGGATCTTGTTGAGAAACTTAGCATCCATATTCATCTGTGATATTGGTCTGAAATTCTCCTTTTTGGTAGGGTCTTTGCCTGGTTTGGGGATCAGGGTAATGCTGGCTTCATAGAAAGAGTCTGGAAGTTTTGCTTCTGCTTCAATTTTTTGAAACAGCTTCAGGAGAATAGGTGTTATTTCTTCCTTGAAAGTTTGGAAGAATTCCCCAGGGAATCCATCAGGTCCTGGGCTCCTGTTTTTTGGGACGTTTTTGATCACTGCTTCAATCTCGTTACTAGATATCAGTCTATTCAGGTTGTCAATTTCTTCCTGGTTCTATTTTGGGAGTTTATAGTTTTCCAGGAATGCATCCATTTCATCTGGGTTGCTTAGCTTATTGGCATATAACTGTTGATAATAACTTCTGATGATTATTTCTATTTCCTTGGTGTTAGTTGTGATCGCTCCCACTTCATTCATAATTTTATTAATTTGGACTTTCTGTCTTTTCTTTTGGATTAGTGTGGCCAATGTTTTATCGATCTTATCGATTCTTTCAAAAATCCAGCTTCTAGCATCATTGATACGTTCTACCGTATCTCTGGTTTCTACCTCATTGATCTCTACTCTAATCTTGATTATTTTCCTTCTTATGTGTGGAGTTGGTTTGATTTGTTGTTGATTCTACAGTTCTTTAAGGTGTAGAGACAGCTGGTGTGTTCTGGATTTTTCAATTTTTTTTGAGGGAGGACTGGATGGCTATGTATTTCCCCCTTAGGTCCGCCTTTGCTGTATCCCATAGGTTTTGGACCAATGTGTCTTCATTCTCTTTGGTTTCCATGAATTGTTTCAGTTCTTCTTTGATCTCCTGGTTGATCCAAGCATTCTTCAGCAAGGTGGTCTTTAGCTTCCAGGTGTTTGAGTTCCTTCCGAACTTTTCCTTGTGATTGAGCTCCAGTTTCAAAGCATTGTGATCTGAGAATATGCAGGGAATAATCTCAGGCTTTTGGTATCAGTTGAGTCCTGATTTGTGACCCAGTATATGGTCTATTCTTGAGAAGGTTCCATGTGCACTTGAGAAGAATGAGTATTCTGTTGTTTTAGGGTGGAATGTTCTGTATATATCTATGAGGTCCATCTGGTCTAATGTCTCATTCAATGCTCTTGTTTCTTTATTGATTTTCTGCTTGGATGATCTGTTTATTACTGAGAGAGGCATGTTAAGATCTCCTACTATTAATGTATTCATATCAATATGACTCTTTATCTTGATTAACAGTTTTCTTATGTAATTGGCTGCTCCCATATTGGGAGCATAGATATTTACAATTGTTAGATCATCTTGGTGGATAATCCCTTTAAGAACGATGTAGTGTCATTCTGTATCTCTGACTACAGTCTTTAGTTTAAAATCTAATTTATCTGATATGAGAATCGCTACCCCAGCCTTCTTTTGAGGCCCATTGGTATGAAAGATGCTTCTCCATTCTTTCACTTTCAGTCTGGGTGTATCTTTAGGTTCAGAATGGGTCTCTTGTAAACAACATATGGATGGGTCTTGTCGTTTTATCCAATCTGCAACCCTGTGTCATTTTATGGGCTCATTTAGGCCATTCACATTGACAGTGATTATTGATAGATATGTTTTTATTGACATTGTGGTACCTTTGAAGTCTTTCTTTCTGTAGATTGTCTCTATATTTCTGTTCAATGCTATTCTTAAGATTTTTCCTCTTTTATAGTATCCCCCCTTAATATTTCCTGCAGTGTCGGCTTGTTGGTTGCATAGTCTTTTAAGCCTTGCCGGTCTTGGAAACTCTTTATCTCTCCATCCATTTTGAATGTCAGTCTTGCTGGATAAAGTATTCTTGGCTGCATGTTCTTCTCATTTAGTGACCTGAATATATCTTGCCAGCCCTTTCTGGCTTGCCAGGTCTCTGTGGACAGGTCTGACGTTATTCTGATGGGCTTTCCTCTGTAAGTAAGGAGCCTCTTTGTTCTAGCGGCTTTCAAGAGATTATATCTACAATTATGATTCCTCAATTTGACTATCAGGTGCCTTGATGTTTTTCTGGAATCTATAATCTTGGGTGGAGACTGTTCGGCCTCTAGTACATGAACGCTAGTTCCATTTGCAAGATTGGGAAAATTTTCATGAAGAACTTGTTCCAGTATGTCTTCTAGATTTCTTTCTTTCTCCTCCCCTTCAGGGATTCCAATGATTCTGATGTTGGAACATTTCATGGCATCATTTATTTCCCTGATTCTGTTTTCATGGTTTCTAAGCTGTTTGTTCCAGCCTTCCTCCTGATCATTTCTCTCTATCTGTTTGTCCTCCAGGTCACTAATTCTATCTTCTGTCTCAGTTACCCTAGCTTTGAGAGAATTTAGATTAGATTGGAACTCATTGAGAGCTTTGTGAACCTCTTCCCTGGTAGCTTTCAGCTCAGCCCTAACATTGTGAACATCATCTCTGTTCGCTTTCAGTTCTGCCCTAATCAATTACATTTGGTCATCCATGGCTTTCTCCAACCTAGCTATTACCTGGATAATTGTTAGCCTGAATTCTCTTTCCGACATATTGTCTATGTTGATAGCCATTAGCTCTGTTGCCAAAGGCCCATCCTCTGTATTTTTCTTCTGTTGGGCATTCCTCCTCCTAGTCATTTTAGTGAGAGATGACTGAACGGATGTAGCTGGATGTATTGACCATGGTGCAGTCAAGGTGCACCCTGGAATGCTTCTGAGCAATCAGGATTCCCCACCCAAAAGAGAGAAAAAAGAAAAGAAAAAGTAAAAAAGAGAGAGAGAAAGAAAGACAGGAAAAAAAGGGAAGATAAAAGAGGAGGTTCAGCCCAAATGGGCCCTAAGGTAAGATTTAGGAAGTATACAAACAAAAACAGACAAACAAAAAGACTGATAAAAGTATATGACAGAGAGAAATAATGTATATATATATATATATATGCAAATAAAGGAAGAACCTTGTCTAAAAGAACCCCAATTATAAGATTTATATACTATCAGGACAAACACAAAAACACAGAAACACTGGTGGAAGAAAAATTGGGAGAGTGGTAATAATTCTCAGTGGGTGAGGAAGGTTGTTTTGATTCTTCCTGGATGTATCTTGATATCTTTATTAAAGGACTCAACTTTCCTAAGATAAAGGGGGGTTAAAAATTGGTTTACTTATAGGGGTAGCATTGATTGGGGAAAGGGGATTACCTTGAAGTTTAACTCTATATGAATATTAGAAAATAAAAATAAAAAAGGAATAAACTAGACTAAACTAAACTAAAATTTAAAAAAAATTTAAAAATAGAAATGCAAAAGAAAAACACAGTGTATGAATCAAAAAGTTCAGGTTAGAAGGTTATTATGGAGTTTGATGTACTGGACATCTCACTGTGATGGTAAATAGGTAAAAAAAATTATGTATATTAAAAAAATGAACCAGAATAGTGGGAACGAGTTAAAAATAAAAATTGTCCTATGAAGTAGTGGTGGTTGTTCTCTTGTCTTTTTTTTGTTGTTGTTGTCTTTCCTGGTTGGTTTTCTGGGGGAGGGGCCTGCAACGTTGGTTTTCAGTCAATGATTTTCCCTGAGTTAAATCCTCCCGCCCCCCTCAAGGGGGTGGACACTGAGGAAACCGGTTTTTTCAGGCTTTTGTTCTCTGGAGGTTTTTATGTTTGTTCCCCCCCCCTTTTTTTTCCTTGCCTTGACAGCTTTTGATAGTTTTTGTAGGTTTAGAGGAAAGCAGACTGCACCCTGACCTCCCTCTGAGAGAGAAGCCTCAGTCTGGCTGCAGAGCCCAAATAAATTCCCCCTTGGCTGCTGGCAGAGCAGGTTCCGAGTCGCCGTCCCTGGGGACGCAGGGTCTTCTGTTTGTACCCAAAACCATGGCAGCAGTGGCTGTCTGGGCAGCTCCAGACTGCCACAGAGGTTCCAAGCAGCGATCGCATGCTGAGATTTTCCCACTGGCCCGGGCTGGGAGTGCCTGGTCTTTCTGGGTCTAAGAGCGCCGGGCTTGCATGCACCTCTCTCAGGGGAGTGTGTGGGGTGCGCGCGCGCGTGCCTCAGGCTCTGGTGGAATGGCGTGAGTCCAGGAGCACCAGGCTGGGCCTTTCCACACCTCTCTCAGGGGAGTGTGTGGGGCACACGCACGCGTCTCAGGCTCTGGTGGAATGGCGGGGTTCTAAGAGGGCGGGGCGGGGGGTGCGTCTCAGGCTCTGTAGCACCTGCTCTCAGGCTCTGGAACTTCTGCCTTCTGGCGAGGCTCCCAGCCTCTCACAGGAGCCGGACCCCACGCGTTCTCTGGTGCACTGGTGGCTCAGGACCAAGACCTGGTTTCTCCACCGCACTCTCTCTGTCTCAGCACCAGGGGAGGCTGTCCTGGGTCCGGGGACTTAAGCCCCTGTCCCTAGCCACGCCGATTCCTGCAATTTCCCCCCGGGATCCTTTGCTCTCTTTGAGTGCTTTCAACCAGACTCCAAGTTAATGCTGGTCCCCAGACGCAGGGCACTCTAAGATTGGGTATTACTTTCCAATCTGTTGCCTCTGATGGCTCCCTCCCCCTTTTGTTTATCTTCCGATATCAGTCCAAAGTTCCCACTCCGCTTTACCTGCCCACTGGCAACTTCTGCCCCTGTAGAAATCCAGACGTGTATAATTCTGGTCTCAGGTTGTTTTCATGGGTGATGGGAATTCTTTGGTAGGTAATCAGCTCACGTTAGGGTACAGGTTGAAAAGGTGCCTCCTCCTACTTCCCCGTCATCTTGTCCCCCCCCCCCCCAATCCCGGCTATGATTTCTTCTTGATCTTTCTTTTGGGGAGAATACCTCATCTTGTCATTTTGGCTACGTTTCTGTCTTTTGTGTGTTATGAAAGTTTATGTTTCCTGGTCCTGATACTAGCGCTATATTAAAAAATGTTATACACTGGTGCTTCAGGAAATGTTTCTGGTATATGTTTCACTCTGCTATTGTGTTTTGGCTGCTCTTTTCAACAGTTCAGTCCTCTGCAGAGTTCTTCCTTGCTTGCAGTGTGTTGTGATTGGTCCTTTAACTAGGTGTGCTCTGATTTTTTTTTAAGATAAGCCTGATTTAAAACAAAACAGAACAAATCAAAACAAAACTGTTCCAGAGCGAGAGAGAGAGGAGAGAGAGAGAGAAAAGGAAAAGGAACCAAAAAAGTGAAACAGACAAAAATCTATAAGTCTGAATCCAAAGAAAGAAAGAAAGAAAGAAGAAAGAGAGGAAAGGAAGAAAGGAAGTAGAGGAGGGAAGGAAAGGGGTGTGGTGGTCCTATTCCCACCAAAACTGAAGCTGACACTTTGGATCACTCTATATCATAAGCCGACTTGATATAGAGGGGGCATTGCTATTCCTCCAGGGGAGAGGCTTGTTGCATTGGGTCACAGTCAAACATGCCCTAGTAAAGATGCCCTTCCATGGGGCCACGGTTTGATGTAAGCAGCTCCAGTCTCCACTGGATGCACTGTGTTGTTCACTGAAGTCCTACTATGCTGGTGGATTGGGGGGGAAGATGTGTTCACCTCAACATCTTACCCTGGGAAGGGAAATGGTGGCCACCATTGTTTAGGAAGCCCTCCCAGAAAAGTGAACACTCTCCCCTCTTTTGGCCCAGGCTTCTTTCAGATCCCTGATCTAAACCTGTCTGTGCCTGGGCCATCAGCACACCCAGCATCAAAATTCTTCTGTGGTTTCTCTGTGGCACACAGCTAGGATTCAAAACTCCAAATCTTAAAGGACCCAGCAAGGTGCAGACCAGCTCCCTTCCCCCAGAGGAAAGCTTCATAGTGCTGTGCACAGAGCCATTCTTTCCCAGAAAAGCAGTTGCACAGCTGTGCAGGTGCCTAGAGTCTGTGGTGAAGCACAGTACACGCTGTGACCAGGTTATCTCCCCACTGTGCATGCCTCTGTCTCCTGCTGTTGAATGGTCACTCAGTGGTGCCTTCTGCATCCCTTATCCTTGGAGAGACAATACACCATTGTTCAAATGTACTCCAGGAAGGGGAATGATCCCTCCCAGTGTAACCCAGGGGATAACCACATCATGCTGTCCACTGTCCACTTCCTGGCCTTGCCTTTTCTTTCCCCAGGAGTACTGCTGCCCACCCATCTTGATTCTGGTGAATGGCATGAATTATTAAAACCTCAGAATTTGAGCCCTACTGTTTGATAACAAACAAACAAACAAACAAACAAACAAACAAACTTGCCATAGTCAGTTCCTCTCAATTCCCCAGTCAATGCTCTTGGGGAAATATATTTCTTGCACAAACCTAACACACTGCTCATTCTCCCCTTCTCTCCCTTTTTCCCTGTCTTCTCTCCATGGAAAGGGCTCCCACCCCTTCCATGGCACTGCAGCTTTTCTCTTCCTCTATTCATGTTTCTGAACCTTGCAGCTGCCATGTTCTTGCCCACTAATTATGCAGATTGTTCTCTTAAACTTCAGGTTGATTTCCTGTTGTTCAAAATGTTTTGATGTTGATTAAGCTCTATTCAAGGGACAAGGCAAGCCTAGGGTCCCCCTACTATTTTGCCATATTAACTCCTCTTCAAATGGGTGATGGTTATTACGGTGGGCACTTGTTGTGATGAGCACTGGGTATGTATATAAGTGATACATATATAAATATAGAAGTATACATATATAAGTATGTAAATATATATATGATGGATCACTATATTCATGAAACCAGTATTACACTGTATGTTAATTAAATAGAATTTAAATTAAAAACTTGCAATAAAAAAGGAAACTAAAAATGTAATTGTTTCCAAAGATTTTGTGTCTTCATCATGTAAATTAAAATAATGACTTCTAAAAACTTGTAATTTGTATTTACTTTTATGATTTATATACCTAGAGAGTAATATGTAGGGAAAACTCGGGAAATAATGAGTGAACTTACTAACAAATTATATGCATCTATATCTCTGTCTTTTTATATCTATCTATCTGCTTATGGAGAGAGAGAAAGTGGGGAAAGTCTTGAAGAAACACAATTCTTTTAAATTTGATTGTTTCTAATGTTATAGATACATGCATACACACAACAGAAGCACCGTGACATTTCTAATAAGCCAAACATATTAAATGTATTGCTGTGGTCTTTCTTTATTCTTCATTACTATGCAGGACTGTCCTGGCCCACAAAAATGGCAATCTTGTGATGAACCATTGTGAACTGTTTTCATGGGTGGGGTTTCCTTATATTTTTTATAAATATAAAAAATTTATATGTTTGTTCATTGATTCAACTTCTCTATTTGGAATATTTCTTTTTTGACCCTGAGTAAAAGAGAATACTATCATCTTAAGTAATTTATTTGTCTATGTAAATATCAGTAAAACCTTGTGGATCATAGATGTCTTCATAGAAATGACTATAATATTTCATATTTCCCTCAAATATCTGCTTATATGAAGTACCACTTAAAAACAACTGACTAAAGCTCCCATTAGTATAAGTGAGTATTGCTCAAAATCTGGTTGCCAGTCGATGAAAATTTTGAAATCTAGAAAGTTCCAAAATAAATCCCTGTTTTCTTCTGGTAAGCCAAATGAATGAATAAATAAATGGATAGGTGAATGAATGGAGTGGGGGAAAAAAGACTGGTTTCCTCAAGTAAGATGTATGTCAGAAGCAGCTATTAGATATATGTTAGAAGGTTTTGTCACATATTTTATCTTAAAGTATTAAGAGTGTACAGTAAATATCTATGGAGTTCTAGAAGGCAATTTGTATAAAATTGTTATGAAATCTTAATCTTTAAAAGTCTACACACTTAATATTTTCCCCAATCAGTCCTTTAAAATCTAGAAGAAAGAAACTTGGTTTTTATGTATGAAGCTATAAAATACCATGTAGGTATTGCATGGCACAATAAAAATAATTATCAATAATAACAACAATGTCATGGCAGAGCCAACTCCACCTCAGCTGAAACCAGCTCTAACCTGTTGGGGAAGTTCTAAGGGAATGATCTTTGTTACAAAATGTTTACTTCAGTGTTATTTGTGTTGCTACATAATTCCAGCTATGATTAAGGGAACCTCCCTGTTTCTCTCAATTTTTACTCTGGTAAGAGACCATTGCAATTTAGCTCCAAACTCCCTTGTCTTTTTAGTCCTATAAAATAGGAAATTTTTTAGACATTAGTAAAAAGGATGAAAAGATTAATACCAATTCAAAGGAAAAATAAAAGTTGAAAAAAGCTGTAAAATATGTTGATACAGTAGGGTATTTGTTACACACTAATCTCAGAGAAATGTAGAACCTTTACCTCCAGTCATAAGCATAGTAACTCACACCACAACATGTATCCAGAAACAGTAGTTGCAAAACTTTCAGCAGTCTGTAGAATAACAGAGCCTTAAAAATATAGCAGGGAGTATAGAAAAAAAAAAATTATAGAGGTTAGAAGGACACACTTTTGTAAAACCATATTTGAAGACTTGATTTAGCCTTACTCACTTGTTTAGATGTTTAAAATTCACAGCTCTGGACTGAGCTATGGGGGTAGAAATCAGTAGTTATATTCAGAACTCACAATTTTTTTCAGTGGTATGTATTGCCAAGTACTCATATCACCATTCCCACATTTCACTACAAAAAATTTGTAATTATTTTAGTAAGGTGTTATCTTTATGTTTTTGTGATTACTATTTAGAACACTATAACTTTGAGATTCCAAATTCTCACCAAATTAAAGGATGGTTTTGAAATACTTCTATTTAAATAATTTTTTTTAATTTATAATTTATTTTTGTTGAATTGAAGCATAAGTAATACACAGATTATATTATTTTCAGGTTTAAACATAATGATTCAACAATTCTATACATTACTCAGTACTCACTGTGATAAATACAGTCACCATCTGTCACCAAATGTTATTACAATCTTATTGACTATATTCCCTATGTTGTACTTTTCATCTCCATGACTTACTTAATTTATAACTGGAAGTTTGTACCTCTTAATCCCCTTTGTCTATTTCACCCATCCCTCCACCTGCCTCCCCTCTGGCAACCACCAGTTTGTACCTTGTATTTAAGATTCTGTTTGTTTATTTGTGGCCATAAAAAAGAATGAGATCTTGCCATTTGCAGCAACATGGATGAACAGAGAGGGTATTATGCTAGGTGAAGTCAAAGAAAAAAAATACCATATTATTTCACTCGTATGTGGAATTGAAAAAAAAAAAACCAAAGAGATAAACAAACAAATAAACAAAAAAACCTAGACTCTTAAATGCAGTGAAATTCTTTGAACTGTTCTTCAGTTTTTAAAAATGACAGTGAAATAATTGATAGATTTGGGAGAGAAAGTTCATTCATTAAGAAAAATCTAATCATTCAAATACATGTGTTTGTACTTATTAACAAAACACACTGGTCTATTGGCTAAATTTAAAATATCTCTATTATACTTATGATAGATGCACAAATTTTATATTTCTACATGCAGTATGATTTTGGTGGTACAATTCCAGGAACCCAAAACTATAGATTTACATTCATTTTTCACTCATTTATTTGCTCTTTACAAAAGTATTTATTGAATACCTAGTATATGCAAAGCATGTGGTGAATATTGTGATTCTCTATCCTCACTGAGAATATGTTCTAGTAGGAGAGATAAAATTTGTTCAAACATAATTACAATACAAACAGTATGAGATAACTGCTCTAAAGTGGTACTAACAAAGGTCACAAACTGAGAGATGATTTTTGTCTTAATTCTGTCAGATAGGCTTTATAGATGTTTGATTTAAGTCTTAAAGGGTAAATGGAATTTCAGCAGAAGAAGGAAAAAAACTAAGACTTCCCTAAGGGAAGGAATGGTGTGAAATAAAAAGTACTAAAAATGGCCAATTAAAAGGTAAGTGGAGTAGTTTGGCTGAAGCATTAAGCATATATGAAAGGAGAGAGACAGAAGTCTAGAAAGATGTCAGGGCTATATAAAAGAAGAACCTTTGTAGTGGACATCTATTACATAGGGCTGTCCAGAAAACATTCTGTCTTTCAGAAATTCTCTGGTGTAATTAGTTTTCTTTTAGCATGGATAGTCTTTTTTTTTAATTTTTTAATTTCTTTTCAGAGTAACAGTATTCATTGTTTTTACACCACACGCAGTGCTCCATGCAATCCGTGCCCTCTCTAATACCCACCACCTGGTTCCCCCAACCTCCCACCCCCCGCCCCTTCAAAACCCTCAGATTGTTTTTCAGAGTCCATAGTCTCTCATGGTTCACCTCCCCTTCCAATTTCCCTCAACTCCCTTCTCTCCATCTCCCCTTGTCCTCCATGCTATTTGTTATGCTCCACAAATAAGTGAAACCATTGGATAATTGACTCTCTCTGCTTGACTTATTTCACTCAGCATAATCTCTTCCAGTCCCGTCCATGTTGCTACAAAAGTTGGGTATTCATCCTTTCTGATGGAGGCATAATACTCCATAGTGTATATGGACCACATCTTCCTTATCCATTCATCCGTTGAAGGGCATCTTGGTTCTTTCCACAGTTTGGCGACCATGGCCATTGCTGCTATAAACATTGGGGTACAGATGGCCCTTCTTTTCACTACATCTGTATCTTTGGGGTAAATACCCAGGAGTGCAATGGCAGGGTCATAGGGAAGCTCTATCTTTAATTTCTTGAGGAATCTCCACTCTGTTTTCCAAAGTAGCTGCACCAATTTGCATTCCCACCAAAAATGTAAGAGGGTTCCCCTTTCTCCACATCCTCTCCAACAGAGGTTGTTTCCTGTCTTGCTAATTTTGGCCATTCTAACTGATGTAAGGTGGTATCTCAATGTGGTTTTCATTTGAATCTCCCTGATGGCTAGTGATGATGGACATTTTTTCATGTGTCTGATAGCCATTTGTATGTCTTCATTGGAGAAGTGTCTGTTCATATCTTCTGCCTATTTTTTATATGATTGTCTGTTTTGTGTGTGATGAGTTTCAGGAGTTCTTTATAGATCCTGGATATCAACCTTTTGTCTGTACTGTCATTTGCAAATATCGTTTCCCATTCCGTGGGTTGCTTCTTTTTTTGTTGACTGTTTCCCTTGCTGTGCAGAAGCTTTTGATCTTGATGAAGTCCCAAAAGTTCATTTTCACGCTTGGTCTTGATAAATATGTAAACCAGTGACTTGACCTCCACAGTTAAAATGTGGACATGTAAACCAAGCTAAGTCTGTTCAATATTCTCCTGGACTTTGGGTTTTGAGCAGAGTAAAATAATGAAAGAAAAAGAGTTGCTTGGTTCACCTATTTTCTTCTCCTACTTGCAGTTTTGGATCTTTCTTAGCTTATGTTCCTTCTAAGCCTGGCTCTCTGACTGGTCCTTTAATTATGTCAGCTATCCTTTGTCTCTTCAGTAGGGATTTCCTTTCTTTCTTTCTTTTCTTTCTTTCTTTCTTTCTTTCTCTCTATCTTTCTTTCTTTCTTCAGTTAACAAGTCAATTTTCCTGCTTACATCAAAGAACCTGATAAGAACTTGAAGACAAAACTTCAGTTTTACACTGAAGGAGGACTTGAAGTCAAAGTTAAGGAGGGGGAATTGTCTAATCAAACTGTCACTAGAAACAGTATTCTGGAAATGCTATGTTGAATAAATTGGAAGGGAGAGGGACTGAGGTGAAGGATACCAGTTAGGAGGCTGTTGTAGTAGTTTCAGATCCAGGCACTGAGGATCTGGACTAAGGCAATGAGAAGTAAGAGATATTTATGAGAGACATAATTAATAAAAAATTAACAGGTCTTGGGAACTGATTTGGCATTGGTTTTGCAGAGGATGAAATAGTCAAATATCACTCTGAGGTTCCAAAACTGAAGAATGGGATGATGCATGAGAAGTTTATGTAAGTGACTGAGGAGGAAAAACTAGAGAAATACGAGAATCAGAGTGTTGCAATATCATGTAGGCCAGTGGAGGAGAGATTGACAAGTTGTAGGGGGTTAGCAATGTTAGAGGATATGGAAGAAAAAGTTCTAGAAATAAGAAGAGATTAAATTCTTATCATGCTTCAATTTAGCTGAAATATCAGAAGAAAAAGAATAGTTCTCATTAGTGAGTGGAGAAAAAGCCATTTCATGTAGCACTATTTGTTACCCTTTAGATCAGTGGTTCTCAACCCCTGTTTGCTTGATGGGCTCTTTGGCAGTCTAGTAAGGCCAATGGATCCCTTCTCAGAACAACATATTTATTTTATTTTATTTTATTTTATTTTATTTTATTTTATTTTTTAAGATAAACTATTTTAAAATAGATGGTTATCATTTCAGAGGAGATATAAAGGCAAGTAAACCTATATAAAAGATGCTAAAACTCATTATATTATGTCAATTTAATATAATATTATGTATATATTATAACGCTATGTAATTGATTACAACAAAATTAGTTTACACCAAGGAGTTTGATACAATCAAGCCTTGTAGCCCAAAATGGAGGAATAAGAACTTTTATATAGAGCTGGTGGGAGTGTAAATCAATATGCTTATGTTGGAAAAAACTTTTAGATTCAAAATTGAACAAATGCATATCCAACAGCCCACCTATTCCATCTAGGCATATGTTTTAGATAAATTCTTGAACAGGTATACCAGCATACATGAACAAAAATATTTATGTGATATTATGTAAGCCACTTGTTATTTAAGAGGAGAATGGATTAAAAAATTGTTGTAGTGACACAGTAAGGATGAATGTAATACAGCTTCACATAATAATATGGGTGTATCATGTAAAAATTATGTTGAATAAAGGAACCAGGTCATAGAAGACTATTACAGTATGATACCATTTTAAAATAATACTTTCAAAAAGGCAAAACTAAAGAATATATGTTTCAAGCATTTATATATGTGTGGGTAAAACTTTTATTTTTTCATTTAAAGTCATCCTTTATTTACTTTTTATCAATTTTTAAGATTTAAATTCTAGTTATTTAACATATAGTATATTGGTTTCAGGAGTAAAATGTAGTGTTCATCACATACATCTAATACCCAGAGCTCAAAACAATAATTGTCCTACTGAATACCCACTACACATTTAACCCAGACCAGCCCAGCTCCTCTCCAGCAACCCTCTATAGTTTTCTATATTTAAGAGTCTCTTATGTTTTGCTTCTCTCTCTTTTTTTCCCTTCCCCTATGTTCATGGTATTTGTCTTTCTCTGACTTATTTTGCATAACACTAAACTCTTTAGCTCCTTCCATGTCATTGCGAATGGCAAGATTTCATTCTTTTTAATGGCTGACTAATATTATATATATACATATGTATACATATATATGCATATATATGTATACATATACCTCTTCTTCTTTATCCATGTATACATATACCCCTTCTTCTTTATCCATTCATCAGTCAATGGACATTTGGGCTATTACCATAGTTTGGCCATTGTTGATAATACTGCTGTGAACATCAGAGTTCATGTGCCCCTTCAAATTAGTATTTTTGTATCTCTGGTGTAAAAACCTAGTAGTGCAACTGCTATGCCATAGGGTAGTTCTATTTTTAACTTTTGAGGAACCTCCATACTCTTTTCCGCAGTGGCTGCACCATTTCTCATTACAGCCAGCAATGCAAGAGTGTTCCCCTTTCTCCACAACATCACAAACACCTGTTGTTTCTTGTGTTGTTGATTTTAGCCATTCTGACAGGTGCAAGGAGCAATCTCATCGTAGTTTTGATTTGTACTTTCCTAATGATTGTGGTACTGAGAATCTTTTCATAAGTCTGTTGGCCATCTGTATGTCTTCTCTGGGAAAATGCCCATTCATGTCTACTCCCCATTTGCTAGATTATTCGTTTCTGGGGGGTTGATTTTGATAAGTTCTTTGAGTAAATACCTGGTACTGCAATTGCTGGGTCAAAAGGTAGTTGTATTTTAATATTTTAAGGAACCTCCTTACTACTTTTCAGAATGGCTACACCAGTTTGCATTCCCATCAACAGTGTAAGAGGGTTCCACTTTCTTCCTACCCCTGCCAGCACCTGTTGTTTATTTTCCTGTTAATTTTAGCCATTCTGACAGGTGTGAGGTGTTATTTCACTGTAGTTTTTATTTGTATTTCCCTGATGATGAGTATAGTTGAGCATCTTTTCATGTATCTGTTAGCCATCTGTGTGCCTTCTTTGGAAAAATGTCTATTTATTGTCTTTTGCCCATTTCTTAACTGGATTATCTTTTTTCTAGAGTTGAGTTTGATAAGTTCTTTATAGATTTTGGATACTAACCCTTTATCAGATATGTCATTTGCAAGCATATTTTCCCATTCCATAGGATGTCTTTCAGTTTTGTTGATTGTTTCATTTGATGTCCAGAAATTTTATCTTGATGAAGTCCCAATAGTTCATTTTTGCTTTTGTTACCCTTGCCTCAGTAGACATGTCTAGTAAGAAGTTGCTAAGGTGCCTGGGTGGCTTAGTCAGTTAAGCATCTGAGTCCTGATTTTGGCTCAGGCCATGATCTCAGGGTCATAAGATTGAACCCTGTGTTGAGCTCCATGTTGGGCATCAAACCTGCTTACGATTCTCTCTTTCCCTCTCCCTCTGCATCCCAGCTCACTCTCTCTCTTTCTCAAAAAAAAAAAAAAAAAAAAAAAGTTGATATGGCCACGGTCAAACAGTTTGCAGCTTTTGTTACCCTCTAGGATTTTGATGGTTTCCTCTCTTAGAATTAGGTCTTTCATCCATTTTGAATTTATTTTTGTCCAGTTTCATTCTTCTGTATGTTGCTGTTCAGTATTCACAACACCATTTATTGAAGAAATTGTCTTTTCCACTGGATATTCTTTGCTGCTTTGTCAAAGATTAAATGACAATATATTTATGGGTTGATTTCTGTGTTTTCTATTCTGTTCCATTGTGTCTGTTTTTGTGCTAGTACCATACTGTCTTAATGATTACAGCTATGCAATATAGCTCGAAATCAAGAATTCTGATGCTTCCAGCTTTGCTTTGCTTTTGCAAAGGTGGCTCCGGTATTTGGCAACTTTAGTTCCGTATAAATCTTAACATGGTTTGTTCTAGCTCTGTGAAAAATGCTGGTGGTATTTTGATAAGGATTTCATTAAATGTGAAGATTGCTTTTGGTAATACAGACATTTTATGAATATTTGTTCTTCCAATCCGTGATCATAGAATATTTTTCCATTTCTTTTGGTCACCTTCAATTTCCTTCATTAAGTGTTCTATAATTTTCAGAGAACAGCTATTTTACCTCTTTGGTTAGGTAAATTCCTAGGTATCTTATACTTTCTGGTACAATTGTAAATGAGATAGATTCCTTGATTTCTCTTTCTGCTATTTCATTATTGGCTTATAGAAATGTACCAGATATCTGTATGTTGATTTTGTATCCTGTGAATTTACTGAATTTTTGTATTTGTTGTAACAATTTTTTGGTAGAGTCTTTTGGGTTTTTTGTATAGACTTTCATGTCATCTGCAAATAGTGAAAACTTGACTTTTTCCTTGCCAATTTGGATTCCTTTTATTTCTTTGTTGTCTGATTGGTGAAGCTAGGGCTTTCAGTACACTGTTAGATAAATATGGTGAGAATGTACATCTCTGTCCTGTTCCTGTCCATACAACCAGCAAATTGCACTACTAGTTATTTGCCCAAAGGATACCAAAATACTGATTCAAAGGGGCACATGCACCCCAATGTTTAAAGCAGCATCATCTACAATATCCATATTATGGAAAGAGCCTAAATGTCCATCAGTTGGTGAGTAAAGAAAATGTGGGTAAAGAAAATGTGGTGTGTGTGTGTGTGTGTGTGTGTGTGTGTGTGTGTGTGTGTGTATGCAACTGAATATTACTCAAAATGAAATCTTTCCATTTGCCAAGACAGACAGGAAGCTAGAAAGTAATATCCTAAGCAAAATAAACAAAATAAGTCAGCCAGAGTAAGAGAAATACCATAATGTTTTACTCATATATGGAATTTTTAAAAATGAGACAAATGAACATGGGGAAAGAAAGTGTGATAAACCGTGAAACAGACTATGTTTTGTTATTTTTTTATAAAGTTTATTTTTATTTAACTATTCCTTATTTTATATATTTTTTTCCAAATTTGTATTTAAAATCTACTTCATTAACATATAGTTTAATAAGGATTTCAGGAATAGAATTCAGTGATTTATCACTTACATATAACAAGCAGTGCTCATCATAACAAGTGCCCTCCTTAATACCCATTTAGCACATCCACCTCCCTCCATTCCATTTGCTCTTAATCATTAAGAGTCTCTTATGGTTTGTTTCACCCATTTTCCCCCCCTTTCCATATTTTCATCTGTTTTGTTTTCTAAATTCCATATATCAGTGAAATCATATGGTATTTTTTCTCTTTTTCTCTGGCTTATTTCACTTAGCATAATACACTCAGTTCCACCTATGTCATAGCAAATGGCAAGATTTCATTCTTTCCCATTGCTGAACAACATTCCTTTGTATATATACACAACTTCTTTAAACATTCATCAGTCACTGGACACTTGGGCACTTTCCATAGTTTGGCTATTGTTGATTATCTACTATAAACACCCAGATGCACCCCTTCAGATCTATATTTTTTTATCCTTTGGATGAATATCTACTAGGGAAATTGCTGAATCACAGAGAAGTTCTCTTTTTAACTTGTTGAGCAACCTCCATACTGTTTTAACTTGTTGAGGAAATGCCATACAGAGTGGCTGCACCAGTTTCCATTCTCAGCAATAGTGTAAGACAGTTCCCCTTTCTCAGCATTCTTACCAACATCCACTGCTACCTGTGTTGCTAATTTTAGCCATTCTGACAGGTATGAAATATTATCTTATTTTTTTACAGGTTTTATTTGTTTATTTGACAGACAGAGATCACAAAGAGGCAGAGCAGCAGGCAGAGAGAGAGGAGGAAGCAGGCTCCCTGCTGAGCAGACAGCCTGATGCAGGGCTCGATCCCAGGACCCTGGGATCATGACCTGAGCCAAAGGCAGAGGCTTTAACCCACTGAGCCACCCAGGCACCCCAATAATATCTTATTTTTGTTTTGATTTGTATTTCCCTGATGATGAGTAATGTTGATCATCTTTTCATGCTTCTGTTGGCTGTCAAGATGTCTTGTTGGGAAAAATGCTTATTCATGTATTCTGTCCATTTCTTAACTGATTATTTGTTTTTTGGGTGTTGAGTTTGATAAATTCTTTATAGATTTTGGATACTAACACTTTATCATATATGTCATTTTCATATATATTTTACTATTCCATAGGTTGCATTTTAGTGTTGTTCATTGTTTCCATCCTTGTGTAGAAGATTTTTATCTTGATAAATTCCCAATAGTTCATTTTTGTTTTTGTTTCTCTTACCTCTGACAATGTGTCTAGTAAGAGATTGCTAAGGCCAAGGTCAAACAGGTTACTATATGTGATTTCCTCTAGGATTTTGATGGTTTCCTGTCTTACATGTTGGTCTTTCATTCATTTTGAGTTTATTTTTGTGTATGCTGCAAGAAAGTGGTCTGGTTTCATTCTTCTGCATGTTGCTTTTCAGTTTTCCCAACACCAATTGTTAAAGAGACTGTCTTTTTCCCACTGAATATTTTTTCCTGCTTTATCAAAGATAAGTTGACCATATAGTAGTTGGTCCATTCCTGGGTTTTCTATTTTGTTCCATTGAGCTATGTATCTGTTTTTGTGCCAGTACCATACTTTTTTGATGACTACAGCTTTGTAATATAGTTTGATGTCTGGAATCATGATGTCTCCTGTTTTACTTTTCTTTTTCAGGATTGCTTGTCTACTTGGGGTCTTTTGTGGTTCTATACAAATTTTATGTTTGTTTATTCTAACTTTGTGAAAAATGCTGTCAGTATTTTTTAAGATATATTTACCAAAGAGAGAGAGAGAGAGAAAGAGAGAATGAGCAGGATGGACAGAGGGAGAGAAAATTGGAAGCAGACTCCACACTGAGTGCAGAGCCTGAATTAGGGCTTGATCCCCGGACCCTGAGATCATGATTTAAGCTTAAAGCAAGAGTCCAGAACTTAACCAACTGAGCTACCCAAGCGTCCCAACTGCTTTTGGTATTTTGATAGGAATTGCATTAAATGTGTAGATTGTTTTAGGTAGTATACATATTTTAGCAATATTCCTTCTTCCAATCCATGAGCATTGAATTTTTCCCATTTCCTTGTCTCCTCTTCAATTTTCACAAATGAGCATACTTTACTGACACTGGATTTCTTTGTTTCAACTTGCTTGCTTAAAAAAATACTAAATTCAGGGACACCTGGGTGGCTCAGTGGGTGGCTCAGTGGGTTAAGCCTCTGCCTTCAGCTCAGGTGATGATCTCAGGGATCGAGCCCTCCATTGGGCTCTCTGCTCAGCAGGGAGCCTGCTTCCTCCCCCATCCATGCCTGCCTCTCTGCCTACTTGTGATCTCTGTCAAATAAATGAATAAAATCTTTTAAAAAATATTAAATTCAGTGCAGCAACTGGTTTTTGGTAGAGAATTAACTAGTTAGTTTTAATAAATTTGTGTAAAAGAATTCATTTATTTTTTCCCACTTAAGATGAGCATATTCAAGGATAGACAAGAATCAACTTATAACAGTTTCCATAGTGTACTGTATTGAGATATGGATTAAGTTTTGATGGACTATGATCATTTTAAAGGTAAATGTTTAAAACTTTTTTTAAAAAAAACTTACGTTCACAGAGGCATATTCCTTATGTTCTCCCTAGGGGGAACAAAAGCCATTCAAAATTTAAATGCTGACAAATACTGAAACAAAATAATGAGCCATTTTGTGCCTCTCCATCACCATTCTCACCCAGGCTAGACCAGCTCAGACCACGCAAGACCACATGTGCTTAATTTTAACAATGTGTTGGGAAATCCAGTTTCAAAAATATGAGTAAAAATGAAATGAGAAGAGTGAGATTAGTTGTAATTTATGTAATATGTCTCAGGCAAAAATAATTTCAGAAACAATCACCAAATGGTAACTTTATTGCCATTATCACACAAAGCAAGTGCATCATAAATCCCAAAGGAATTTCTTTCTCATGTGACATATTTCCATGGAAATCTCAGTATTTTTTTAAGATTTTATTTCTTTATCAGATAGAGAGAGAAAGTGAGCACAAGTTGGGGGAGGAGCAGAAGGAGAAGCATGCTCTGAACTGAGAAAAGAGCCCAATGTGGGACTTGATTCCAGTACCCTATGATGATGACCTGACCCAAAGATAGATACTTAACAAACTGAACCACCCAGGTATCCCAAAATCTCAGTTTTTAGACATGTTATTCCTAAATATAACAATAAATGAAAGTTTTATGCATTTGTTAGGCATCACACATGGGGAAAACGTACCTCCCTTATTTCTCAGTAGCCACACTAAACTAAAAATGGTAATAATTAATAGGTATTATTTGCTCTACTCAGAGGGATGCTATTGACTTCTATACACCATTTTCCTTTTTTATGTAAATTCAATTCAAAAATATGTAGTGTTTTATTAGTTTCAGAGGTAGAGTTCAGTAATTCGTCAGTTGTATGTAATACCCAGTGATCATTACATCACATGCCCTCCTTAATGACTGTCACCTAGTTACCCCATCCCCCATCTCCAGATCCCCCTCCCATCCAACAACCCTCAGTTTGATTCCTATGATTAAGAATCGCTTATGGTTTGTCTCCCTTTCCGATTTCATCTTGTTTTATTTTCCTTCCCTTCCCCTTCAGTCCTCTGTTTCATTTCTTAAATTCTGCACAAGACTGAGATCATATGATAATTGTCTTTCTCTGATTGACTTATTTCACTTAGCATAATACCCTCTAGTTCCATCCACATTGTTGCAAGTGGCAAGATTTCATTTTTTTGATGGTTTAGTAATAATATATATTATATATTATATATAATATATATTATATATATAATATATATATATGTATATATATGCTATGTCTTCTTGATTCATTCATCTCTCAATGATATCTTGGCTCTTTCCATAGTTTGGCTATTGTGGACATTGCTGCTATAAACATCGGGGTGAAGGTACTCCTTTGGATCACTATATTTATCTCTGGTGTAAACAGTAGTGCAATTCCTGGGTCACAGTAGCTCTATTTTCAAATTTTGAGGAACCTCCATACTGTTTCCAAAGTGGCTGTGCCAGCTTGCATTCCCACCAACAGGGTAAGAGGGTTCCCCTTTCTCTGCATCCTCACCATCTGTAGCTTCCTGACATGATCATTTTAACCATTCTGACTGGTGTGAGGTTGTATCTCATTATGGCTTTGATTTCTGTCCCCCTGATGCTGAGTAAAGCAGAGCATTTTTACATGTGTCAGTTGGCCATTTGGGTATCCTCTTTGGAGAAGTGTCTGCTCATATCTTCTGTCCATTTCATGACTGGATTATTTGTTCTTTGGGTATTGAGTTTGATAAGATTTTTATAAATTTTGACTACAAGCCCTTTAACTGGTAGGACATTTGTAAATATCTTATCCCATTCTACAGGTTGTCTTTTGGTTTTATTGACTGTTTACTGTGCAAAAGCTTTTTATCTTGATGGAGTCCCAATAGTTCATTTTTGCATTTGTATCCATTGCCTTTGGTGATGTGTCTAGCAAGAAGTTCCTGCAACCAAGGTTGAAAAGTTTGCTTCCTGTGTTCTCCTGTAGGGTTTTGATGGATTTCTGTCTCACATGTCTCGTTCATACATTTTGAGTCTATTTTTATGTATGATGTAAGAAAATGGTCCAGTTTCATTCTTCTGTATGCAGCTGTCCAATTTTAACAACACCATTTGTTGAAGATACTCTCTTTTTTCCTTTGGATATTCTTTCCTACTTTGTCAAAGATTAGTTGACCATAGAATTGATGGTCCATTTCTGGGTTCTCTATTCTCTTCTATTGCTACATGTGCCTGTTTTTGTGCCAATACCACACTGTATTGATAATTACAATTTTTTAATAGAGCTTGAAGTCTGGAATTGTGGTGCCATCAGATTTTATTTTCTTTTCAACATTCTTTTGGCTATTCAGGGTCTTTTCTGGTTCAATATAAATTTTAGGATTATTTGTCCCACCTTTGTGAAAAATATTGATGGTATTTTGATAGGGATTGCACTGAATATATAGACTCCTCTAGGTAGCATAGGTATTTTTACAGTATTTCTTCTTCCAGTCCTCACAGATGGAACATTTTTCAATTTTTTTGTCTTCCTCAAATTCTTTCATGAGTTTTCTATAGTTTTCTGAGTACAGATTCTTTGTCTCTTTAGTTAGATTTATTCCTAGGATCCCATGGTTTTGGGTGCAATTGTAAATGGGATTGACTCTTTAATTTCTCTTTCTTCTGCCTTGTTGTTGCTGTATAGAAATGAAACTGATTTCTGTGTACCATGTGGTCTTGGTGATCACAGCTTTGTAGTAAAGCTTGAAATCAGGTAACGTGATGCCTCCAGTTTTATTTTTGTTTTTCAAGATTTCCTTAGGGATTCGGCGTCTCTTCTGATTCCATACAAATTTTAGGATTATTTGCTCCAGCTCTTTGAAAAATACCAGTGGAATTTTGATCTGAATGGCATTAAAATGATAGATTGCTCTAGGCAATATAGACATTTTAACAATGTTTGTTCTTCCGTTCCAAGAGCATGGAATTGATCCATTCATTCTTTAGTAGGATGCTCTTTAACCTCCACGTGTTCAGATTGCTCTTAATTTCCACTTGTGAATGAGTTCAAGTGTCAAAGTACTGTGGTCTGAAAATATGCAGGGAATAATCCCAATCTAAAAGATCGTGCTCCTCACTCTTTAGTGCACTCTCAAAAAGCAGTCAATCACTCTTGTTTCCCTGGTTTCCATCTGCACTCTGGTCACCCAGCTTGTGACCAAGTGTTCTTTTCTTAAGACCGTGACACCTTTTCAAATCTCCAAACTTACAGACTCCTGCAGCACACACCCACATTGCTCCTCCCATGGGAGGGAGGGGATCTTGCCAATATTCTGCCTCTTGCTGGGCCTGTGCTAAGAGAATGGTTGCCAGACCATGTTGCAATTCAGTTTATGGGAACACCAAGCTGAAATCCCTCTTCTCAGCTTTGTGTCTGGCTTCCTTGCTCTCATGCTTAGGAACTCTTCTTCCCTCAGCACCCCCAGTTCTTTCTGTGACCCCAGGAATCCTGAGACCACACATTCCCACCTAGTTTTCTGTCCTGCTTTGACACCTGAGCACCTTTCATGCAGGGACATCCTGCACCGGAGCAGACTTCTAAAAGTCCTGATTTTGCGCTCTGCTGCTATATCACTTTCTGGTAGCCAGTTTATGGAGACTTCCTCCCCCCATCTTTATCTTGCAGCATTTTGCTTCAGATTCACTTCTCTGCACATCCTATCTTGCAAAATTGGTTACTTTTGCATTTATAAAATTAAAGAAATTCTTTTCTTAGGTGTTCAGAATGATTTGATAGTTATCTACCTGAATTCCAGGGACCAGATGAAACAAGAGTCCCCCACTCTGCCATATTCCTCCTACCATGCATATTACTCTTTTCAACATGCCACAAAGGGCCCTTTTGGAAGTTATCTTGGCAATACTTTATGAACTCCTTTCTCTATTAAAGTAGTCAGGAATTTACATTTAGGTCTATGTTTTATCTCAAAAATTTTCATGGCATTTTCAGGTATAAAATGGCACTAAAATCAGAGAAAGGAGATTTGATATGGCCCTTTTTTGCATTCTAAATATCTAATAACTAATTAATTTTGTATTTTAACCTTAATGCTTCTCAAAATCCTTAAACTTTGGACATTTGTTCAAGTTGTGACTCATCCATTCCTTGCCCACCCCCATTTTATACTTACTTAAGAGCGAGACAATTTTTTTGTTAGAAAGTCACTAGCACCATCTACTGTTTGGATTTGGAACTATCTTTAAATAATTAAAATTTTTGTTCCAAAAATATACGCAAGGAGAAAAAAATAACAGTTTCAATATAATTGCTAGAGATTTGGAATTTATAATGATTGAAAGTGATTTGCAATTTAGGATAGACTATTTTAATAGAATAGAAATAATATTCAAATAGAATGGAAAAATTTAAATAGTAAGTGGATTATAAGGTAGGGTCTGGGTTCATCAACACACACACACACACACACACACACACACACACAAGAAAACTTTTATTTGGATATAAGGGGTTACACACAAATAAACCACTAATAAAATTTATTATTTGAGGGGATCCAAAGGAAGAGGATAAAATCATATTAACCAAAACCATGTGTATGTAGTTTTCTGAAATGGTTTAAAGGTTCTGGGATTTCATGGCTCAGTAAAAATGTTTGTTTGGTTTTTTGTTTGTTTGTTTGTTTGTTTGTTTTAGTTATACTAATCAACTAAGGTTGTCAACTTTTAACTTTTCTTATTAAGATCATTATAATTATAACTGACTATTATTATCATATCATGCATATAAGAAGTGATAGAATTTTAAAATAAAAACAGCCCACTTAAAAGTGTAATATGGTAGCATTAGGAAATTCTCTGAATATTGTCCTTATTTTTCTCATTTTGTTGGACTGGCACTGGTCAAATAATAAACTTCTATTTGGAAGCAACCATTATATGGCATCCCAGACAAATATCAAATAATAAATTGCAAGAAGAGAAAAAAGTTAGGCTATGATATTTTACAGACATTGTAAGAGAAATTTCACACTCTAATATTGGGAAGAGTGATTACTTTCCTTTCATGATATTTTCCCCCCTGGCACTTAGGGAGTTTATCATTAAACAGATCTAGAAGTACATAATAAAAATAAATGTTAAACAATCAATAAAATTAAAATGCAGCAAGTTGAATAGAAGAAAATATTTGCAAATCATATATCAGATAAGGGGTTAATATCCAAAATATATTTAAAAACTCATACAACCCCAAACAGCAAAAATATAAAAAATGTATAATTTAAAAATGGGCAGAGGATCCGAATACACACTTTTCCAAAGAAGACATTCAGGTGACCAACAGGTACATGAAGATGCTCAAAATCATCAATCATCAGGGAAATGAAAATCAAAACCACAATGACATATCATTTCACACCTGTTTGAATGGCTATTACCAAAATGACAAGAAATAACAAGCATTGGTAAGGATGGAGAAGAGGGAATCCTTGTTCATTGTTGGTAGGGCGGTAAATTGGTGAAGCCACTATAGAGAACAATATGAAGGTTCCTCAAAAGGATTTTTAAAAATCATAAAAAAATAATGTGAGGAACATGTGACTTCTCCTTTCACTTGAACACCTAGAGGCCATTGTAGGGTTATTTACTGGCTTAATTTTCAATATTGTTGTATCTTAGTGAATAGGGAAGCCTAAGATGAGGGAGAAAGATGAAGGAATGGCCAGTCAGTAAAACAGTCAGAACACACACAACCTTATTATTATTATTATTATTACGGTTGACACACAATGTTATATTAGTTACAGGTGTACAACATATGATTTAACAAGTTTATACATTATACTATGCTCACCATAAGTGTAGCTACACATCGTCCCCATGTTGCTATTACAATATCATTTATTTACTATGTTCCCTATTCTATGCCTTTTATTCCCATGACTTATTTATTCCATAACTGGAAGCCTATATTTCACTACTCCCCTTCACCTGTTTTACCCTTAGGCCATATCCCCTCCCCTTTGGAAATGATCAGTTTGCTCTATTTATAAGTCTGATTCTGCTTTTCATGTGTTCATTTTTTGAATTTTAGTTCCACTTATGAGTGAAATCGTATTGAATTTGTTTTCTCAGTCATCACTTAGCATAATACCCTCTAGGTCTATCCATGTTATCTCAAGTGGCACAATCTTTTCCCTTTTATGGCTGTGTAATATCTCATTCTATGTATATACCATTTCTTCCTCATTAATTTGTCTATTGTTGGATACGTGGGTTTCTTCCATTTCTTGGATATTCTAAATAATGTTGCAATAAAACAGAGGTCCATATATCTTTTTAAATTAGAGTTTTCATTTTCTTTGGGTACATACACAATAGTGGAATCATTGGTTTATATGGTATTTCTATTTTAAATTCTTGGAGGAACCTTCCTACTGCTTTCCACAGTGACTATAGCAGTTTACATTGGTACTAATGTAAACTGGTAAGTGTAAGAGTGTTCCTTTTTCTCCACATTTTTACTAACATTTGCTACTTCTTTTCTTTTTGATATTAGCAAATTTAACAGGTGCAAGGTGATACCTCATTGCAGTTTTTATTTGCATTTTCCTGATGATTAGTTATGTTGGTTATCTTTTCATGAGAAGACAATATTATGTTTGCTGTTTTATATGGGTGCAGTTTATAGAGCCCCAAAACAATTACAGTGGTAATAACAAAGATCACAGACCATGTATCACCATAACACATACAATAATAACAAAAATGTTTGAAATATTAAGAGAATTACCATAATGTGAAAAAAGACATGAAATGAGCAAATGTCTTTGGAAAAATTTTGTTGATAGACTTGCTCAACACAAGGTTGCACAAACCTCCGATTTGTAAAAATAAATAAATAAATAAATAAATAAATAAATAATAAAAAAATAAAGAAAGAAAAGAAAAGAAAAAAGCAATATCTTCAAAGTGCAATCTTCAAAGTGCAACAAAGTGAAACACAATAAATCAATGTATGTCTGTACCTAGAATAGTCAAACTCACAGAGACAGAAAGTAAAATGGTGGTTTCCAGGGACCAGAGGTAAGGTGATATAGGATAATTGTTTAATGGGTATAGAATTTTAGTAAAGAGAGATGAAAAATTTCTGGAGATTGATTTTGATGATGACTTCACAACAATGTTAATGTATTCAATGTAACTTAAATATATATTTTAAAATGGTGAAGAAATTGTAAACAAATTCCCTTGATGATTCTGAAACAAACAGGTAGTTTAGGAATCACTGTTCTAAAGTTATCCCTCTCAAACCCCTTCTGCTTAGAAACTTAAGTGCAGAGTGAGAGTGTTAGTAGTGGGATGTGAAAGAAAGACCTCTTTGCCACCAAAGACTCAAAGAAATGTCTTCTGTCAGAGCCACTGGGTGTCCTAAAGGTCGTTGGTGAAGAGGCTATCTCAACTGGAATGAAAAATGACATTTGATGTTCTGCCACAGTGGTCAGACCTGACAGATGCCATTTTGGATTTCATTATGAAAGCCACTTGCTATTTCCAACTCTATGTTTCCTGGTTTTGGCCTGAAGCATTCTCTGAAAAGGTGGTGTATGGCTTGGGTCCAGAATTGTCTACTAACCATTTTGAAATCCAAACAGTGATCTCTCTTCCAATAGCAAAGTATTTTCACTAATGTTAAATACCCTCCCATTTAAATTACTGCCTAACTTACATAAACTAGAAAAGCTTTTAACTCTAATCAGCAAATTTTTCAACAAATGTGTTGGCAAAGACCTAACACAAGATAAAACACTGTGAAGACAAGATTTGTTTTTGTTTTTGTTTAAATTAAATCACTGCCTAGAGCATTCTTATTTAAATAATCCATCAAGTTTAGCTAGCACGAAGAACTATCTTTAGGCAGAACTATAGTCATGAATGCAATTTTATTTCACCTCATCTCTTTTTCTGTTTTTTTTTTCTTCTTTTTGAGTACTCCAACCCCAGCTGTTTCATTAGTACCTACTATTTAGAATGCCTTTAAGTTTCATAACATTGTGGTTGAAAAATATACCATTTTTAAAATTTTTCATTTTATTTTATTAATTTTTTATTTGTTAAGTCTTGCTTTGTGATCCAGTATGAGAACTATGCTGGAGAATGTTCCATGTACACTCAAACAGAATGTGTATTCTGATGTTTTAAGATGAAATGTTCTGAGTATATCTGTTAAGTCTGTCTGGTCCAGTGTGTCATTCAAAGCCTTTGTTTCCTTGTTGATTTTCTGCTTAGATGATCTGTCCATTGATCTAAGTGGGATATTGAAGTCCCCTATTATTGTATTGGTATGAGTGAGTTTCTTTATGTTACTAATTGATTTATATATTTGGGTGTTCCCAGGTAGGGAGCATAAATATTTACAATTGCTACAGCTTCTTATTGGAGAACCATATCATTTATTATGATATGGTTCCCTTCTTCCTCCTTGTCACAGTCTTTGGTTTTAAATTTAGTTTATCTAATATTAATTATGTTTACTTCAACTCTCTTTTGATGTCCATTAACATGATAAATGGTTCTCCATCCCCTCACCTTCCATCTGCAGTTGTCTTTAGGTCTAAAATGAGTCACTTGTAGGCATTATATAGATGGTCTTGTTTTTTAATCCATTCTGATACCCTATGTCTTTTCATTGGAGCACTTAGTTCATTTACATTCTGAGAGATTATTGATAGATATGAATTTAGTCTCATTGTATTACCCATTATATTGTTTCTGGAATGGGTGGAAATGGAAGGGGGAGATGAACCAGGAGAAACTGTGGACTCTGAGAAACAAACTGAGGGTTTTAGAGGGGAGGGGAGTGGGGGTATGATTGAACCTGGTGGTGAGTATTAAGGAGGGCATGTATTGCATGGAGCACTGGGTGTTATATGTAAACAATTAATCTTGGAACACTACATCAAAAACTAATGATGTACTGTATGGTAACTAATATAACAAAATAAACTGGACAAAGGTTAAATGTTTAATAATCAGGATTTGGATGAACTCATTATGGTAATCCACATAATAGAACACTATGTAATAGCTCAAAATGATATAAAACATACATGAACTGTTTTGAGAAAAGCAAGTTACAAAATATATGCATATGAAAAAATACTTGGCATATGAATAAAAATACTTGGGCATATGAATAAGAAAATGTCTTGAATATATATCTACATGTTAATAATATTTATCTCTCTGTAATAGGATTAAAGATGATTTAACATTTTTAAAATATTTTTTTTATCTTTGTATTTTGCTGATTTCACTACTATATGTCTTTGTGTTAGCCTGCTTTTGATGCTATTAATGAGAGTTCTCTGTGCATATTGGATTTGTATGTCTGTTTCCTTGCTCAGATTAGGGAAGTTTTCAGCTATAATTTCCTCAAATATACCTTCTGCCCTCTTATCCCTTTCTTCTTGTTCTGGGACTCCTATGATGTGAATGTTATTACTTTTGATGGAGTCCACTGAGTTTCCTAAGTCTACATTCATGATCCATTATTTTTCTTCCCCTCTTCTTTTCAGCTTCATTATTTTCCAAAATTTTATCTTCTATATCATCTATCCATTCCTCTGCTTCTTCCATTCTTGTGCTCATTACAGCTAGTCATTTTTTGCATCTTGGTTATAGCATTTTATTTTGGCCTGACTACTTTTTAGGCCTTTTATCTCTGTGGTAAGGGACTTCCTGGTGTCTTCTATGCTTTTCTCAAGCCAAGATAGTATTCTTATAATTGTTGCTTTAAATTCTGGATCAGGCATATTACTTATATGTGTTAGATTAGATCCCTGGCCATGACCTTTCCTTGTTCTTTCTTTTGGGATGAATTCTTCCATCTTGACATTTTGTCTAGGTTCTGTCTCCTCTGTGTTAGGAAAGCCTGTTGTGTTTCCTGATCTTGAGAGTAATGGTTTTATTAAGAAGAGGTCATATACTGTCTAGGGCCTGACACTTCAGGAGGTGTCTCTGGTGTGTGCTATGTGCCCTCTTCTGCTGTGATTTGGTTGCTCTTTCCCTCAAATGTGTTCTCTGCAGTTTCTCCTTGTCTGTAGTGGGGAGTGTTTGGGCCTTGCTCAGTGTGTAGCAAGTTTTAACTAGGTATACTTTGGTCTGTTTGTTAAAAGAGGCCATATTTTATTTCCACTAGAGCTGAAGATTTGTAACACTCCAAAGTCAGTAGATGGTGTGTGCATGGAAGTTGTGCTGGTATTCTGGGATAGGGCTCCTTTGCTGCTCTTGCTGCTAAGCATGTTTTCCCTAATAAAAAATCACCTGAAGATCATTGCGGGGGCGGGGGGTGTTGTAAGGGGCTCAAGCCTCTCCAGTGTGGGTGCTGAACTGCTCATTGAAATCCCTCCATGTTGATGGGTGTGGGATAAAAATAGACATCACCCAACTCTCTCATTCCTGAAGAGGGGGGTTCACACTGCTACTGTACTTGAAGGCCCTCAATCTCCTCTCATGTTTCCCAGGCATCCCTCATATCCCTGCCTTGTCCCTGTCTGTGTCCAGGCCATCTGCCCCCGGCAGCACAGTACTCCTATGTTTTATATCAGGCACACCAGATGAGTTTCAAAACTCCAGATTTTAGGGACATTAAGCAGACTTGTGCTAGTCCTCTGGGATAAGGTCTTTCTGCACTGGGGTTGGTCCCAGTTTGTCCCAGAAGGGCAGTAGCATGAATACACAGACATTCAGAGTTTATAGTAAAGGGCAGAAAAAAGCTGTTCTTAAGGTTAGCTTCCCTCAGACCTTATGCTAATGAGCAGATCAACGCAATGGTGCCTGCTAGCCCTTTTGTCCCTTGAGAGGCAATGCTTCCCTCCCAAATGCACTCCAAGGGGAGAACTCTTTCTTCCAGTTCAACCCATGGAATCTTCAGACCACATTTTCATTCCTGGGCCTCTGCTCTTCTCCACAGGAGCATTGCTATGCCTTCCAGGCACCATACCAGCCATGGCACGGATTTCTAAAACTTCAGTCTGAGCTCTGCTGCTTATGAAAACTCATGATGATCAGCCCCTATCATTTTGCCAATCAATAGTTTGGAGGAACTATTTTTCTTGTGCAATACCCTGTGCACTGCTGTCTGTCTCTCCTTCCCTCTCTTTCTCTCTCTCTTTGTCTTTCTGTCTCTCTCTCTCTCTCTCTCTCTGTGTCTCTTCTCTCCATGATCAGGGCTCCATCCCCTCCATAGAACCATAATTATTTTCTCCCACAAATCATGTTTCCACACTTCCTACCTCCCAGAATGTCATCTCTATTCTCCCTCTAGTTATGCAATTTGTTCTCTTGGTCCTCATATTGATTTCTTGTATGTACAGAATGATATGGTATTACTTTAGCTGTGTTCAAGGAATGAGGTAAGCATAGGGGCTTTCTGCTCCTCTGCCATCTTAACTCCTCCCCTCAGTTTTTTTATTTTAAATCCAGTTAGTTAACATATAGTGTAATATTGGTTTTGGATATACAATCCAATGATTCAACACTTCCATACATCAACCTGTACTCATTAAAAGTGCATTCCTTAACCCCTATCATCTATTTAACCCATCCCTGCTCCCAGACTCCCTGCTGATAACCATCAGTTTGTTCACTATAGTCAAGAATCTGTTTCTTGGTTTGCTCTCTCACTCTTTTTCTTTTCCATTTGCTTGTTTTGTTTCTTAAATTCCTCATGAGTGAAGTCATATCAAGTTTTTCACTCTCTGACTGACTTACTTCATTTAACATAATCCTCTCTATCTCCTTCTATGCCTTTGCAAATGGAAATATTTCATTCTTTTTGTGGCTGAATAATAACCCATCATATATATGCCACATCTTTCTTACCCATTCATCAGTTGATGGACATTTGGGTTGTTTCCATAATTTGGCTACTGTAGATAATGCCGTTACATGTCTCTAAGTACATGTGTCCTTTTGAATTAGTATTTTTGTATTCATTGGGTAAATGCCTAATAGTACAATTGATGGATCTGAGGACACTTTTATTTTTAGCTTTTTGAGGAACCTCCATACTGTTTTCCACAGTGACTATAACAGGTCACATTCTATCAGCAGTGCAAGAGGTTTCTTCTTTCTCCACATCCCCACTGACACTTGCTTTTTCTTGTATTCTTGATTTTAGGCATTCTAACTGGTATGAGGTGATATCCCATTGTAGTTTTATTTTTCATTTCCCCCACAGTGAGTGATGATAAGCATACTTTCTTGTTTCTGTTGGTCATCTGTATGTATTTGGAGAAATGTATGTTCAAGTTTTCTGCCCATTTTTAATCAGATTATTTCTTCTTCTTCTTCTTCTCTTCTTCTTCTTCTTCTTCTTCTTCTTCTTCTTCTTCTCCTTCTTCTTTTCATATTGGACTATGTAATTTCTTTATATATTTTGGATACTAACACTTAATTGGATATGTCATTGCAAATATCTTCTCCCATTCAGTAGGTTGCCTTTTAGAAGCTTTTTGCTGTGATGTAGTACCAATAGTTTATGCTTTTCTTTCCCTTGCCTCTGACCAGTGTCAAAGGAGGTAACTGTTTGTGTTCTGTTATATGGTTTTTATGGTTTCACATCTCACATAAAGGTCTTTCATCCATTTTGAATTCATTTTTCTGTATAGTGTAAAAAAGTGGTCCAGTCTCATTATTTTGCATGTGGCTATTCAGTTTTCCCAACACCATTTGTTGAAGAGATTGTATTTTTCCCATTGGATATTCTTTACTGATTTGTTGAAGATTAGTTGACCATACAGTTGTGAGTTCATTTCTGGATTTTCTATTCTGTTCTAATGATCCATGTGTCTATTTTGGTACCAGTACCATACTGTTTTGATCAAAAGAGCTTTGTAATGTAACTTAAAGTCTGGAGTTATAATATCTCCACTTTTGCTTTTTGCTTTTCTTTTTCAACATTGCTTTGGCTATTTGAGGTCTTTTGTGGTTTCATAAAAATTTTAGAATTTTTTTGTTTTAATCCTTTGAATAATATTCTCAATGGGGAAAAACTGACAGCCTTCTTATTGAGATCAGGAAAACAACAAAGATGCTCACTCTTGCCACTGTGGTTCAACAAACATAGTAGTAGAAGTCCTAGCAACAACAATCAGACAACAAAAAGAAATAAAATGTATTCAAATTGACAAAGAAGAAGTCAAATTCTCTCTCTTCACAGATGATATGATACTTTATATGGGAAACCCAAAAGACTCCACCCCCAGCCTACTAGAACTCATACAGTAATTCAGTAATGTGGCAGGATACAAAATCTATACACAGAAATCAGTTGCTTTCTGTGAAAATATAGAAATATAGAAAGGGAAATTAGAGAATAGATTCCATTTGCCATAGCACCAAGAACCATAAGATACCTTGGAATAAACCTAGCCAAAGAAGAAAAGATATGTACTCAAGAAACTACAGAACACTCATGAAAGAAATTGAAGAATATACAAAAAGATGGAAAAGCATTCCATGCTTGTGGATCGGAAGAATAAACATTCTTAAAATGTCTATACTGCCCAGAGCAATCTATACTTTCAAAGCTATTCCGACCAAAATTCCACTGGAATTTTTCAAAGTGCTGGAACAAACAATCCTAAAATTTGTATGGAACCAGAAAAGACCCCAAATTGCTAAGGAAATGATAAAAAGAAAAACAAAGCTGGAGGCATCATATTGCCTGATTTCCAGCTTTACCCCAAAGCTGTGAGCACCAAGAGAACATGGTACTGGCACAAAAACAGGCACAGAGACCAGTGGAACAGAGTAGAGAGTCCAGATATGGACCCTCAACTCTATGGTCAAATCATCTTCGACAATACAGGAAAAACTATCCAATGGAAGAGACAGTCTCGTCAATAAATGGTGCTGGGAAAATTGGACAGCTATGTATAGAAGAATGAAACTCTACCATTTTCTCACACTATATACAAAGATAAACTCGAAATTGATGAATGGCCTCAATGTAAGGCAGGGATCCATCAAAATCCTAGAGGAGAACATAGGCAGTAACCTCTTCGACATTGGCTACAACTTCTTCAAAGACACATCTCCAAAGGTAAAGAAAACAAAAGCAAAAGTGAACTTTTGGGGCTTCATCAAGATAAAAAGCTTCTGCACAGCAAAGGAAATAGTCAACAACAACAAAAAAGGCAACCCACGGAATGGGAGAAGATATTTGCAAATTACATTAGAGATGAAGGGCTGGTATCCAAGGTTTATAAAGAGCTTCTCAAACTCAACACCCAAAAAAACAAATAATCAAGTCAAAAAATGTGCAGAAGGCATGAACAGACACTTCTCCAAAGAAGACATACAAGTGGCTAATAGACACATGAAAAAATGTTCATCATCATTAGCCATCAGGGAGATTCAAATCAAAATCATTGAGATCCCACCTTACACCAGTTAGAATGGCCAAAATTGACAAGACAGGAAACAACATGTATTGGAAAGGATGTGGAGAATGGGGAACCCTCTTACACTGTTGGTGCAGCCACTTTGGAAAACAGTGTGGAGATTTCTTAAGAAATTAAGTGTAGAGCTACCCTATGACCCTGCAATTGCACTATGGGGTATTTACCCCAAAGATACAGATGTAGTGAAAAGAAGGGTCATCTGTACTCCAATGTTCATAGCAGCAATGGTCACAGTCGCCAATCTGTTGAAAGAACCAAGATGCCCTTCAATGGATGAATGGATAAAGAAGATGTGGTCCACACATACTATGGAGTATTATGCCCCCATTGGAAAGGATGAATACCCAACCTTTGTATCAACATGGATGGGAATGGAGGAGATTATGCTAAATAAAATAAGTCAAGCAGATAGAGTCAATTATCATATGGTTTCACTTATTTGTGGAACATAAGGAATAACACGGAGGACCTTGGGAGATGGAGAGAAGTGAGATGGGGGAAATTGGAGGGGGAGACGAACCATGGGAGACTGTGGACTCTGAGAAACAAATTGAGGGTTTTGGAGGGGAGGGGATGGGGGGTTGGGTGAGCCTGGTGGTGCGTATTAGGGAGAGCATATATTGCATGGAGCACTGGGTGTGGTACATAAAAAATGAATTCTGGGGCACGTAATTAGTTCCTCAGAGTCCACAGTCTCTCATGGTTCATCTGCCCCTCCAATTTCCCCCACTTTTAATATATCTTGCAGGACTGGTTTATTGGTCACAAACTCCTGTAGTTTTTGTTTGTCAGGGAAACTCTTTATCTCTCCTTCTATTCTGACTTATAGCCTTTTAGATACAGTATTCTTGTATACATATTATTCCCATTTAACACTTTGAATAAATCATGCCACTTCCTTTAAGTGTTCCAGGTTTCTGTTGCGAAATTTCCAGCTAGACTTATGGGTTTTTCTCTTCTAAGTTACTGCCTTCTTTTTCTCCTGCTGCCTTCAAGATTTGTTTCTTTATTAGTATATTTTGCAAATTTAATTACAATATCTCTTGGTGTTGGCCTGTTATGCTGATTTTGATGGGTGTTCTTTTTGCTTCCTGTACATGGATGTCTGTTTCCTTTCCCAGATCAAGGAAGTTTTCAACTATTATTTTATCAAATAAATTTTCTGCCCCCTTTTCTTTCTCTTCTTCTTCTGAGACTTGTATAATATGAACATTATTATGTGTGATGGAGTCACTGATTTCCCTCAGTTTATTCTCAATTTGCATAATTCTTTTCTTTCTTTTGTTCAGTTTCTATTACTTTGTCTTGTAGCTCATTAATTCCTTCCTCTGTTGCTCATTTCATCAAGACTGCTGTTCATTACTTCAAGCTTGTTTTCAATTTTGTTTGTTGCACTCATCATCCTTGATTGATTTTTTTAACCCTTTTATCTCTGTGTTTTAGGTCTCATTAGTGTCTTCTATTCTTTTCTTAAGCCCAGTGAGTATCCTTATTATTGTTGCTTTAAATTCTCCATCAGTCATGATAGTTATATCTCTCATTTAGTTATCTGGCCTTGGCCTTATTTTATTCTTTCATTTGAGATAAATTCCTCTTGGCATTTTATCTAAGTCTCTGCCTTCTACTATGTGTTAATAAATCCAGTTTTGTCTCTTGCTCCTGAAACTAATGATCTTGTGAAGAAATGATCATGTAATTCCCAGGGCCTGGTGTTTCAGCTTGTATCTCTAGTATGTCCTGCATGCACTCTGCTATGTGTTCTGGATGCTCTATCTTTCAGGCCAGTCATCTGCAGAGGCTCCTTTTCTACTTTTCTGGGCAGTGTTTGGTACCTGGACTGAAAGTGGTGATTTTTAACTATGTGTCCTTTAGTCTGTTTGTAAAATGAGACCTTTAACCACCTCTACTGGAACTGAGGCCCTGAAAATCTTTCTAGTCAGAAGACATGGTATGGGTAGGGTTTCCTGCTGATCTTTTGGAGAAAAAGCCCCCCGTGCTGGGACTGAGGCAGCCTAACTGGGATGGGCATTTCCATTGGAGTATAGCAGGGTGGGGCTTGTTGTATTGAAATTATGCAGAGTTGAATCTGTACTGTTTCCCACAAGTGCCTCTGTGTTTATGCTGAGCGGTGTAGACGGGAAAAGGCACTGCTAGCTCATTTTTCCTGGAGAGGTGTCTCCTTCAAAGATACCTCTCATGGACATGCTTCAAGAAGAGTGGATAATCTCTCCATTCTGTGACCTAGGCCTTCTTCAGATCATTTTTTCTGTGCTGTTTGCCTCCATGATTTTACCTACCTTCTCTCCAGGAGCAGTGCAGCACTTTCCAGGCTCAATGCCAGCCAAGCCCCACTGACTGTCAAAATTCCAGGCTTTAAGCCCCAGTGGTTGCAAGAACTCACAAAAGTTCAACCCTCTTGTTTTTCAAGCCAATGGCTTTGGTGAACCATTCTTTTTGTGCATCCCCCTATGTGCCTCTCTCTCTCTCTCTCTCTTTTCCTTATTCATGACCATTGCTCCATCCCATCCTCAATAGCCATGATCCATGCCTCCCCAAAACTATATCTCCACACTCTTTGCCTTCTTCGAAGTGGCCTCTTCTCTCCCTTTAGTTGCGGGATTTGTTCTGTCAGTCTTCAGGACTTTCCGTGGTGCTTAGGATGATTTGATACCTATCTAGCTGTGTTTGTGGGATGAGGCAAACCTAAGGTCCTCCTACTCCACCAGCATCCTCGTACTCCTGAGATTGCATTCTTAATTATCTTTCAAATAGTCCTTTATTAGTGTAAATGAACATACTGGTGTTTATATATTGAATCTGTACCCAACATCTTTGGTGAATTCATTCATTATTTTGGTGGAATCTTTATGGTTTTTTCCATCAGAAAGCCCTGTCATCTGAAAACAGGTAATTTTTTAATCTTACTTTCTGATCTGGATGATTTTCATTTCTTTTTCATGCCTACTCGCTGTGGTTAAGACTTGCATTACTATATTAAATAAGAGTGGTAAGAGTGGTCATCCTTGTCTTGTATGTGATTTTAGAAGAAAAGCTTTTAAATTTTCACTGTTGTGTATGATGGTATCTGAGACCTTGTCATATAGAACCTTATTATATTAAGGTACACTCCTAAAACAATTTGTTGAGCATTTTTATCAGCAAAGGTTGTGGATTCTGTCAAATGGTTTTTATGCATTTATTAATATAAGGTGCATCACATTTACTGATTTGCATAAAGAGCCTTTCTTGCATCCCAGGGATAAATCCCGTTTGATCATGGTGTATGATTCTTTTCATGCAGTCTTCAATTAAGTTTGCCAGCATTTTGTTGAGAAGTTTTTCATCTGTATTCAACATGTCCTTTTCTGGCTTCAGTATTCTGGCTTCGGGTAATACTGGCCTCATAAAATGAGTTTGGAAGTTTTCCTTCATCTTCAGTGTTCTAGAAAAGTTTAAGAAGTATTGTTAATAATTCTTTTTTATATGCTAGGTAGAATCTAAAAGTGACTTTACCTGTTCTCAAGCTTTTATTTCTAAGGAGTTTTTTTTAGTATTAATTAAAATTTAATTAAACATGCCAATTCAAATCAGATTAAAAATTGAGAAGCAAAGAGAAAGGGGACTGGGCTTGTGAGTAAACATAAAACACTTTGAAATTATAGTTGACCCTTGAACAATACATATTTGGAAATGTGTAGGTGCACTTACATGCATATTGTTTTCAGTAAGTATACATACAGTAGTAAAAATGTATTTTTGCCTCCTTGTGATTTTAATAACATTTTCTTTTCTCTAGATTACTTTATTGTAAGAATAGAGTATGGAATACATACAACACAAAAAATGTGTGTTAGTCAAATGCTTATGTTTTGAGTGAGGCTTCTGGTCAACAATAGTCTATTAGTAGTTAATTTGGGGGGAGTCAAAAATTATACATGGATTTTTTACTGTATATGGGGTCAGTGTCCCACCCCCATGTCTGTTCAAGTGTCAACTATATATACAACATGAAGCAGAATGGTCTCAAGTCCATTGACATGTTTGGTATTTGATCCTTCTGATCAAATATATTGTCAAATATTTGCCTTATTTGTATTTCAATTGACTTTTAATACTTAGAATTCTTTTTAATTTAATTTCCAGTTAGTTAACATACAGTGTAATATTAGTTTCATGTATACAATATAGTGATTCTACACTTCCATACAACACCTGGTGCTCATCACAAGTTTACTCCTGTAAGGAGATTTTTCGTTATTGGTTCTCCTTCCCTGTTAAAAGTCTTTTCAGATTTTCTATTACTTCATGAGTCATTCTAATATTCTAATATCAAGATAAAATTCTTGATAAGTTGTATCTTACTAAGATTCTTCCATGTCTTCTCACTTATCTAATTTGCTGGTGTATAATTGTTCATTGTAGTTTTTATGATTTTTTGTAATACTGTGAAATAACTTGAAATGTCTTCTTTGTCATTTGTAATTTTATTAATTTGAATATTTTTGTAATTAGTCTTGTTAAAGATTAGCAAATTTTGTTTATCCTTTGAAAAACCAATTCGTAGTTTCATTGATCTTTTATATTGTCCTTCTAGTGTCTGTTTCATTTATTTCTGCTCTTATATTTATTATTCCTCTCCCTCTGCTGACTTTGGAGTTAGTTTGTTCTTCTTTTTTCTAGTTTATTGAGGTGAAAGGTAAGGTTATTGATTTTAAGTCTTCCTTTTATCATAATGTAGGAATTTATCACTACAAAATTATTTTAACTTCATCCCATAAATTTTGGCAGTTGTTTTCATTTTCATTTATCTAAGATTTTTTTTTAATCTGTCTTTCAATTTTTCCCCCCTTTGGCTTATTGGTTATTAAGGAATGTGTTAATTTCTATATACCTGTGAATTTCCCAGCTTTCTTTCATTTATTGATTCGTGGTTTCATACCATTGTGCTCAGAAAACATACTGGATATAATTTTAATCTTCCTAAATTCTTTAAGATTTATTTTGTGACCTAAACTATGATTTATCTTTAAGAATGTCCCATTTGCCTTTGTAAAGAAAGTGTATCCAGCTGCTGTTGTATAAAATGATCTATATATATCTTTTGGATCCATTTGGCCTAAAATGTAGTCCAAGTCCAATGTTTCTTATTTATTTTCTGTCTTGATGATATATCCATTATTGAAAGTAGTGTATTGAGTTTCTTCTCCATTATCATATTGCTGTCTATTTTTCCCTTCAGATCTGTTTACTATATTTAGGTGCTCCTATGTTTGATGCACATATATTAACAATTGGTATATCCTCTTCATGAATTGACCCCTTTGTTGTTATATAATGATCTCTTTGCCTTTCATTCCAACTTCAGAGATAAAGTCCATTTTGTATCATACAAGTATAGGTGCCTCTGCTCTCTCTTTAGTTTCATTTTAGTTTCCATTTCCATTCCTTCCACTTTCAGTCAATGAGTGTCCTTAAATCTTATTTGAATCTCTTCTATGCAGCATATAGTTGGATCTTGCTTTTTTAGTTAACCATTTTAAGTCACTTAATTGGAGAATTTAAACCATTTATACGTAGAGTATTATTGCTAGGTGAGGAATTTCTATTGCCATTTTGTTCATTTCTCTCTCATTGTTTTGTATTTCCTTTGTTCCTTTTTCTTAACTCTTACTGGCTTTCTTTGTAAATTGATAAAAATTTTTGCAGTGGTATGCTTTGGTCTTTCTCTCATTATCATTTGCATATGTATGATGGTTTACCTTTGCAATTACTGTGAGGTTTTCATAGTATATGTTACAGTTAAAAGTCTTTTTCAGACTGATAATAATTTAATTTAATTGCATAAAAAAGCTATATAATTTTGATTGACTCTTCCTAGATTTTTATGTTGTTGATGGGAAAATTTACAACTTTTTATACTGTATAACCATTAACAAAATATTGTAGCTATACCTAATCTTAATACTTTTGTCTTTTAAGTTATATGATAGAGTTCAACGTGATTTACATCACTGTTGCAGCATTAGAATATAGTTTTTAATAATAAACATTTTTAATTGATTTCTTTTCAGCATATCAGAATTCATTGTTTATGCACCACACCCAGTGCTATATGTCATACGTGCCCTCCATAATACCCACCACCTGGGTCACCCAACCTCCCACCACCCACCCCTTCAAAACCCTCAGATTGTTTTTTAGAGTCCATAGTCTCTCATGGTTCACCTCCTCTTCCGATTTCCCTCAACTCCCTTCTCCTCTCCATCTCCCTATGTCCTCCTTGTTATTTGTTATGCTCCACAAATAAGTGAAACCATATGATAATTGACTCTCTCTGCTTGACTTATTTCACTCCGCATAATCTCTTCCAGTCCCATCCAAATTGATACAAAAGTTGGGTATTCATCCTTTCTGATGGAGGCATAATACTCCATACTGTATATGGAACACATCTTCCTTATGCATTGGTCTGTTGAAGGGCATCTTGGCTCTTTCCACAGTTTGGCGACTGTGGCCATTGCTGCTATAAACATTGGGGTATGGAAGGCCCTTTTTTTCACTACATCTGTATCTTTAGGGTAAACACCCAGGAGTGAAATGGCAGGGTCATAGGGAAACTCTATTTTTAATTTCTTAAGGAATCTCAACACTGTTCTCCAAAGTGGCTGCACCAACTTGCATTCCCATCAACAGTATAAGAGGGTTCCCCTTTCTCCACATCCTCTCCAGCACACATTGTTTCCTGCCTTGCTAATTTTGGCCATTCTAACTGGTGTAAGGTGGTATCTCACTGTTTTTTTTTATTTAAAGATTTTATTTATTTATTGGACAGAGAGAGAGATCACAAGTGGGCAGAGAGGCAGGCAGAGAGAGAGGAGGAAGCAGGCTCCCCGCTGAGCTGAGACCCCCGATGTGGGGCTCGATCCCAGCACCCTGGGATCATCACCTGGGCTGAAGGCAGAGGCTTAACCCACTGAGCCACCCAGGCGCCCCTCTCACTGTGGTTTTAATTTGGATCCCCCTGAGGGCTAGTGATGATGAACATTTTTTCATGTGTCTGATAGCCATTTGTATTTCTTCATTGGAGAAGTGTCTGTTCATGTCTTCTGCCCATTTTTTGACATGATTATCTGTTTTGTGTTTGTTGAGTTTGAGGAGTTCTTTATAGATCCTGGATATCAACCTTTTGTCTGTACTGTCATTTGCAAATATCTTCTCCCATTCCGTGGGTTCCCTCTTTGTTTTGTTGGTGTTTCTTTTACTGTAGAGAAGCTTTTGATCTTGATGAAGTCCCAAAAGTTCATTTTCACTTTTGTTTCCTTTGCCTTTGGAGATGTATGTTGAAAGAAGTTGCTTTGGCTCATATTGAAGAGGTTACTGCCTATGTTCTCCTCTAGATTTCTGATGGATTCCTGTCTCACGTTGAGTTTTTTTTTTAATCCATTTCGAGTTTATCTTTGTGTATGGTGTAAGAGAATGGTCAAGTTTCATTCTTCTACATACAGCTGTTGAATTTTACCAGCACATTTATTGAAGAGACTGTCTTTTATCCCCTGTGTATTTTTTTCTTGCTTTGTCAAAGATTATTTGCCCATAGAGTTGAGGGCACATATCTGGGCTCTCTGTTCTGTTCCACTGGACTATGTGTCTATATTTATGCCAGTACCATGCGGTCTTGGTGATCACAGCTTTGTAGTAAAGCGTGAAATCAGGTAACGTGATGCCCCCAGTTTTATTTTTGTTTTTCAACATTTCCTTAGCGATTCAGGGTCTCTTCTGATTCCATACAAATTTTTGGATGTTTTGCTCCAGCTCTTTGAAAAGTACCAGTGGAATTTTGATCAGAATTGCGTTAAAATGATAAATTGCTCTAGGCAGTATAGACGTTTTAACAATGTTTATTCTTCCGATCCAAGAGCATGGAATGGTCTTCCATCTTTTTGTGTCTTCTTCAATTTCTTTCATGAGTGTTCTGTAATTCCTCGAGTAAAGATCTTTTACCTCTTTGGGTAGGTTTATTCCCAGGTATCTTATGGTTCTTGGTGCTATAGTAAATGGAATCTATTCTCTAATTTCCCTTTCTGTATTTTCATTGTTAGTGTATAGGAAAGCCACTGATTTCTGTATATTAACTTTGTATCCTGCCATGTTGCTGAATTGTTGTATGAGTTCTAGTAGTTTGGGGGTGGAGTCTTTTGGGTTTTCCATACAAAGAATCATGTCATCTGTGAAGAGAGAGAGTTTGACTTCTTCATTGCCAATTTGGATACCTTTTATTTCTCTTTGTTGTCTGATTGCTGTTGCTAGGACTTCTAATACTATGTTGAACAAGAATGTGAGAGTGGGCATCCTGGTCGTGTTCCTGATCTCAACGGGAAGGCTGCAAGCTTTTTTCCATTGAGGATGATATTTGCTGTGGATTTTTCATAGATAGATTTTATGAAGTTCAGGAATGTTCCATCTATCCCTATACTTTAAAGCGTTTAATCAGGAACGGATGCTGGATTTTGTGAAATTCTTTTTCTGCATCAATTGAGAGGACCATGTGGTTCTTCTCTCTTCTCCTATTAATTTGTTCTATCACATTGATTGATTTGCGAATGTTGAACCATCCTTGTATCCCAGGGATGAATCCCACCTGGTCATGGTGGATAATCTTTTTAAAGTGCTGTTGGATCCTGTTCGTTAGAATCTTGTTGAGAATTGTAGCATCCATATTCATCAGTGATATTGGACTGAAATTCTCCTTTATGGTAGGGTCTTTGCCTGGTTTGGGGATCAGGGTAAAGCTGGCTTCATAGAAAGAGTCTGGAAGTTTTGCTTCTGCTTCAATTTTTTGAAACAGCTTCAGGAGAATAGGTGTTATTTCTTCCTTGAAAGTTTGGAAGAATTCCCCAGGGAATCCATCAGGTCCTGGGCTCCTGTTTTTTGGGACGTTTTTGATCACTGCTTCAATCTCGTTACTAGATATCAGTCTATTCAGGTTGTCAATTTCTTCCTGGTTCTATTTTGGGAGTTTATAGTTTTCCAGGAATGCATTCATTTCATCTAGGTTGCTTAGCTTATTGGAATATAACTGTTGATAATAACTTCTGATGATTGTTTCTACTTCCTCGGTGTTAGATGTGATCTCTTCCTGTTCATTCATAATTTTATTAATTTGGGCTTTCTCTCTTTTCTTTTGGATTAGTGTGGCCAATGGTTTATCGATCTTATTGATTCTTTCAAAAAACCAGCTTCTAGTGTCATTGATATGTTCTACTGTATCTCGGGTTTCTACCTCATTGATCTCTGCTCTAAATTTGATGATTTCCCTTCTTATGTGTGGAGTTGGTTTGATTTGTTGTTGATTCTCCAGTTCTTTAAGGTGTAGAAAGAGCTGGTGTATTCTGGATTTTTCAATTTTTTTGAGGGAGGCTTGGATGGCTATGTATTTCCCCCTTAAGGCCGGCTTTGCTGTATCCCATAGGTTTTGGACCGAAGTGTCTACATTCTCATTGGTTTCCATGAATTATTTCAGTTCTTCTTTGATCTCCTGGTTGATCCAAGCATTCTTAAGCAAGGTGGTCTTTAGCTTCCAGGTGTTTGAGTTCCTTCCGAACTTTTCCTTGTGATTGAGCTCCAGTTTCAAAGCATTGTGATCTGAGAATGTGCAGGGAATAATCTCAGTCTTTTGGTATCAGTTGAGTCCTGATTTGTGACCCAGTATGTGGTCTATTCTTGAAAAGGTTCCATGTGCACTTGAGAAGAATGAGTATTCTGTTGTTTTAGGGTGGAATGTTCTGTATATATCTATGAGGTCCATCTGGTCCAATGTGTCATTCAATGCTCTTGTTTCTTTATTGATTTTCTGCTTCAATGATCTATTTCTGAGAGAGGTGTGTTAAGATCTACTATTAATGTATTCATATCAATATGACTCTTTATCTTATTTTTTAATTTTTATTTTTTATAAACATATAATATATTTTTATCCCCAGGGGTACAGGTGAATCAATAGGTTTACACACTTCACAGCACTCACCTTAGCACATACCCTCCCCAATGTCCATAACCACACACCCCTCTCCCAACCCATCTCCCCCCAGCAACCCTCAGTTTGTTTTGTGAGATTACAAGCCACTTATGGCTTGTCTCCCTCCCAATCCCATCTTGTTTCATTTATTCTTCTCCTACCCGCTTAACCCCCCATGTTGCATCTCCACTTCCTCATATCAGGGAGATCATATGATAGTTGTCTTTCTCCAATTGACTTATTTAGCTAAGCATGATACTCTCTAGTTCCATCCACATTGTTGCAAATGGCAAGATCTCATTTCTTTTGATGGCTGCATAGTATTCCATTGTATATATATACCACATCTTCTTTATACATTCATCTGTTGATGGACATCTAGGTTCTTTCCATAGTTTGGCTATTGTAGACATTGCTGCTATAAACATTCCAGTACACATGCCCCTTTGGATCACTACGTTTGTATCTTTAGGGTAAATACCCAGTAGTGCAATTGCTGGGTCATATAGTAGTTCTATTTTCAACATTTTGAGGAACCTCCATGCTGTTTTCCAGAGTGGTTGCACCAGCTTGCATTCCCACCAACAGTGTAGGAGGGTTCCCCTTTCTCCGCATCCTCGCCAGCATCTGTCATTCCCTGACTTGTTAATTTTAGCCATTCTGACTGGTGTGAGGTGGTATCTCATTGTGGTTTTGATTTGTATTTCCCTGATGCCGAGTGATATGGAGCACTTTTTCATGTGTCTGTTGGCCTACTGGATGTATTCTTTGCAGAAATGTCACTTTATGTCTTCTGCCATTTCTTGATTGGATTATTTGTTCTTTGGGTGTTGAGTTTGCTAAGTTCTTTATAGATTTTGGACACTAGCCCTTTATCTGATATATCATTTGCAAATATCTTCTCCCATTTTGTCAGTTGTCTTTTGGTTTTGTTAACTGTTTCCTTTGCTGTGCAAAAGCTTTTGATCTTGATGAAATCCCAATAGTTCATTTTTGCCCTTGCTTCTGTTGCTTTGTTGATGTTCCTAAGAAGATGTTGCTGTGGCTGAGGTCGAACAGGTTGATGCCTGTGTTCTTCTCAAGGATTTTGATGGATTCCTTTCTCATATTGATGTCCTTCATCCATTGTGGGTCTATTTTCATGTGTGGTGTAAGGAAATGATCCAATTTCATTTTTCTGCATGTGGCTGTCCAATTTTCCCAACACCATTTATTGAAGAGGCTGTCTTTTTCCCATTGGACATTCTTTCCTGCTTTGTCGAAGATTAGTTGACCATAGAGTTGAGGGTCTATTTCTGAGTATCTCTATTCTGTTCCATTGATATATATGTCTGTTTTTGTACCAGTACCATGCTGTCTTGATGATGACAGCTTGGTAATAGAGCTTGAGGTCTGGAATTGTGATGCCACCAACTTTGGCTTTCTTTTTCAATATTCCTTTGGCTATTCGAGGTCTTTTCTGGTTCCATATAAATTTTAGGATTTTTTTTTTCCATTTCTTTGGAAAAAATGGATGGTATTTTAATAGGAATTGCATTAAATGTGTAGATTGCTTTAGGTAGCATAGACATTTTCACAATATTTATTCTTCCAATCCAAGAGCATGGAACATGTTTCCATTTTTTTTGTGTCTTCCTCAATTTCTTTCATGAGTACTTTATAGTTTTCTGAGTATAGATTCTTAGCTTCTTTGGTTAGGTTAATTCCTAGGTATCTTATAGTTTTGGGTGCAATTGTAAATGTGATTGACTCCTTAATTTCTCTTTCTTCTGTCTTGTTTTTGGTGTAGAGAAATGCAACTGATTTCTGTGCATTGATTTTATATCCTGACACTTTGCTGAATTCCTGTACCAGTTCTAGCAGTTTTGGAGTGGAGTCTTTTGGGTTTTCCACATATAGTATCATATCATCTGCGAAGAGTGATAGTTTGACTTCTTTGCCGATTTGGATGCCCTTAATTTCCTTTTGTTTTCTGATTGCTGAGGCTAGGACTTCTAGTACTATGTTGAATAGCAGTAGTGATAATGGACATGCCTGCCATGTTCCAGACCTTGGTGGAAAAGCTTTCAGTTTTTCTCCATCAAGAATGATATTTGTGGTGGGTTTTTCATAGATGGCTTTGATAATATTGAGGTATGTGCCCTCTATCCCTACATTTCGAAGAATTTTGATCAGGAAGGGATGCTGTACTTTGTCAAATGCTTTTTCAGCATCTGTTGAGAGTATCATATGGTTCTTGTTCTTTCTTTTACTAATGTATTGTATCATATTGATTGATTTGCAGATGTTGAACCAACCTTGCAGCCCAGGAATAAATCCCACTTGGTCATGGTGAATAATCCTTTTAATGTACTATTGAATCCTATTGGCTAGTATTTTGGTGAGAATTTTCACGTATGTGTTCACCAAGGATATTGGTCTGTAGTTCTCTTTTTTGATGGGATCCTTGTCTGGTTTTGGGATCAAGGTGATGCTGGCCTCATAAAATGAGTTTGGAAGTTTTCCTTCCATTTCTATTTTTTGGAACAGTTTCAGGAGAATAGGAATTAGTTCTTCTTTAAATATTTGGTAGAATTCCCCTGGGAAAGCATCTGGCCCCAGGCTTTTGTTTGCTTGGAGATTTTTGATGACTGTTTCAATCTCCTTACTGGTTATAGGACTGTTCAGGTTTTCTATTTCTTCCTGGTTCAGTTGTGGTAGTTTATATGTCTCTAGGAATGCATCCATTTCTTCCAGATTGTCAAATTTGTTGGCGTAGAGTTGCTGATAGTATGTTCTTATAATTGTCTGCATTTCTTTGGTGTTAGTTGTGATTTCTCCTCTTTCATTCATGATTTTATTTATTTGGGCCCTTTCTCTTTTCTTTTTGATAAGTCCAGCTGGGTGTTTATCAATCTTTTTAGTTCTTTCAAAGAGCCAGCTCCTAGTTTCATTGATTTGTTCTATTGTGGGTTTTTTTTTGTTTGTTTGTTTGTTTCTATTTTATTGATTTCTGCTCTGATCTTTATGATTTCTCTTCTCCTGCTGGGTTTAGGGTTTCTTTCTTGTTCTTTCTCCAGCTCCTTTAGGTGTAGGGTTAGGTTGTGTACCTGAGACCTTTCTTGTTTCTTGAGAAAGGCTTGTACCACTACATATTTTCCTCTCAGGACTGCCTTTGTTGTGTCCCATAGATTTTGAACTGTTGTGTTTTCATTATCATTTGTTTCCATGGATTTTTTCAATTCTTCTTTAATTTCCTTCTTGACCCATTCATTCTTTAGAAGGATGCTGTTTAGTCTCCATGTATTTGGGTTCTTTCCAAATTTCCTCTTGTGGTTGAGTTCTAGCTTCAGAGCATTGTGGTCTGAAATATGCAGCAAATAATCTCAATCTTTTGCTACCAGTTGAGAACTGACTTATGACCCAGGATGTGATCTATTCTGGAGAATGTTCCATGTGCACCAGAGAAGAATGTGTATTCTGTTGCTTTGGGGTGAAATGTTCTGAATATACCTGTGATGTCCATCTGGTCCAGTGTGTCATTTAAGGCCTTTATTTCCTTGTTGATCTTTTGCTTGGATGATCTGTCCATTTCAGTGAGGGGAGTGTTAAAGTTCCCTACTATTATTGTATTATTGTTCATGTGTTTCTTTGATTTTGTTATTAATTGGTTTATAGAGTTGTCTGCTCCCATGTTGGGGCATAGATATTTAAAATTGTTAGATCTTCTTGTTGGACAGACCCTTTGAGTATTATATAGTGTCCTTCCTCATCTCTTACAATAGTCTTTGCATTAAAATCTAATTGATCTGATATAAGGATTGCCACCCCTGCTTTCTTCTGATGTCCATTAGCATGGTAAATTGTTTTCCACCCCCTCACTTTAAATCTGGAGGTGTCTTTGGGTCTAAAACGAGTTTCTCGTAGGCAACATATATATGGGTTTTGTTTTTTTATCCATTCTGATACCCTGTGTCTTTTGATTGGGGCATTTAGCCCATTAACATTCAGGGATATGAATTGATATGAGAGATATGAATTTAGTGCCATTGTACTGCCTGTAAGGTGACTGTTACTGTATATTGTCTCTGTTCCTTTCTGATCTACTACTTTTAGGGTCTCTCTTTGCTTAGAGGACCCCTTTCAATATTTCCTGTAGAGCTGGTTTCATGTTCGCAAATTCTTTCAGTTTTTGTTTGTCCTGGAAGCTTTTTATCTCTTCTTCTATTTTCAATGATATCCTGGCTGGATATAGTATTCTTGGCTGCATGTTTTTCTCGTTTAGTGCTCTGAATATATCATGCCAGCTCTTTCTGGCCTGCCAGGTCTCTGTGGATAAGTCTGCTGCCAATCTTACATTTTTACCATTGTATGTTACAGACTTCTTTTCCCGGGCTGCTTTCAGGATTTTCTCTTGTCACTAAGACTTGTAAATTTTACTATTAGGTGATGGGTTGTGGACCTATTCTTGTTGATTTTGAGGGGGGTTCTCTGCACCTCCTGGATTTTGATGCTTGTTCCCTTTGCCATATGGGGAAATTCTCTCCAATAATTCTCTCCAATATACCTTCTGCTCCCCTCTCTCTTTCTTCTTCTTCTGGAATCCCAATTATTTTAATGTTGTTTTCTTATGGTGTCACTTATCTTTTGAATTCTCCCCTCGTGGTCCAGTAGCTGTTTGTCCCTCTTTTGCTCAGCTTCTTTATTCTCTGTCATTTGGTCTTCTATATCGCTAATTCTTTCTTCTGCCTCATTTATCCTAGCAGTGAGAGCCTCCGTTTTTGATTGCACCTCATTAATAGCTTTTTTTATTTCAACTTGGTTAGATTTTAATTCTTTTATTTCTCCAGAAAGAGCTTTTATATCTCCCGAGAGGGTTTCTCTAATATCTTCCATGCCTTTTTGGAGCCCTGCTAGAACCTTGAGAATTGTCATTCCGAACTCAAGATCTGACATATTACCAATGTCTGTATTGATTAGATCCCTAGCCTTCGGTGCTGCCTCTTGTTCTTTTTTTTTTTTGTGGTGAATTTTTCTGCCTTGTCATTTTGTCCAGATAAGAGTATATGAAGGAGCAAGTAAAATACTAAAAGGGTGGCAAAGACCCGAGGAAAATACGCTTTAACCAAATCAGAACAGATCCTAAATCGTGGGGGCGGGGGGGAGGGGATAAAAAGAGGTTCAGAAAAAAAAAGAAACAATTAGAAAAAATGAATAAAGAAAAAATATAAAAAAGAAATATATATATATATATATATATATATTAGATAAACTAGTTAAGAAACGTTAAAAAAGAAAAGGGTAAAAGTTTAAAAAAAAATTAGCAGAAGAAGAAAAAATAATTGAAAAAGAAAAAAAAAATTAAATTAACTCCAAGGCTAAAGAATCATAGGGAGAAAGCCATGAGTTCCATGCTTTGCTTTCTCCTCTCCTGGAATTCCCCCACTCTCCTTGGTATTGAACCTGCACTCCTTGGTAGGTGAACTTGGTCCTGGCTGGATTTCTTGTAGTGTAGTGATTCTCAAGTGTCTTGAGAATCACTGTTGTAGTGATTCTCAAGTGTCTTTGTCCCTGGCAGAATTGCACTGCCCTTACCAGGGGCCGGGCTGAGTAATCAGCTTGGGTTCACTTTCAGGAGCTTTTGTTCCCTGAATGGTTTCCATAGTGTTCCGGAGGTCAGGAATGAAAATGGCGGCCTCCCAGTCTCTGGCCTGGAGGAGCCAAGAGCTCGAGGCCCCACTCCTCAGTGTGCCCACAGAGAATAGCGCCCAATTACTCCCGTCTCCCCTGCCTCTGGCCGCGCTCCAAGCTCACTGGGAGTTTGACCAGTTCAAGGTAACCCCGAGCTGAGAGTTCACTCCTCAGCTCTGTCTCTGTAGCCGGCTTCCCCATTCTAATACCTGCAAGCTCTGCGACACTCAGACACCCCCGAACCTTCTGTGACCCTGCGGGACCTGATGCCACCCTGACCCCGCGTGGGCTTCACCCCAGTTAAGCCTCTGGAGCAAATTCCCTCAGTGGAACAGACTTTTAAAAGTCCTGATTTTTTGCTCCGTTGCTCTGCCGCTTGCCCAGGGCCAGCCCCTCCCCCTGCAGTCTATCTTCCCCTCGCTTTGGATTCACTTCTCCGCCAGTCCTACATTTCAGAAAGTGGTTGATTTTCTGTTTCTAGAATTGCTGTTCTTCTTCTCTTCGATCTCCCATTGGATTTGTGGATGTTTGAAATCTTTAGATAAGCTATCTAGCTGATCTCCTGCTACCTGAAGTAGTCTCAGCCTGCTACTGCTCTGTCATCTTGACTCCTCCCCTCTTTATCTTGCTTAACAGTTTTCTTATGTAGTTGGCTGCTCCCATATTGGGGGCATAGATATTTATAATTGTTAGATCATCTTGGTGGATAGTCCCTTTAAGAATTATGTAGTGTCCTTCTGTATCTCTGACTACAGTCTTTAGTTTAAAATCTAATTTATCTGATATGAGAATCGCTACGCCGGCCTCCTATTGAGGCCCATTGGCATGAAAGATGCTTCTCCATCCCTTCACTTTCAGTCTAGGTGTATCTTTAGGTTCAAAATGGGTCTCTTGTAGACAACATATGGATGGGTCCTGTCGTTTTATCCAATCTGCAACCCTGTGCCGATTTATGGGCGCATTTAGGTCATTCACATTGAGAGTGTTTATTGATAGATACGTTTTTATTGACATCGTGTTACCTTTGAAGTCTTTCTTTCTGTAGATTTCTATTCAATGCTATTCTTAGGATTTTTCCTCTTTTATAACCCCCCCTTAATATTTCCCGCAGTGTCAGCTTGGTGGTTGCATAGTCTTTTAAGCCTTGCCGGTCTTGGAAACTCTTTATCTCTCCATCCATTTTGAATGCCAGTCTTGCTGGATAAAGTATTCTTGGCTGCATGTTCTTCTCATTTAGTGACCTGAATATATCTTGCCAGCCCTTTCTGGCTTGCCAGGTCTCTGTGGACAGGTCTGACGTTATTCTGATGGGCTTTCCTCTGTAAGTAAGGAGCCTCTTTGTTCTAGCGGCTTTCAAGAGATTATATCTGCAATTATGATTCCTCAATTTGACTATCAGGTGCCTTGATATTTTTCTGGAATCTATAATCTTGATTGGAAACCGTTCGGCCTCTAGTACATGAATGCTGGTTCCATTCGTGAGATTGGGAAAATTTTCATGAAGAACTTGTTCCACTATATCTTCTAGACTTCTTTCTTTCTCCTCCCTTTCAGGGATTCCAATGATTCTGACGTTGGAACGTTTCATGGCGTCATTTATTTTCCTGATTCTGTTTTCATGACCTCTAAGCTGTTTGTTCCAGGTTTCCTCTTGATCATTTCTTTCTATCTGTTTGTCCTCCAGATCACTAATTCTATCTTCTCTCTCAGTTACCCTAGATTTGAGAGAATTTAGATTAGATTGGAACTCATTGAGAGCATTGTGAACCTCAGCCCTGGTAGCTTTCAGCTCTGCCCTAACATTGTGAACATCATCCCTGGTCGCTTTCTGTTCTGCCCTAATCAATTCCGTTTGGTCATCCATGGCTTTCTCCAACCTAGCTATTGCCTGGATAATTGTTAGCCTGAATTCTCTTTCCGACATGTTGTCTATGTTGATAGCCGTTAGCTCTGTTGCAGAAGGCCCATCCTCTGTATTTTTCTTCTATTGGGCATTCCTCCTCCTAGTCAGTTTGGTGACAGATGACTGAATGGATATAGCTGGATGTATTGACCATGGTGAAGTCAAGGTGCAACCTGGAACGCTTCTGAGCAATCAGGATTCCCCACCCAAACAAGAGAAAAAAGAAAAGAAAAAGAAAAAAAAAGAGAGAGGGAGAGACAGGAATGAAAGGGAAGATAAAAGAGAAGGTTCAGCCCAAATGGTCCCCAAGGTAAGATTTATGAAGTAAACAAACAAAAACAGACAAACCAAAAGACTGCCCACTGGCTTCTTCTGCTCCTGTAAAGATCCAGACGTGTATAATTCTGATCTCAGGCTGATTTCGTGGGTGATTGGAGTTCTTTGAATGGTAATCAGCTCACTTTAGGGTACAGGTTGAAATGGCGCCTCTTCCTACTTCCCCACCAGCTTCTCTCCCGGGCATTTTTTTTTTTAATCCATTCTGTCACCCTGTCTTTTGAATAGAGTGTTTAGTCCATTTACATTCAAAACAATTGTTCATAGGTACGTATTTATTACTATTTTCATACTTGTTTTCTGGCCATTTTTATTTTTCCTCTGATTTTTTTCTTCCATTGCTGTCTTTCATGGTTTGTTGGTTTTCTTTATTAGTGTACTTAGATGCCTTTCTCTTGATTCTTTGCATATCTATTGCTGGCTTGTGATTTGTGGTTATCATTAGGCATGTATATAATATCCTCTTCATATAGCAGTGTATATTATGTTGATGGCCACTTAAGTTTGAACCTCTTGTTTACTCTTCTCCCCACCCATCCCATATTTTAGATACATGGTCTCACATTTTACATCCTTTTATTTTGTGAATTTCTTGATTGCTTTTTACAAATGTATTTATTTTTGCTGCCTTTCTTTTTTTCTTTCCATACTCTTATGGTCTTTCCTTTCCATTCAAAGAGCCCTTTTTAATATTTCTTGCAGGGTTGGTTTAGTGGTCATAAACTCCTTTAATTTTTATTTATCTGAGAAACTCTTTATCTTTTCTTCTATTCTGAATGATAGCCTTGCTGGATAGATTATGCTTGGCTACAGATTTTTTTCCTTTTAGCACTTTGAATGTATCATGCCAATAACTTCTGGCCTGCAAAGTTTCTGCTGAATAACCTGCTGATAGTCTTAGTGGGTTTCCTTTGTATATCATTGTCTTCTTTTACCACTTTAATTTTTTTTTCTTTATCACTACTTTTTTTCCATTTTAATTACTACGTATCTTGGTGTGGACCTCATTGGGTTGATTTTTGGAGGGATCTTTGTGCCTCCTGGATCTTGACATTTGTTTGCTTCCCCATATTTTTTGAAGCTTTCAACTATTATTTCTTCAAATAAACTTTCTGCCCCCTTTTCTCTCTCATGTTCTTTTGGAACCCCTATAATATAAACGTTACTATACTTGAGTTCTCTATGTGCATTCTTATTTTGCAGAACTTTTTCTCTCATTTGTTCACCTTTATTATTTTCATTACTCTGTCTTCTAGATCATTAATTTATTTCTCTACTTACTCTGGCCTGCTATTTTTTCCAAGGATATTTTTTATTTCATTTATTGTGTTCTTCTATGATTGGTTCTTTTATTGTCATTTTGTTAAGCATCTTACTGATGTCTTTCACTCTTTTTTCATGTCCAGTGAATGCCTTTGTGATCATTCAAATTCTCTATCAGGTATATTACTAATACCTGTTTCACTTAGGTCTCTTACTGTGGTTTTCTCCTGTTCCTTCATTTGTGTCTTATTTCTTTTTCTTCTCATTTAATCTAACTCTATCTGTTTCTGTTTTTTAGGAAAATCAGCTACATCTCCTCCTCCTGAAGGTGATGGCCTTATGATGAAGAGGTACTGTAATGCAGTGTCTCCTATTCCCCAGGACCTGGTACTTCAGGGAGTGTCTCCTATGTGTATTGCATATGCTCTTTTAGTTCTGACCACTTCTTCCTTCACTCTAATTATCTGCAGAGGTTCTCTTTGTCTTGTGTGGGGCCACGTTTGGTCCCCACTGCATGAGGAACATTTTAACAATGTGTGGGCTGGTCTGCTTGTGAGATGACACCTGCTGCCACTGACAAAAAACAGGTCCTCCAAAATGCATGGGTCAGAGGATGAGATATTGGTATGGTTTGCACTGGTCTTCTGGGTGAGGGGGCTCACAACACCATGACTGAAATAAGAGCGACTGGGTATGACAGATCTATTGATAAGTGGAGGAGGGTCAGCAATTGTTTTAAAGAAATTACATAGTGAGTGTGGGTGCCACACTGGTCCCCACAGGTGGCTGTGTTTTTATGCTGGGGGTCAGGGGAAGGAATTGGTGCCTGACAGCTCCCTTTTTTCCTGGAGAGATCTCCCCACAATCCCTGCATCTCTGGGTCATGTTCTGAGATGAGTAAACAACTTTCTCCCATCTGCCACTGTTTTCTTCCAAACTACTGCTTCCAATCTGTACGTCCACCGGCCTTCTGTCTTGTCTCTTAAAGGGTTGGAATGCCACTTCTTAATGCTCTCTGGTCTTTCCTAGAGCTGAGCCTGCTGAACTGTAACATTCCAGGCTTTAAGTACCTCTAGTTGTAAGAACTCATGAAATTTGGCTCCTCTCTTTTTCAAAGCCAAACTTTATGGGAATTCATCTTCCCCATGTGGGCTCCCTGATGTGATAGTCTGTTTTTTTTTTGTCCTCCTTGCCACTGGCCCATCCCAACTATGGATGGGATCCATCTGTTTTTCTCCCAAACCATGTCTTCACCCTATCTACCTTTTTTAACATGGCCTTTTCTATGTTTTTAGCTGTGGAGTTTTTTTCTGCCAGTCATTGGGTTGTTTTCTGGGTTATTTATCCTAATGTGAATGTCATCTAGTTGTCTTCAAGGAAAGTTTAATAAAGGAACTATTTAGAAAGGTGTGGATAGCATAAGGGAGTCACAAGGATAACATAACACCCCAGAACTAGTAACATCAAAGCTTTTACCACCTTTAGGCTTGAAGGAGTGAGGAGAGGGAATGGTAACTGGAACCTGGAAGAAAAGAGTTATATGGAGAAGACCAGCTTGATTAAGGTATGCAATCATCTCAAGGCAACCCTGTAGGGAGGGCACTGGAGGAATAACTACTCCACTCTCACTCTCTTACCTCCCTCTTAACTTCTAATGAGCATTCCTATTAACCAAACATTATAGGCCAAGGGAGCCCATTGATATGATGTGGGTCAGTATTCTGGGGCACAGAACAGGAAGGAGAAAGATGAGTAGTAGATCTAAAGGAACAAACAGAAGATGTCCAGCATAAATATAACAAGAAAGCTAACTTTCCTTCATACATAAAAACTCTTCATAATCATAAAGGATTAATTAAAATGGGAAAATAAGATGAACTGACAGTTCATTCCTTTGTTATTATGTGAGAAATGTGACCAAAATTACACTGAAATACATTTCTGTTTGCTTATCATATTTAGCAAGGATCCAAAATTTTGACAATACATACTATTAGAAAGGCTATGATGAAACAGCTGGTAGAAAAGGCACTTTTGTGCTGGGAAATACATATATATATATATATATATATATATATATATATATATGAAATCACTTGACCCAGCAATGTCACATCTTGGAGTATATTCTACAGATATATTCCCACAGGTAAAATCTAATATATTTACAAGATTTTTATCACAGTCATAAATCACAATAGGAAGGATTTGAAGCAACACAACTGCCCATCCAGTGAGGCTGATTAAATAACCTATTATATCTTCATCCAATGGAATGCTATGGAACTTTACAAAAGAAGAAAGTTACCTGTGTCCTGGTAGGTCTCCAAGACATACTCACTTGGGGGGGTTGTGATACAGTGTGTATAGTACACTTCCATTTGTGTATAAGGGGAGAAAGTGAGAATATATCTTCCTATTTGCTTATATTTATATAAAGAAACTCTGGGTGAATACACAAGCAAGTATAAAAGTTATTACTGCTGGGGCGCCTGGGTGGCTCAGTGGGTTGAAGCCTCTGCCTTCAGCTCAGGTCATGATCCCAGGATCCTGGGATCGAGCCCTGCATCGGGCTCTCTGCTCACCAGAGACCCGGCTTCCCTTCCTCTCCCTCTGCCTGCCTCTCTGCCTACTTGTGATCTCTGTCTCTCTGTCAAAATTAAAAAAAAAAAGTTATTACTGCTTAGAATACTGGGGGTGAGAAATGAGTGGTTAGGGAACAGAGAAAAAGAACTTTATTTTTTAAAATATTACCCATTCAAAAATTTTCAGAATATTTTGCTTTTAATAATGCTATAAAAAAAACCCATGTTTTTGTGTGTGTTTATTTATTTATTTATTATTTTATTTATTTATTTTTTAATTTCTTTTCAGTGTTCCAGAATTCATTGTTTATGCACCACACCGAGTGCTCCATGGAATATGTGCCCTCCATAATACCCACCACCAGGCTCACCCAGCCCTCCCCCCTCCAAAACCCTCAGTTTTTTTCTGATTCCACAGTCTCTCATGGTTCATCTCCCCCTCCAATTTCCCCCAACTCACTTCTCCTGTTCATTTCCCCATGTCTTCTATATTATTCCTTATGATGTTTTAAAGCAGAAATATGTCAGAAACCACCTTAACCATGTGATCAAAGTTAATGTTGCTAATAATAAGTCATATTGACTTTATGTACATTCTGATATGATGCACTAAGAAGAGCACATCACTCCTGTGGTTTTCTTGCCAAAAGTGAAAAACTTTAATATGGGGTTCCTAGGTGGCTCAGTCACTAAGCATCTGCCTTTGGCTCAGGTCTTGATCCCAGGGTCCTGGGATCGAGCCCTGCACTGGGCTTCTTGCTAGGGAGGAAGTATGCTTCTCCCTCTTCCACTCCCCCTGCTTTTGTTCCTATTCACTCTCTCTCTGTGTCAAATAAAGAAATAAAATCTTAAAAAAAAGAAAACCTTCAATATAATAATGAGAAAACACTAGACAAACTCATTTAAGTGGCCATTTTAAAAAATAACCAACCAGTATTCTTCAAAAGTGTTAAAGTCATGGAAAACAAAGAAAGACAGAAGGCCTGTCACTACCTGAAGAGACTAAGGAGAGATGACATGTAAAAGAAATGTGGGATTCTGGATTGCATTCTAGACCAGGAAAATGTCATTAGAGGGAAAACTGCTGAAATTAACCTAAGGAGGCACCTGGGTGGCTCAGTTGGTCAAGCATCTTTTTTTTCCTCCTCAGGTCATGATCCCAGAATCCTGGGGTTAAACCTTGCATTGGGCTTACTGCTCAGCAGAGAAACTGATTCTCCCACTGCCCCTCCCCACTCATGGTCTATCCCTCTCAAATAAATAAAAAAATTGTCACAAAAGTTAAAAAAGAAAGAAATTCACCTAATGTCTGTAGTTTAGTTCATAATATTATACCACTGTTATTTTCCTAATTTTGATGATTTACTAAGGTTGTGTAAGATGTTAATATTAGAGGAAGATGAGTCAAGGAAACGTGGAAACTCACTGTACAATTTTTGCAGCTTGTCTGCAAGTTCAAATTATTTAAAAATAAAAGGGTATTTTAAAATAAGCATTGTTCAGAAACCTCTTTGGTCCGCAGGCCTGTTGGGACATGTGGAAGATAGATAAACATCATTTCCCTAGTTTGAGGAATATGATAAAGATCCTAGCTAAGGTTCCTTTGTTATACACTCTTGTAAGAAGATGTTTCTTCCTTCATAACACACCTAACTTCGCATCTGTATACTCATTTGGGTGGCTATTTTTGTAATGTCTGCTTTCTCACCAGGAGCAGGGAAATGTATGGACATATTGTCCATGATAGGTGTCGTAAAGCATGTGTAGGACATATAAGTAGAAGAATTATGTTTATTTTGCATAGTTCCAAAAGGCAGAACCAAAACCAAAAGTGGAGATTACAGGAGGCAAATTTCAGCTCAGTGTAATACATTTATCTTCTAACAGTTGGAGCAATCAAATATATATATATATATATA